>NC_092710.1:151948394-152274228 GCF_047496885.1 Scyliorhinus torazame | reverse complement strand
CAGCGATCAGGAGCATGCCTGAGCGGTGCTTCGGTCTCCTGAAGATGCGGTTCAAGTGCCTGGACCGTGCTGGAGGAGCCTCCAGTATGATGCTGAGAGGGCCTGCGACATGGCGGCCTGCTGCGTCCTCCACAACTACGCGCAATAAAGGGGCAATGTGTTGGAGGAGGAGGAGGAACGGCAGGCCTCGTCCAATGAGGAGGATGCGGGGGAGGATAAGGGTGGGCAGGACATTGGACCCAGGCAGGCAAGGGAGGCCACACAATATGTGGTCCAGGACCCCAACGCCACAGGATACTCTGATCGCCTCCAACTGGGGGAGAGAGGGGGGGGCCATGGACACCGCATCCAAAACCCACACTCCCTCACCACCCCCGCCCCCCTCCCCTGCCATCCCCCACCTGCCACTCCCTCTGTGATACATACCTGTCACACAATGGGATCCAAGCCCTACTGGGTTGGCAGTAACAGTGGGTCTGGTCCAGGAGATGGAGGATGATGATAATCCGCTCTGAGATGAGCTCTGGTGCTCCACATAGTTTGACAACATCTGACTCCTGTCAACAATAGCACTTTCCACCGTCCTCCTGTGTGATCCCCGCATGCAAGCCGGTCATTCCATCACACGGTCTCATCGGGTCTCTGGGGTGGCAGTGGTCAGGGGGGAGGAGGTGGTGGGGGGGAGGGAGGGGGAAGAGGGGGGGGTTGGATCCCTGACCAAGCACAGGGTCCGCCTATTCCCCCCACCCCCTCCATCTGACAGAGACTGAGGCAGGATGTAACGGTGGCGACAGATGTTTAATGTGAATGAATATTTACAGATGTGCCCTAGCCCCTATAACTAAATTGTGCCCTTCACCCGTGCCAACTTAACTGGGGTCTAACTGCCTTATCTTTATGGGGCCTAACATTATATCTAGGTGGTCCCAGATGGTACAACAGGAGTGGAGGCGGCCTGCTGTGATTCCTGCCCTGCGGCCTGGGTCCCCGTTGGCGGGCTTCTTCTGGGGCGACCAGGCGTCACCAGCATAGGCCCCATTACGGGCGGCATGGTAGCACAATGGTTAGCACGGTTGCTTCACAGCTCCAGAGTCCCATGCACGATTCCCAGCTTGGGTCACTATCTTTGAGGAGTCTGCATGTTCTCCCTGTGTCTGCGTGGGTTTCCTCCGGGTGCTCCGGTTTCCTCCCACAAATCCGGAAAGACGTGCTGTTAGGTGAATTGGACATTTGGAATTCTCCCTCAGTGTACTCGAACAGGCGCCTGAGTGTGGCGACTAGGGGCTTTTCACAGTAACTGCATTGCAGTGTTAATGTAAACCTAATTGTGACACTAATAAAGAATATTATTACCTCCTCCTCCCCCCTCGGGGTGCCCAATGGCCCCTGGCTACTCGATGGGGCTGCGACTGCGCCACCACCTTCTGGGCTTGTGTCACATCAGCCAGTGACCTCGCCATGTCCCACTGGGACTGGGCCACCTCCCTTTGCGTCTGTACACATTGTCCAGTGCCTGGGCAATGCTGCCGACGTTCCCAGCAATGTCCTGCTGCGACAGGACCACGCTCAGAGCCCCACTGCGATTTCCAGGTAGCTCTGGGACATGTTCGCCTGTTAGGAAGCAACCCTGTCCTGGGCCTCAGCCAGCACCTCCACAGAATGCCCCATGCCTTGGATTCATGGCCGAATCTGTCGCTTCCAATGCGGATACCACCCGTGCAGTATTGGCCTGGGGTGGCACCACCTCCTGCTGCTGCAAGCGGTTGGGCTCCTCCAACTGCGCCTGCAGGTGCTGGATGCTCACCGACAGCCCCTGATGTAGTCTCTGGCTCTGCGGCTACATCTCCACTACAGATGGGACATGAAGTAACGGCAAAGGGGAGTTCAAGGAGTTCCTAAGAAAGACATTTATTCAGCTTAACAGCAATATTTACACAGGACCCAGTTAGACACCTCAGGTTCATCACTCCGTCCTGTCAGTTGCTACAACAGCTGACCTGTTATACTAATGCTGGTTAACTCATAACCCAATCAGTACTAGGGAACAATCATCCCCAGCTGGATGAATCCCATGTAGAGTTATAACCTCCCCCACCCCCCCCACCCCACCCCCCAAAGTCCAGAACTCACAAAAATGACCATGGAGAAGAGGCTCAAAAAGTTTTTGAAGAGAACACGGAAAACAAAACTGAATTGGCCAGCTGACAACAACAAAAAGTGTCCCAGACCCAACAAGGTGCCACAATAATGGGGGAAACAGGACAGACTAGATTACAGCCCACCAAACATTGGGCGCAATTCTCCTATCGGGAGTCTAAGTGCCGACGCCGGAGTGAAAACCGGAGTGTTTCACTCTGGCATCGGAGCCCGCTCCCAGTCCCCTATTCTCCCGCCCCCGGGGGGCTAGGAGCGGCGCCGCGTCATTTATGTGCGCCGGGCATTGGCGCCGCGTAAAAGCGGTGCCGCGTAAATTACGCGTCCGGCGCCGCGTAACTGGCGTCACCCGCACATGCGCGGGTTGGCCGGCGCCAACCCTCGCATGTGCGGTTGCCGTCCTCCTGAGGCCGCCCCGCAAGAAGATGTCAGATGGATCTTGCGGGGCGGCGGAAAGGAGGTCCTCCTTCAGAGAGGCCAGCCCGCCGATCGGTGGGCACCGATCGCGGGCCAGACCCCATTTGAGGCCCCACCCGGTGCAGGAACCCCCTCCCTGCCCCCCCCCCCAGCGTTCCCGCGCTGTTCCCGCCGACAGCAACCAGGCGTGGACGGTGCCAGTGGGAACCCGTCGTCGTGGGCAGGCCGCTCGGCCCATCCGGGCCGGAGAATCGCCGCTCGCCCGTTGCAAATGGCGAGTGGCGATTCTCCCAGCGACCAGCCGTGATTCTCGCCGCGCCGGTTTGGGGGGGGAGAATCGCGTGCGGGCATCGGGGAGGCGTGGCGGGACACGCGCGGCGCCCCGGCGATTCTCCCACCCGGCGTGGAGGGGGGAGAATTCCGCCCATTACATCTGGCCCAACACCCCCACCAGTCACACAAAACAGTCGAGCCTGGGGACAGTGCGCACCATAGCATCTGATACATCGACCGAAGGGCTTACCAGCACCGTGGAACCTCTAGCCACAAGGGGACCAGGTGGAGGGGGAATCATCAGACAACACCCAACACTACACCCCATATACCCCAAGAAACACCCACCTCAGCGTAAGGGTAAACAAAGGGGAATTGCCAGGGAGCTGTCACCTCAGAATCTATGTAGTACCTGTTCACCAGGCACACCACACAAAATCAATACAGGGTCCACACACCCCAACAGTGTCTGCAGGCAAAAGACTTGCCACCATGCAGCAACATCAATAGCTATGTAAAATACCACTGAAGTCCATCTCATAGACCCAGCCTTCATGGAACAGTCTTTCAAAATCCATGCCGCCTCACAAACCCAACGACAGTCGAAAAGGGTGGTACCCAACTCCAATAAGGACTCCCCAGTAAATCATTCTACCACAGCAAGCCAGCATCGCGACAAGGCCACAAATGGAAAACGGACAAAAACATTGTGCGACGATCACCAGATGTCACCCTGATCATGTTGCCTCCAGAACCGCCGGATACAGCAGACCCCAGAACTCTCCCAGCACACGCGCTCCACAATCCAGCAACAATCATTGGCCCGGCACTCACCTGCGATTTCAACACGGGGTCCAAAGAAAAAGGCCTCACAACAACAAAAGTCCATATCTCAGTCCACATTATTGAAGAAAAGAAAATTGGGGGGAAGGTGGTCGACAGCCTCAATTCATCCTTATCGCCAATGAAATAAATGGCAAAGGGGAGTCCAAAGAGTTCCTAAGAAATACATTTATTCAGCACAACAGCAGTATTTACACAGGACCCAGTTAGACATCTCAGGGTCTTCACTCCTTCCTGTCAGCTGTTTGCCTATTATACTAGTGCTGGTTAATAACATAACCTAATCAGCACTAGGGAACAATCATCCCAAGCTGAATAAGTCCCATATAGGGTTATAACACTGCACTAATGTGAAATCTAAGCTGGGAACAGAACATTCTTTCAATGAGTTGAAATGCATTTCAAATGTCCTTCGGCTTTGTACTGAAAGGAGAATAAAAATGTATTGATATGGCAGCTGTCATAGTATAATAGTATAATTTGCTTCTCAATAAACAGAACTTACCTCTTAAGATACGCTTATGCCTTTACTCCATTCTTTTATTTTAGTCTTGCAGCTCCCAATTGTTTACATTAAAAAAAAAGACTCTTTTGGGGTAAAAAAAACAGGTTGCTGACCTCTTGTGTAGGTCAAAGATATGCGTTTTAATTAGGTTCTAAAAGAACGGAGAACTTTGAATTGGAGGAGTTTGGGGATGGAGTTCCAAAGAATAGCACGCCCAGGCAGCCAACATTTTCCCTTAAAACATTACATCATTGCATGCTGTCCAGGGGGTGACTAAGAGGTTGATCAAAGAAGCAGATTTTAAGCAGGGCTTTAAAGGAGTAGTAGCGCAGAAATTTGGGAAGGAAGTTCCTGAGCTTAAGGTCAAGGTGGTTGAAGGACACTAATGATAATCTTTATTATTGTCACAGGTACATTAACACTGCAATGAAGTTACTGTGAAAAGTCCCTAGTCACCACATTCTGGCGCCTGTTCGGGTCACAGATGGAGAATTGAGAATGTCCAAATTACCGATCAAGCACGTCTTTTAGGACTTGTGGGATGAAACCGAAGGGAGCCCACGCAGGCATGGTGAGAAGGCTCAGGGATACACAAAAGGCCAGGGATGGTGGAATGTAGAACTCTCAGACACTGTTGGGGCTGGAGGAATTTGTAAGAGGGAGGGAATTTAAGGGATTAGGAAGACAAGGAAGTAGAAATTGTTCTTTGGTGTACACTCATTTTCCAGACAGACCGAAAATTGCCTGAGAAACATTCAATGCCACCTTGGTCTTGGACAATTTTCAGTTGCCTAGGTTAACTGCCTAAAATATTTTTAGTCTCTTTGCATATGTTAGTGAGAGACGTGCTTGTTTTAGGACCCCCCGCAGAAGTCCAAAACTGGTGGATTATTTTTTGAAGGTATAATGGAGGTAGTGGAGGTGTAGTGTTGAGTGTCTTCTGTATAGATGTGAAACTTGATGAGTAGTCCTCACATGAATTTGTGAAAACAGTGCAAACTTTCAGAGTCACAGTGTCTGACCAGCTGTCACAAGTTCCTTTGATCATGACTAATTGCAGAACAGCTGCCATATCAATACATTTTTATTTTCCTTTCAGTCCAAAGACATTTATACGCTTGAAATGCATTTCAACATATCAAAAGAATGTTTTGTTCCCAGCTTAGATTTCACATTAATGTAATGATGTAAAAGTTAATTTGATGTCCTCTTTTTAGTGTTTGCTTTGTGATTAAAATGTTCCAGTCCCGTGTGTGTGGTGTGTGCTTGTATTTGGGTATAGTTGAGCCTGTAGAAGATAGCTTGGAAGGATTCCATCCAGCCTTCGTGCTGCCACATAAGCAATTTTGCATTGCTTCAGTGTGTGACCAGAAATAACCTTGAGAAATAACCTCTTTGCCTAAGTACTATGCTAATTATATTTTGACAATGTGTAACCCGGAGTCAACGCATGAACATGTATTTTCAAGTTTCAATTTATTTCCAAAACACTCTTATTTTCTATTGCGAATATTTAAAAGGCTTTTGTTCAGAATGCATGCAACATATGTTAAGAATAGATTGCAACAGAGCCTTTGATGATTAGATATTTGGGTACTTTTTAAATGAAACAGTAGCCATGTGACAAAATGCCACGCGCTAATCAGCAAAACGGTGAGACCGATAACTTAACGCTGAATTACAGAAAGCCTGACCGCAAGTTTCTGATTAAATGCTCAATAAGTTTTAGTCTTTAACCAAAGATGCTTTATTGTAATTGCATATTAATGAATATAGATTTGAAGCTTGCCAAAGATATAGAGCAAAATTTAATTATTGCTAATTTGGGGAATTTTCCTGAAATGATCTTTGGATACCCAGGGAGAAAATGTTAGCACAAAGGACCAATTTTGTCGAGCTATGTCCTTGAATTCCAAAATTCCTGAAAGCACGGAGGCGATTCTCCCAAATGGAGCCCAAGTGTTTGTGCCGTCGTGAAAGCCGTCGTGTTTCACGACGGTGCAAAAAGGGCACGGGGACGACCGATTCTGGTTCCCACAGGGGGCCAGCACAGTGCTGGAGCAGTTCACACCGCTCCAGCCTCCCTTCCCGGCGCCAAATGTGTGCCGCGCCAACCTGCGCATGTGCGGGGGATTTCTTACACGCGCTGGCCCCGACTCAACATGGCGTCGTTGTTCAGTGGCCGGCCGCGCAGGAACGTAGGCCCGGGGGGGGAAGAGGCCGGCCCACCGATCGGTGGGCCCCGATTGCGGGCCAGACCCCATCGGAGGCCCCCCTGGGGACGGAGGGCCCCCCCCCCCCGCCCACAGGCTGACACCCGACCGTTCGCGCAGAGTTCCCGCCGGCAGAAACCAGGGGTGAACGGCCCCGGCGGAGCTCTGTCATATACGCACTGCCGCTCGGCCCATCCGGGCCGGACAATCAGCAGCCCCGCTGATTCCAGCGGCCCGCGGCCTGCGCCGCACCAACTGCGCCGGTGCAAATGGCGCCTATTCTCCGCACCTCGGAGAATCATGCGCCGGCGTCGGGGCATCATGGCGTGGCTGCGGCAATTCTCCGGCCCGGCGTGGGGCTCGGAGAATCACCTCCCACGTGTCAGCACAGCTTGGAGCAAACGGGCTCACAATGGTCTACCGCTAGAGATTTGGTCGTTGTTCCCCTGCAAGGAAGGAAGGAGGCACAGATGTAACTAATGCAGTGGTTGTGAATCACCTTGATAGTAATGACCAAATGCCCTGCCCCAAATCCATGACTCCAATACTGCAAAAATAATTAATATTCTGACATAAGTGGTCACGGTATGGTCCCATCTCAAAAACGCAATTCTCAATAATTGGTATCACTGTTAGTAACATAACCATAACAGACTCCATCCAGCATCTAACCAAACACAGATATTCATAATCCATGATTTTCTTAGGCACTACTCACACCTCAGACACATCTCTCAACTCTTCAACTATTTGAAGCATCATAAGCGCACCTGCCAATACCTCATTGCAAAAGTTGACAATTTAGCACCAGTAGTTTTCTTTAAATACGTTTGGAGTACCCAATTCATTTTTTCCAATTAAGGGGCAATTTAGTGTGGCCAACCCACCTACCCTGCATATCTTTGGCTTGTGGGGGCAAAAAACACGCAAACACGGGGAGAATGTGCAAACTCCACACGGGCAGTGACCCAGAGCTGGGATCGAACCTGGGACCTCGGCACCGAGAGGCAGCAGTGCTAACCACTGCGCCACCGTGTTGCCCGTAGCACCAATAGCTACGGGCAATAGAACAGGATGCTGGAAGTGTGGAAAAATCATGATGCCAATTAGCATCTAACGCTGACTTGACACACTGACTTGGCATTTTGGACCTTCTTGCCTTGGTTAATAACCTTACTAAAACATGCACAATTGAATATATATTCAAATGCATGAGGGGACCCCCCCCCCCCCCCCCAACCCCCACCAGTCATTTAAAGGTATCAAACTTCAGGTGGGGTACTTTTGACCATCTACTTGCTGCTGTAGAGCTAGTGGAAGTACTTTGTTCACAGAAGTATTTTCAGTCGGAAGGGAGTGATGTGGTTCTGAAGGGCCTCTGAGCATGCCATTTGCTCCCAATCATGGGGGCAATAATTGCAGTTTCTCTTGGGATGCAGCAAGACAGGGATACGCAGCAAGACAGGGGTATGGAGCAGTGGCACCAGCAATGCTGTTCACAAATGGAGAGGAGCAGGATGCCTTGCCACCAAAAGACCTTCATCTCCAACCTGCATCTCACCCAAGAGCAGTGTCTGTGGTGTCAGTGCTTCATCAGGTCAGAGGACTGTGCCAGCTCATCAAACTCGACCTGGAGCCTCAGAGCAGGACAAGGATGGCACTGTCAGTGGCTATCAAGTTCACTGAAGAACTCAATGTCTAATCCAGCAGATCCTGGCAGCCTGGAGCTAGGGACTAATTCTTAGGCGGGGTGGGGGGGTAACTTTACAGGCGAGAGGGTTTGCATCTCCATAGAGTTAGGAGCAACATCCTTTGGAGGTAGTTAGCTGGTGCTACGGGAGAATATTTAATCTAAGTTTGCAGGGGAATGGGAGCCAACCTGCATGTAACATGAGAGGAGAATAAATGGGAGAAACAGGTAGCACTGCAGTAATAAATAAAAAGGTGTTGTGTGTGGGCATATTCTAGGAGATGTTATCACATGACCTCCTACATTCAATTGTCCCTCACGTGTGCATCATCACTAAGGCTTTTTAATGTGTCCAGTTTTGACTTTCGAAAATTGACCTCGTCACACTGATTTGAGTACAGGTTCTGCTGCAGAGTATAGAGGGATGAAGGCATCGCAGGCCGAGTTACAAAAGGCTGATGTGTCTGACAAACTAAAAAATGTTTGGTGCAACAGTCTACTTGAATGTTTCAGGGTTGTGGCCATGGGGGTGGAAGAGTCTGCCTCCAACTTGGCCGTGGCTTATGCAGGATTTGGAACCCAGCCTCCACTCTGGAGAAATTGGTCCGTTCTATCCAGTCAACCGTGAAATCCAACATCTTGCAGTATCAAGCAACTGCTCACAGCTTTACTGCAGCAATAGCACTACCCAATGAAATCCCAAACAGTTTTGTGGAATGGCAAAAAGCTGCTGTGGCAGCTCAGGCAACTGTCCAAGAATCTCTACAGTGCAGAAGGAGGCCATTCGGCCCCTCAAATCTTCACCGGCCATTTGAATGAGCAGTCTTCCCATGTCCACTCCTACCCTGCCCTATCCTCGTAACCCTGGACACAAAGGGGCAATTTATCATGGCCAATTCACCTAACCCACAAGTCTTTGGACTGTGGGAGGAAACCCACGCAGATACAGGGAGAAAGTACAGATCCACACAATGAGGTACTTTTGACCATCTGCTTGCTACGGGAGAGTTAGTGGAAGGCTGGAACTGAAGGTCCCTGGTATTGTGAAGCAGAAGTGCTAACCACTGTGCCATTGTGCCCTCCTGGTGGATTTGGACTCCTCAGCTGAACGGGACTTGCAAGGTGACTCAGCTCACCATAAATCTGTCCCCCCCAGCAGATCTTTGGCTAACGAAAAAGACCCTGAGGCCAGAATTTAATCCTAAAATCCATACCACATAATGAATCTGCTCGGCATTCCCTTCAAGGCAAAATATATTTCCTGGAATGCAGTGCTCCAGGAGTGGGCTGCATAATTTATTCCCTCGAGTATAGCAAACTGAAGGTTGATCTAACTGAGGTGTGTAAAATGTTGAAAGGATTTCATAGGGAAAAAAATAGAAACTTTTCCACGAGTGGGAGAATAAATCTTTAATTTGGAGCGTGGCCATTCAGGAGCAAAATGAGGAAGCATTTTTTCACAATAAAAGGTTTTAAAAATATGGAGCTCTCTCTCTCTGTCCTACAAAATACACTTGGAGGCTCTATGCAACTGAGGCAAAACTCCCTTGTCTTTGTATTCCAGCCAATTTGAGATAAATATTTAACACTGATTATATTCTGGAAATAGCTGGTATTTTCTCACCAAGACTAACAAATACAACTGATCATGTGCTCAAAACTACTTATTGAGAATTTTCCTCCCACAAGTTACATTCCAGGGTAAGATGACCTTATTGTTGAGTCCTGACAAAATATAATGTTTGCTTTCAGCTAACTGTATGCAAAGCTTAAATTTCCTTACTGCAAACTGTTGCCAGGAAGCAGCACCATTAACCTGAACACAGAGGTGGACGTACAATTTTGGGGGCCCTCTTTGCGGGGGCCCCATGTCACGCCCTACCCCTGCTGGTGTGGCAGCCGGCCTCCCAATGACATTGAGCCCCACCCTGAATGATGTTGATGACCCCTCCTGCCCTCAGCTCACACAATGCAAGGCACAGAAACCCCAAACCTTGCCCTCGCTGCCCAGTCCGGTCGCTGCCCAGCCCAGCCCTCTCCCCTCAGCCCTGCTGCCTGACAGGCCTGTGGCTCTGACTGAGTCATCCCGTTTGCTGCTGCTCCCCAATTCAATGAGATACAATGCCAGTTCTTGCCTTCCTTCTTCGTCCCTCCCGACTGCTGCCCAGCTCATCTTTGGCATGGATAGCGAGGCATTGAATGTTGACGAGGGATCATTACTTTGGCTTTTGCTGCTGCGGCTGCTGTTCATCATGCTTGATACGAAACTAGGATTGGAGAACATCGCTCTATAGTTGAACGTAGGTCTGGAGAAGATTACAGAAGGGATGAAGCCATGGAGGGATTTGAAAACAAGAATGAAGATTTTAAAATTGAGGCATTGTCTCACGGAATGGCCAGTGTACATGAGCATGCACATATATGATGAGTGAATAGGACTTGGTGTGAGTTGAGATACAGCCAGTAAGGTTAGGATGAGCACAAATTTGTGAAGGATTGAAGATGGATGGTCTGCAAGAGGTAAAAAAGGCATGGGTGAGGCAACAGCAGATGAGCTGAGGTAGGGCAGTCAGGCAATGCTATGGAGATGGAAGTCGGCAGACTTGGTGATGTAGCATCCTTCTAAATTCACAAAATCTCTGTTATGGTTAGACCTGAAGTGATATCATTGGGGAGTCGGGTTTTACCCCTCATCAAGTGGCCATAACAAATTGTCTAAATTTTGACATATGACTTTTGTTCTTGAAGAATTTGATAGAATTGTTGAATTTTGTGTACAAACACTAATGGGGTTTATTATTTATTTCTAAATGAAATTCAATCATGTTTTTGGCTCATTTTGCACTACTTTTGAGGGTGGGGTGGGCAAGAAGTCTGCAACCTGCTTATTCTGTGATACTGATAGCTCCACGTAGTTGAAGAGCCTGAAGGAGGGCAAGTGATTGAACCAAAGGTATAAAACCAGGAAAGGAAAAGGTTAGGGAATTGCTGGAAGTTTGGCTGGCAGAAACCTTCTGTCCAAATTTAAGGGAATCCCCAACCAGAAAAGCAGACAGGGAGTGAAATGCCTCACCCAGTTGAAAAGCCAAAAGGGACTACAGCTGGAGCTACACCTCCACTTGAGGGCAGAAGTGTTCCAGGGGACATGGAACAAGTTAAGAGAGCACCCAGTTCCATACTAAAGGCCCTGGCTAGGTAGCCACTTTTAGTGGCCTTAGCAAGTCCAAAACATGTGGAATAAAGAGAAACTATTTTTATTACAAAGTAAACGATATGTACAATACTCTTCAGAAACCAGACGGGTCTGAGCTGTTAGTGCCAATCCTGGATGACTTTTATATCAATGTCCATCCCTCCACCCATGGGCTCCCTGCCCCTTAGCGAGGGAGCTCGTACTCAACGAGACTCATGGGGAGACTAATTGCTTCAACCCTGTAGATCTCATGTGGGTTATAACACCATGTCATAATATACTCACAAGTATATGATGGTGCACAGACAGGCAGTGATTGACACACAGGATGACCAATGAACATACAGAACACAGCAGCCAATCACCAGACAGGACATGGCCACTATGAAGCCAGAGGGCACTAGTTTCCCGCTCTCTTGGGATGCAGCCTCTGAGACAGTCAGAGCCCGTGAGCAACAACTAGAACATCCATCATGTGGTAGTAAGATAGTCTGGTCAAGTTAGCCTCAGGTCTCCAGTCAACTCAGCATAGTGTCAACCCACAGTTCAAGCAAGTTTAATAGTTAAGAGTTTAATAAAATAGAGTTGCATTTCTTCAAGTGTTGGAAGCTTGTCTCTCTCTCTGCTACAGTAAACACAGTCCTCGCAGACCCAGCGTACCCAACACATCACACCACTGATGGGTTTCGGAGGCAGCTTTATCACAAATTTAAATGGGGGCCAGGCAAGTTCCCAAACAGACCCAGAATGAGTGAGGACAACGCCTTGTTTCCTTGAAAAGCCACAGGGAGGAAGAGCATGAGCTGACCATCCACCAGAAGGCAGTAGTGTTCCAAAAGACACTGCGCCTGCTACCCATCCGACCAGCAGAAAGGTCCCAACTAGCTTGGCACCCATATTCACCCAGCTTAGTGCAAAATCACGAGACAACCTGACAGAGCTGCATGCTGCATAAAATTAACCATAGCCTCGCACTTAGCTGCAGCACTGTAGTCCTACATGATATGGTCCTTACAGATGGCTGTCTTCCTATTACCTGGGTCCAGAAAGGCTGCTCAAGTTCAGGGGCAGATTTCCCACCTGTTCCAATGCTAACCCATAGCCTGTAGCAATAGTAACTGGAATGCCCCCAGTTGCGCTAGCGTCCGTGCCAGACACTGACCAGAATCGGTCAAAGAGGCCAAAGTCCCGTCAAAGCCCCTCAATCTTCTGACAATTAGCTTAACCACAGTGCCGGGGTTAGGACAGCAGAATCCACAGGTTACCAAGGTGCACAGGGAGGGGGAGCTAAGCTGGACCAGAGCAGCTCAGCCCTACAATCAAAGGGCCTGAGACTCATATAAACTCCGAAATCGCTGCATCCAGTTTCCGGAAAAAGGCCTTTGGGATGAAGATCGGGAAGATTTGGAATATAATCAGGAACCTTGGCAGAACACTCCCCGCCAATGTCAGGTGTAACGTATCCCATCTCCTAAAGTCCTCCCTAACCTCCTCCACCAACTTTGTTAAGTTCCATTTGTGCATCGTCACCCAGTCCCCGTCACCTGAACCCCTAGATACCTGAACCTGTTCCTGGCGACCCTAAGTGGCAACGTCCAAGATTGGCTCCCTGACCCGCCCCATTCACCGGAAACACCTCACTCTTTCCAACATTCAGCTTATAGCCCGGGAAGACCCCAAACCTCTCTAATATGTCCATAATTCTCCCCATGCTCCAATGGGTCCAACATGAACAACAGCAGGTTGGCTGGATACAGTGACACCTGGTGTTCCCAATTCCCCCTCAAGAGCCAAGGACTCTATCGTCAGCGCCAACAGCAGCGGAGACAGCGGACACCCCTGCCTCGTTCCCCTGTGCAACCCAAAACTCTGTGAACTTATCTTGTTTCTCCGTACACTCGCCACCGGGGCCATGTACAACACACGCACCTATGCCACAAACTTCGACCAAACCCAAACATTCTCAAAATCTCAAACAGGTACCGCCACTTCCCCCGAAAGCCTTTCCGTGGCCAATGTTACGGAACGCTGCCTGCCGTTTACGAAACCCATTTGGTTCTCTGCGACCACCCCCGGAACGCATCCTTCCATCATCCACCCACTAATGTAGCCAACACTTTCACATCTGTGTTCAACAGTGATGTAGGCCTATATGACCCACACTCCAATGGATCATTCCCCTTCTTTGGAATTAGCGTGATTGATACTTTGGTCAGTGTCTCCGGTAGCTCCCCCTTCTCTAGCACCTTGCTAAACATCCCCAGAAAATGCGGTGCCAACTCCGTCGCAAACTACTTCTCGAACTCCGGTGGGTAACCATCCGGCCCCGGGGCCTTCCCTGACTTCATCCCTTTTATGCTATCCATCACCTCTCTCAGCCCTAGTGGCTCCTCCAGCGCCTGCCTCCTCTTCGCATCCAGACTTGGAAATTCCAGCTCATCCAAAAACTGCCCCATATCCAATTCCTCACCACCGGCTCGGCCCTATAAACCTTCTCATAATATTCCCTGAAAGTCTCATTAATCTTCCCCAGCACCGGCACTGCCTCCCCCTTTCCTGTCCGTATCCTCAGCATTTCTCTGGACGCAGCCTGCCCCCGTCGCTGATGGGCTAGCATACGTCTCGCCTTCTCTCCGTATTCACACTGCACCCCCCTCGCCCTCCATAGCTGATCCACTGCCTTCCATGTTGTCAGCCTGTCAAACTGCTCCCGTAACTTCTTTCTCTCTGCTAACCCCTCCTTGGTGGGATCATTCGAATATTTCCTGTCCACCTCGACTTTCTCGGCCAACAACAGTCCATACTCCTCCCTCCTCCTCCCATCTCAGTACGCCTTGAACGAGATAACCTCCCCCTGAACCACCGCCTTCAATGCCTCCCAAAAGGTGGCCCCCAATACCTCCACAGTCTGACTCAACTCCACATAGTCTCTGATCACCGACCGCACCTTCTCACATAACCCTTTGTCCGCCAAAAGCCACGAATCCAACCTTCATCCCGTCCTCTGCTCCTGCCTCAAACTAAGTCTGACCTCCAGCCAGTGCAGCGCATGGTCTGAGATCACGATTCCCGTGTACTCCACCCCCACCACTGCTCGGCTCACTACGAAATAGTCAATTCTAGAGTATAACTTGTACACGCGAGAGAAGAAGGAATACTCCCTCTCCCCCGAGTTCCTAAACCTCCACAGATCCACCATTCCCATCCTTTCCATAAATTCTCCCAGCTCCTTCACCATCCTTAACTTTCCTATTGACTTAGGGCTCGATCTATCCACCCTCGGTTCTAGCACACAATTAAAATCACCCCCCATAATCAACTGATGCGTGTCCAGGTCCAGAATCATTCCCAGCAAGCCCTACCACAAACCCCACGTAATCCCAATTCAATGTAAAATGTTCACTAGCATCATTGGCATCCCCTCCATCACCCCGGGAGGATTGAAGGGGGAGGGGGAAGGAGGGCGGGTAGGCGGTTGCCTGGTAATTGCCCCCTTGGGGGGGGGTGGCTGGGCTGGGATGTTGGTGTCTACTCACTCGTACTGCCCGGTGTAGGTCATTGACCTTCTTCTGACACAGGAGGCCAGTCCTCCTGGTCACACTGCCCGAACTGACAGCTGGCGCCCCAGGCAGCGCAGGCTACCTTGGGGTTTACCCTGCGGGACCCTCAGCTGCACTCACCTGAGGAAGGAGCTGCGCTCTGAAAGCTAGTAAGCTAGTGACTCCAAACAAATCTGTTGGACTTTAACCTGGTGTTGTAAGACTTCTTACTGTTCAATATTTAGTTGGAGGAAATTTCTGCGCACCCAGTAGTGGGTATCAGAGATAAGTCGCATGACAATTCAGAGGCAGTGGAGGAGTCATGAGAGGTGTCGGAGAGGTAAAGTCGGATGTCATCATGGTATATTCAAAATGTGATGTATTTTTGAATGATGTGACTGAGACTCAGCATGTAGGTGAGAAATAAGAGGGGTCTAGAGGTAAAGATGTGATAGAAGCTGTTGCAATGATTCTCTGACTAGGACTGGATAGATAAGAGTGGAATCTGGTGAAGGTAGTCACACCCATATGTACACAGTAAAATGCAGAGATTATATAATATTTAAAAGAAACAAAGATAACAACAGTCCATGATATCAGATGGGTTTTGCACAATTGAGGATGGGCAATAAATATTGGCACAGCCAGTGACGCCCACATTCAATAAATGAATAAAGAATAAAAAAGGGTGTGGTAAACCACTGTGTTCCTATATTAAGGGTGTACGGTAGAACCTGCACTACAGGTTCGCCTGGGCCCCTGCATGCTAGCTCCGCCCAGGAGCCGGGTTATAAATATGCGTGGCCTTCAGCTCGCAGCCATTTCGTCAGCAGCTGTAGGAGGCCACACTTCAGAGACTAATAAAGCCTCAGTTTGAATTCAACTTCGTCTCCAGCCAAATTGATCGTGCCTCAATTTATTAGTCTCTGATTCAGAAGATGGACCTCCGGATTAAACCAGATCGACTGCAGCTGGATCCACACACAAGCGACGCCAGAAAGGACTTTCAGCACTGGCTAGCTTGTTTTGAAGCGTATATCAACGCGGCGCCGACCCCTGTTCCAGAGGCTCAGAAGATTCAAATATTGTACTCCAGACTCAACTTTAAAATCTTCCCGCTGATCCAGGATGCGCCCAATTACGCTGACCCTATGACTCGACTCAAAGAGGGTTATGAGCAGAAGACGAACACGCTCTTCGCCAGACACGCGCTCGCAACGCATACTCAACTACCTGGTGAGTCAATCGAGGACTTCTGGAGGGCCCTGATCCCACTAGTTTGGGACTGTGACTGCCAAGACGTTATAGCTAAGGAGCACTCAGATCTCCTTATGAAAGACGCTTTTGTAACTGGGATTGGGTCCGATGTTATCAGGCAGTGACCTCGCAGAGACTAAAACACTAGTGCTTTCCATGACGGTCGCCATGCGCAATGTACAGTCCTACGCCCCCAACCGCGCGGCCCACTCCTCCTACGCTTCATGGGCCCCACAAGCAGCCACCCCAGCAGGGGCGCTACCCACTCCCGTAACATGCGTTCCATGGGCACCGCCATTTTGTGAACCCCAGGACCTCCAGGCGCCGCCATCTTGTCCACCCCACAGCACACGGAGACCAACGGCGTTTCAGGACCCCGGCGCCGTGGCCGCCTCACTACCCGATGATCAACCATGACTCGCATCCATGGTAATCGACCAGTCCCGACCACCACACACTCTGACCAACGCATCCACCAGCGTGAAAGTCAATGGCCACATGACCTCCTGCCTACTGGATTCCGGGAGCACCGAGAGCTTTGTACATCCAAATACGGTAAGGCACTGCTCCCTTAAGGTACACCCTACCAATCAAAGTATCTCCCTGGCCTCCGGATCCCATCGCGTAGCGATCCGGGGTACTGCACGGTCACGCTCACAGTCCAAGGCGTAGAATACCACGGTTTTCGCCTCCACGTCCTCCCTAACCTCTGCGCTGCACTTATCCTTGGCCTGGATTTTCAGTGCAACCTCCAGAGCCTGACCTTTAAATTCGTCGGACCCTTCAGCTTGCAGCCATTTCGTCAGCTGCTGTCGGATGCCACACTTCAGAGATTAATAAAGCCTCAGTTTGAATTGAACTTCGTCTCCAGCCAAATTGATCGTGCCTCAAAGTGTAAAGTACGCGGGAGGAGAGCAGCAGGCTGAGCTAGTGGAATTGCGCACTAACAATGGTCATGCTAGTAAACGTCATGCCAGCAAAAGGTTTGAGATGAAATGTGCCATGTGGAGGGGAGTATCCCCAGTATTAAGGAGTTGTTTGTATTAGTAAATAATTTGATTTGTTTTAGTAAATCATTTCTGAGAGCTGCAGCAGTGATGAAATGAGGATGTGCAGAGTGTCTATGAATAGGTCTAGAAGAGGGTGGAGTCAAGTGTGGTGCAGCAAGTGCCGGAATGTGAAGGGAGAAGTGAGATTTTTATCTTGACAACTTTTTTTTTGTGAAGTAATTGAACCTTTATTGGTATTTTGCACCTTGCCTCAACTTTCTGACTGACTATTTTCTTTCGCTATTTTAAAATGTATTTCCAATGAACCACAAAATGGCGGCAACGGATCAAATGACTCACAAGATTGGCCCTCTGTTCAGGAAATTTCCAACAGAGACTACAAGAACAAAAGAGTTCCACTCCCATCCTGGTGAAATCTCACACCCCACTGTCAGGCCACATTATAATCACAAAAGTAGATGAATAACAGACTGCCTCAGCCGGGACGATAATGAAATTATCATTGAAACTAGTTATATCTGAAGAAGTGTTAACATTCACTATTTCACTCCAAAGGGAAACAATGGATTTTAGCCAGGTTTATTTTAGAAATAAAATTTAATATAAACCTGGAACCCCAGAGCATTGCTCTAGGTTTGTGGTTTACCAGTTCAATGAATATACCACTAGGCCACAGGAGGAAGCCAAGCAATGGATTTTAGCCAGGAGCACAGAAACTCCTTGGGAGGCTGCAATTAGCTCATTAATAGCATGCCACATGATCCTATGCTTCTAAACTTTTGGATTATTTCAATATCACATTTCTGACCTCAGTTCAGATTGCTCTTTTAACACCAATTCCAGCAGCATGGCCACCATCGCTCAAATCCTTGAAACCTGTTTGATTTTGAAAGTCTCTGATCATCACCTGCCAAGTGATCTAAGCACAGAAAGCCCATTGTGCTGCAACGTAATTCATTGCAAGGATTTGCGTGTTGTTGTCTCCAAACAGAAACTCATCTGGACTGAACTCCGCCATGAAGAAAACACTCTGGACTTTGGCTTCTCGGACTTTGGAAATCACATGAACTAATGTTTATTTCTATGGTTATTTTACTGTTGTTTCCCATTGTTGTAAATCTTCCTCTTTTCTATCACCCCCTAACCGACCCACTTACTGTACATGTGTGTCTGTATGAGGTTGCAAACACTCACCACCACCGCATCCGACCCCAGGTTTGAGTGTGAATAAACTAACCTTCCGAGTTAATCTCATGGGTTTCCTGTGAGTTATTAATAAATTGGATCACACAAACTGAGGTTTTAGGAAAAAAATGCCACAACCCACTTCAATTCAAAATCACCTCTGCTATGCCAGATGGAGAGTGGAGAAAAAGTTCAGTTTCTCTCTCTATCATATTATGTATCAATTCTACAATTATGAAGCTTCCCCAGTGTCTCCAGCCATACTGTATCTCCCCGTTAAAGCTGCTAGTTGACATTAAGTTGCGTCAATGAAGACTGTTTCCTCACCTTCTTCAATAGGTAAGCAGCCGATAAGTAGCACATTTGGTGCCAGCTGCATGCTTCATTCATTACGAACTGTCTGCACAAATTGCACATTAGCGTTCTGGCACAATATCCCACAGGTTCCTGTTTCTGACTGCAATCAAATTTCACACTTCAGTTACAGTGCCATCTACAGCCATTACATTGCTGGTTGTAAGATCACCAAAGGAAGGAGACAGAGGAGCAAACATGCAGGAAAAGTTCAGAAAGGTGCATAAATGTTACAGTAGCAATAATATCCGAATAAAGACTGGGAAAGTAATAGTGTAAAAGGAAGAGAGGGAGAGGAATTTGTGAAATGTATATAAGAGAATTTTCTTGATCGATATGCTTCCAGCCCAATGAGGGAGGAAGCAGCACTGTATCTAGTTCTGGGTTGAAGTGGGGCAAGTGGAATATATTTAATTTGGGTAACAGTGATCACAATATCATTAGACTGAGAGTAATTGTGGAAATATGAGAAAAAAAAATCAAAAGTGAAAATACTCAACTGGGGGAGAGCTAATGTCAATGAGTTGAAAAGGAATTTGGTCCAGATGGATTTGGTTGGCAAAACAATAAATAAGAAATAGTTTTCAAAGAAGAGATAGTTTGGGTATAGACTACACACAGCCCCTGAGGGGGAAAGGGAAGGTATCCAAAGCTAGAGCACCCCCCCCCCCAATTATGTCAATAAAACATGAAAGCAATCAAGACTGCACATCACTTTCATTTGGTGTTTTTAAAATGGACTTCCTGCTGAATCCAACAAGATGGTTTCTACAGTTCATTTGATCATAGGATTGGCCCTTTGTTCTGGAAGAGTCCAACAGGAGTGTCTTTATGGAATCTCACGCCCAATTATAAATACATTATAATCACAAAACCAGGGGACTCACAGATCAAAACCTGTTATTCCTGCAGAGATGTTAACAGGCCCATTGCTTCAGCCGCTTGGCCGGCGATGAGCAGAGACATTTAAAATAAAACAGAATCACTTACTGTCATTATCCATAGGTGTAAGAACTCCCTTTTCCGATCTTCCCTTTATTGTATGTGCGTGTGTGAGGTACTTCCCCCTACCCCCCTCTCCTACCCAGTGTTTGAATGCGAAATAAACAAACATTCTGAGTTACTCCGAAAGAGAATTTACTGTGAGTTACTTATAAAATTGGGTCACACAAACTGAGGGCGGGATTCTCTCAGCCCGGGGCCGGGCTGGTGAATCCCCGCGACCGACGTGAATCACGCCACACCGCCCCAACGCCGGGGCGCGATTCTCCACAGAGCGGAGAATCGGCGCCATTGGCACCGGCATGGTGGCGCGGTGCCAGTCGGGGGCCACTCTATGTGCCCCACCCCCACTGATTCCCAGCCCGGGATGGGCCGAGCGGCCGTTGTAAAAAACCCGAGTCCCGCCGGCGCGTTCACACCTGCTCTCAGCTGGCGGGACCTCGGGGTGGAATGGTCCGGGGGCGGCCTGTGGGGGAGGGCGTCCAACCCCGGGAGGGGGGCCTCCGATGTGGCCTGGCCCGCAATCGGGACCCACCTGGCGTGGTCCGCTCCAGTGCCATGCTGGCCTCCTGTGGGGGCCAGAATTGCTGATCCTGAGGCTGTGTTGACGCCGTCGAGAAATGCGACGCCGTTTCCGATGGCGTCAAAACTACGCCTCAGGATCATAGAATCCCGCCCAGAGTGTTTGGGGAAACATGCCTAAGCCTACTTTAAAAATAGGGCAGCATGGTGGCACAGTGGTTAGGGTGGGGGCCTGATCCCAGGTAGGGTGGTCTTTCGGAAGGTTGCTGCAGACTCGATGGCCTCCTTCTGAACTGTAGGGATGCCATGATTCTATGATTATAAAAATAATTCAAAAATATCTCTGCTTCTGGACAGATGGGGCAAGGATGTAGAAGTTCCGATTGCCTCTCTCCTGTCCGTATCAACCCCCGAATGACTAAAGATATAGAGATTAAAACAAAACAGAGTGTAGTACTACAGGAGACACGAGGAAGAAGGCTAAACAGGTTTATTTTAACTCAAAAGATAAAGCCGCTACCACAGCACAGAACACAAATGTCCCAGTCCGGGACTATTGTAACTCCCGGTCCTGGTCTGGGAGCAGCATTTAAAGGGCTCACTAACGAGACTTAGCCAGACAGGCTTCTGCCCGTTACTATGGGATCTCGTGCTCTACGAACCTCACGTGGAGATCGATTTGTGATAACCTGTGGTTCTAGTGAGGGTGGGTTACCCCCCACCCCACCCCACACCCCCACCATCCTACAATCATGAGAGGTTGGCACCATTTAAAGACAGCCTGCACTACATAAAGCTAGGCTGCACCTCTCAGCTGCACATTGTTGTGGGAGCAGGTACTGGCAGTGATTCTACAACTGATTCTGACCTGGGAAAAACAGAAGAATAGTGCAAACTTTGGGGATCAGTGGGCTTCAAGATTTTCGGATACTGTAATTGATCAAAAAAGTGCAGATAGATGTCCTCCATCCACAAAGGGCCCTCCACACAATCTGTCAGAAGGGCCAGGCAGCTGTGACAGGCAATGTGAGTCAAGGCTCAAAGACTCATACCTGGTGGAATTTTATATGGAATTTGCGACGGACCTGGCACCACACCTGTTGGGGGCGTTTAATGAAGCGCTGGAGAAGGGGAGCTGCTGGAGACGATGATGCAGGTAGTAATCACGCTAATCCCGAAAAAGGGGAAGGACCCAGTGGAATGAGGGTCATATAGGCCCACATCACGATTGAACACAGATGTGAAAGTATTGACTAAGTTGTTGGCGGGGAGAATGGGGGATTGTGTCCCGGGGTGGTTGCAGAAGATCAAATAGGCTTCATGAAGGGCAGGCAGCTCGTGAGTAATATAAGACGGCTGTTGAATGTAGTGATGAATTCGTCAGGGGCTCTGGTACCAGAGGTGGTGGTGTCCATGGATGCGGAGAAGGCATTTGATTGGGTGGAGTGGCGGTACTTGTTTAAGGTTTTGGGAAGGTTTGGGTTTGGGCCAAGATTGCGGCATGGGTGCGGTTGCTGTATGTGGCACCAAGGGAAAGTGTGTGGACAAATAATGTGAGTTTGCGAAGCTTTGACTTACACAGAGGTATGAGGCAGGGGTGCCCTCTGTCACCGTTGCTGGCCATAGAGCCATTGGCGATGGCTCTCAGGGAGTCGGTGTAGTGGCAGAGGATTATGAGGGGACAGAGGGAGCATCAGGTTTTACTCTATACCGATGACCTGTTGCTGTATGTTTCGGATCCACTGGAGTGCATGGGAAGGATTATGGGCCTATTGGGGAGTTTTGGAGGGCTCTCCGGGTACAAACTGAATGTAGGGAAAAGTGAGGTTTTCCCAGTGAATGAGCTGGAACAGCGAGCTAATTTAGTGAGGATGCCATTCACGGTAAAAAGGGATAGGTTTAGGTATTTGGGGTTTCAGGTAGCGAGGGAATGGACAGGGCTCCTTAAGTGGAACTTAATGAAGCTTGTGGAGGAAGTCAGGGGGGATCTCAGGAGGTAGGATACACTGCAGTTAACATTGGCGGGGAGGGGCCAAGTGGTGAAAAAGAATATTCTGCCGGTTTTTGTTCATTTTTCAGGCTCTTCCAATCTTTATACCAAAGGCCTTTTTTCAGAAATTGGACATGATAATTTCAGACTTTGTATGGGCGGGGATGGTGCCGAGGGTCGGGCGGACCCTGCTGCAGAGGCAGTGGCAGGAGGGAGGTTTGCATTGCCTTACCTGCTTCATTATCTTTGGGTGGCAAATGTGAATAACATGTGACGATGGTGGGAATAAGAAGGGGTAGAGTGGGTTAGGATGGAGGACGAATCTTGTAAGGGATCCAGATTGAGGGCGATGGAGACGGCAGCATTGCCAAAGGTATGGAATCAGCCGAGGAGGCATTTTAGGGTGGAAGGGATGTCGGTGTTAACGCCGCTGTGCGAGAATCATGGGTTTGAGCCGGGAGATGATGGATAGTGTATACAGGAGGTGGAGGGAAGTGGGGCTGGTTAAGGTGAGGGATCTGTGTTTGGAGGAAGAGTTCGCCAGTCTGGAGGAGCTAAGGGAGAGGGTAGAGCTGCCGAAGGGGAGTGAGTTCAGGTTTCTGCAGGTGAGGGACTTTGCGCGGAAGGGAGTTCCCTAGGTTGCTTGGATACACCCTGCTGGACTGCTGCTTCCGGATGTGGAAGGGAGGGGAAAAATTGGAGATACATACAAGTGGCTGGGGAGCAGGGGGTGAGTGGGTGGTGAAGATCAAGGAGAAATGGGAAGGGGAGTTGGGAAGGGAGATCAATTGGGGAGTATGGAGTGAGGCACTGCATTGGGTAAACGGGACCTCCTCCTGCACAAAGATGAGCCTGATACAGTTTAAGATGGTGACTCGGACGAGAATGAGTGGGTTCTTTCAGGGGGTAGCAGATGAGTGTGAGAGGTGTAGGCAGGAGCCAGCGAATCACGCGCACATGTTTCGGGGTTAGATAGTGGAGGAGAAGGTGGACCCGGACCCTTTGGTGGCGATATTTGGGGTTTCAGGGAAGCCGGAGCTCATGGAGAGGAGGAAGGCCGATGTCGTGGCCTTCGCCTCTTTGATTGCACGGCGGTGAATTTTACTGGAGCGGTGGTCGACATCGCCACCAGGGGTTGCAGCTTGGTTGGGTGACCTTATGACTTCCTGCGGTTGGAGAAGATAAAGTATAGTTAAGGGGCTCTGCAGGGGGGTTTGAGAAAAGGTGGGGGATATTTGTGACCGTGTTTGAGGAGCTGTTCGTCTCAGGGGGAGGGGGGGTGAAGAGTGAAAAAGGGAGAAATATTTGTACAGACTGTATAGTTGATTGCTGGGAAGTATGTTTCCCAAGGTGTTTATTTGTTGTAACCTCTGTTGATACAGGTTTGTAATAAAATACATGTTTTGCATTGCCACAAAAGGTTAAATGATCTTGCACAAAAGGTTAAGATCAGTGAATGCATTTTCAAATGCCATATTCCATCAACTCCACTACTAGCCTCAGACACTGCTCAATGCACCATACCATCATCACTCAGCTACCAATCAGCTCTACCAATCATATTCCTATTTAGTCCTGCTGCAGGTCTCACATTTCACCCACAATGCCCATGATTCACTGACAGCCACATCACCTATACACGTTGCACCGCACTCAATATGGAGGAAGTAGATGCCTTTTTTAAAAAATCTTCCTTTCTCCCCTCACCTCACCACAACTTCAAAACTCTACCCTGTGCCTTTCTTCCTTCAGATACCCAAGAACTGCAACTGGAAGAGCAAAAAAACAGTGATGGTGAAGCAGCAATGTCAATCTCACACAGCCATCAGCTCAGATATTGATAACACGGGCTGGATAGTCCCATTTGCCGGCTGAAGAGCTGTCAGGAGCTCCGCATTGCCTCTTTTACGGGACGCCTGCCAAATTAAGTGCCACTCAGGCATTTAACAGGCCAGTGGCAGACTTTCCCCAGGATAAAGGACCCCAAGGACAGAATTCCATCGGCAAGAGCTGGCGGCCAATCAGCGGCTGATAATTGTATTGAACAGTAGCGCCACCGGGGAGTCAGTGGCAGTTGCTGGTATGACACCCACCGATATCTAGTATCGTTGTTGACTCCCAGGCAACAGTTCAGCTATGGCAGGAAAGGGTGTTGCAGGATGGGGGTCACAGGGGAGGGGGTTTGGCAGCAACAGCAGGGGCCTTACTCTCTTTGGGCTCCCCCCCACCTCCTAGAGGCGGGTCCCTTGACCAAGTACGAACAAAACACCCCGCACCACACATCATTCCACCCTGCAAGCAACACGGCTTTGCTTGTCGTGCTCCCTGCATGGCAATCTCCTGCCTGATGCTGGGGTAATACCACTGGTGATGAGATGAAGCCCCTAAGTGGACATGAATTGAAGACTTCAATGAGGCAGGTTATAGACAAAGGCTGATGGCTATACACAGTGAAATGTTTGGTGCATTGGCAGGACTGTCAAAAAGCATGTCAATGCCAATGTCAGAAAATTAATACATGGAGGAGGTCAGCAGCTACTTGGCATAGGTCTCTGTGCAGAGCTCATGCATAACTGAATGGGCAGATTCCCAGCCTGCAGATCTTTGGACACATGGGACTGGACATCCTACAAGGTTTTTTTGTATTCGGTCATGGGACATCCACATCCTGGGCCAACATTTATTGCCCATCCTAATTACCCTTGAGGGAGCAGTTAAGAGTCCCATGATGCTGTGGGTCTGGAGTCACATGTAGGCCAGACCAGGTAAGGATGGCAGATTTCCGTCCCGAAAGGACATTAGTGAATCAGATTATGATAATCGATAATGGTTTCATCGTCATCATTACACCTTTAATTCCAGATTTTGTTTATTGAATTCATGTTTCAGCATCTGCAGTAGTGGGATTTGAACCTGGGTCACCAGAGCATTACTCTAGATGTCTGGTTTATTAGTCCAGTGACATTACCACCGCCTCTCATAGTGGTATCTGGAGTGCAGGATTTGCTTCCTTTTCTCTCCTTCTTTGCCTGTGCTCTGTCACATCATTAAGACATTGTGTCTCAAAGCGTGGTGCAGTGTGATGGACAGGTTGTCACCTTTATGAATGAATGAAAGGCTCATGACACTTCACCTGCAGTTCTGCCGTAACCAAATACCACATTCATCAGCAGTTTTTCCCCTACCTTTGATTCTAATGAAGATGTCCCAAAAAAATCATAATTTTGACTTGAATGAAGTGCTTACAATTATCCTAAAAGAAGAAAAGGTCATCCTTCACCGCCTTTAATGCCAGGTTTGGCTGTGACTCCAATATCTGGAGTGGAACCTTGGGAAAAGGGAATGCAAATGTCATCCTCCAGCTGACAAAGTGTGCTCAGCATAGCCTCTTTATAACAAAGCCCGCTTCTTCTACAAGAACAAATATAAAACATCCTAGATCAAAGCATTGGCATATCCTGGATTATTTCATTTTTTTGGACCATAGATCTAAGTGATATGGCAGCATGGTGGTGCAGTGGTTAGCACTGTTGCCTCACGGTGCCAAGGACCCGGATTCGATCCCGGCTTTGGGTCACTGTCCGTGTGGAGTTTGCACATTCTCCCCGTGTCTGCCTGGGTCTCACCCCAACAACTCCAACAAAAATGTGCAGGGTAGGTGGATTGGCCACACTCGAGTTGCACCTTAATTGGATAAAAATTTAATTCAAAAATTAAAAAATAGATCTAAGTGATGTCCATATCACTCAATCCATCTGGGGGACTGAAGCCTACTGGACAGATCATTAACTTGTTCAATCAGTGATGAATGTCCACCCAGCACCAAGACATCACAAGGCACAATGAATTTTGACATCCACTCTATTGAGAACAGCAACCAAAGCGAAAATGCTGGAAAATCTCAATAGGTCTGGCAGCATCTGTAGGGAGAGAAAAGAGCTAAGGTTTCAAGTCCAGGTGACCCTTTGTCAAAGTTCAAAGACAGAGAAAGTGAGTAATATTTATACTGTAGAGTGAGAATGAAAGATGAGTCATAGCCACAGAAACCTAGGGAAATGGGATGCTAATAGCCACAAACACCACGGGGAAAGAGTGATAATGGCAGTCCCCAGAGAGAACTATGACTTGGCAAATTTGAATAGGAAGTATCAACTGTGATGAATGTAGGAATTTCAGATGTATGGTATTATATGTATTTGGGGCAGTAATTTTTAAAAACCTGGGTTTGTGTGTGAATGACTGCTGCAGTAGTGTTTTTAGAAATCCTGGTTTTCAATTCAGCTAGGCTTTTTTGGAACCAGATATACAATTAAAGCATAGTAAAAACTTTGGGCTGATGGATTTTATTTATATTAAGAGGGCACCCTGCAGAATAGTTAATTCGAGACTCGCTGTTCAGTTAGCAAGACTACAAGCACAGTTTTACAGCCCAAAAAGCAGCTCACCACGGTGAAGCATGGCCGATAGAAGCCAGGGATCTACCTGGGCTCACAACACCTTGCGAGATCTAAATGATATGTAAATTGTGGGTAGGATCACTTGATTTTCACAGTAATTTCATTGTAGTGTTAATGTAAGCCTACTTGTGACACAAATAAAGATTATTATTTGCAAATCTGCATATTAAAGCGAGACAACTAACCTCACTTTAAGGTACATATTCCCGAGGTACCCAAGGAGTGGAATCTATCCCCTTCACCTCGGAGACCTTGGATGAGCACTGTTCAGTACTGGTCACCATGAACGGGAACTAGATGGAACAATACTCGTGTGGTTCTCCCAGGAGATCGGAGGCAGCCTTTAGGCAAGGTGGCACCCTGGCAGTGCCATCTGGGTGCCTGTCTGGCACTGCCCAGGTGCCACTGCCAGCTAGCTAAGTCACTGCCAGGTTGGCATTTTCTGTGCAGTGGTGATTGGGCCAGGAGAGCCCTGCACGTGTGTTGGGGGTTGCGGGTGGCGAGAGTGGGGCCTAGCGGAGCTCCTCAGTGCAGAAAATGGGGCTAGGTGCTGCACCCCGGCTGAGGTCCCCTAACTAATCCGAGTGTCGTTTAGTGGGGTCATGTTTATCGGTGCTGTGAATGCCAGGAAACACGCAGCTAAATGCGCTCGCTATGGGACTTTGTTCCCAATTAGTTGAATCCCACCCTATGTAGTTAATGGGAAGAGCCAGGGATTGAAGCAGTCAGGTGTTAGTGGTTTTCAGAGAGGTTTAGTTTGTGACTGGAAGACAAGCTGAGATGTTTCTGAAGAAATACAGCCAAAGGCTCTCCATTGTTCTGAAGGAATTCAGGTCTATCTTTTCAAACAGTCTCAAAAGACATCTCTATGCAGTAAGTATTCCTGAGTGCTAACTGTATTTAAAAGTGGATTGGGACTGGAGGTGTTTTGTTGTTTGAGTGGAAATAAAGATAGTAGTTAAGGGGTATTATGTCACTGTATTGATTAGGAACATAGGTATTAGAAGCTGAAGTAGGCAATTCAGCACTTCGAGACTGCTCCGCCATTCAATCAGATCATGGCTGATCTCTTCCTTGTCTCAAATCCACCTCCCTGCCTGTTCCCATATCCCTTTAGCCAGTTTCTCAAAAATAAATTAGAAATATATCTATCTCCTTGAAACCGTTTAATTGCTCAGATTCCCGCATATCATGTGGCAGCGAGTTCCACAAATCCACCACCCTCTGCGAGAAGTAGTTCGTCCATAATCTCAGTTTTAAATCTACCACCTCTCAACCTATATCCGTGACCTGTCGTTCTAGAAGATGAAATGAAAATCGCTTATGGTCACAAGTAAGCTTCAAATGAAGTTACTGTGAAAAGCCCCTAGTCGCCACATTCCGGCGCCTGTTCGGGGAGGCTGTTACGGGAATCGAACTGTGCTGCTGGCCTGTCTTGGTTTGCTTTCAAAGCCAGCGATTTAGCCCTGTGCTAAACAGCCCTATTGGCCCACAAGGGGGAACATTTTGTCTACGTTTACTTTATCAATCCCTTTTAGTATTTTATATACCTTGATCAGATCCCGTCTCATTCTTCTAAACTCCAGCGAGTGTAAGCCCAAACTGTTCAATCTCTCCTCATATGTCAACCATTTCATCCCCGGATCTGGTGAACCTCTTCTGAACTGCCTCCAATGCCGCCACATCCTTCCTCAAATAAGGAGACCAAAACTGGACACAATACTAATAATAATCTTTATTAGTGTCACAAGTCGGCTTACATTGAAACTTCACTGAAGTTACTGTGAAAATCTCCTAGTCGCCAGACCACAGCGCCTGTTGGGGTACACGAAGGGAGAATTCAGAATGTCCAATTCACTTAGCAAGCACGTCTTTTGGGACTTGTGGGAGGAAACAGAGCACCCGGAGGAAACCCACGCAGACAGGGGGAGAATATGCAGACTCCGCACAGACAGTGACCCAAGCCAGGAATCGAACCCGGGTCCCTGGTGCTGTGAAGCAACAGTGCTACCCACTTTAATACTCCAGGTGTAGTCTCACCAACACCCTATACAATTGCATCAACACTTCTCTACTTAATATTATGTAAAGAGTCATGCTAAGCTATTTTCTGGCATGATATTGAAGATATTTTAATACTGTGTCAATAATAAAGTTTGTTTTAATATACCACATCCTGCCTTTGTATTAAATCACTCCTGGAGCGAGGTATCCTATCATCAGAGTCTTACAAAATTAAAATAAAATATTGAGGTTTCTATCCAGTATCTGGTACAGGATCGTATTACAACCTAGATTGAAATGGCACATTTATTGTGGAAAAATAACTCTAGGTGATTCAGAGAGGTATAATGTAAAAAGGAATGCACCCGAGACAAAAGGCATCAAATGTGGAGGTGAGTGGTCGACTAGGTTGACGACTGCAAGAAGAATCTTGAGTAATGTTTCAATGCGCGACTGTAAGTGATCTAGAAGAGAAGTCCACTACATGGGCAAGACTGCAGTTGGAGTGGGTGGATGCTGAGGCATACCGGGGCTGGAGAGCTGAGCATTAGCCGGGAATGACTCATGCCTCCAATCAGTCACAAAGCCGGGACAGATGACAAATAATCTTGGTTTCAGTGGATGGATATTGTGTATTTTTTGTTTTGCAGCGCGCCGCTCCCCTGGACCCAATGTGTTGTGCAAGGTTTCACATCACAGGACCTCACAGTGTTGGAGCGCTGGGCTCATTGTTCCTCTCTGCAGGCAGGGTAATGTGAGCTGTCAATCATGGTGACGTACAGGGGGGGTTAGTGTTTGTTCCATTGATCGCCGACAAGAGCAAACCGATCAGGACCGGTTTGGGCTGGCCACGTCGCATGGCAACCCGGCCTCCATCTATAAAAGGGGCCGACGCAGCCAGCGCCGGCTTCATTCTGTCCCTTTAGCGGCGCTGTGAAGTGGAAGAATAATCTTCCTTTTTTTTTAAACGGATTTTTTCGATGGGCACAGTCTTCGTAAATGTTTTTTAAGGTAATTATTTTCACTTTTCCTCTTTTGAGACGTTTTGCGTGTGCGTTATTTTTTAATGTACCGGCGTAAATTTGTCCCAAGTGCCACGTGTAAGTTTAGTCGGTGGTGGGGGGAGGGGAGGTAAGAGAGAGAGTGGAATTATTTTTATTTCGAGATTTAAAAACATTTATTTTTGAAAAAGGACTGACTTGTACAGTGAAAAATCTAAGTGTTTCAGCATCCTCGATGAAAGTGGTAAGACAAGAAGGGGTCATTCGGAAAACCCCTCTGCTCGCTTAGCTGTGGGAGAGAATAGTTTAAAATAATTATGTGGGGCGACGATGTGAAAGTGACTGTGGCTCTGCCGGCTGCAGTGAAATACCGCTGGTTGCGGCCGGTCCTGTGCCGGCGAGCGGACCTCGTCCCGCCCCCCTCCTCTCCCATTGGCCTGTAGACAGCGCCTCCGTCCGCGTGCAGAAAGGAGGTCCGCTGTCCCATTGGTCGACGCACGCGTCAATCACTAAGCCCCGCCTTCCCGCTGCCTGGGTGAGCAGGAAGCGACAGCGCCAATACAGCAGCCGGGGAAATGCGCTCTGATCGAGTTTTGCAGCAGAGCCGGAGGTCCTTCGGCCCATCGTGCTATGCTGAAATGAGCGCCGTTGTTAGCTTGCACTTTTTAAATTTTGGTTGCGCGACTTGCTGGGTCCAGCACGGGAACGTCTTAACTGCATTTTTAAACTTCTTGTTTGACACTGCAATATATATTATGTGAATATTGTGTTTCAGAACGAACAAGTCAGAGAGGTGTATAACGGCTACACTGGGAGCCCAGACCTTACGTTGTACCTTCGAGGATTTAATTCTGTTGGAAAACCGCCTTGGCTAGACCGCTGAGTTGTGTTTTTAAATAGATTCCATCTCTTACTTGTCCATGTAGGTATATGCTCATCAATAAGCAGAATGTTGAATTAGATTGTTATGCTGTATCTCTTAGCTTGTTACTTTTTTCAGTTTGTTGCATATTGCGAATTCCTGCATTTGTGAAGCTTCTATCAACCTCAGAATGAATGACTTCAGCAATGGTGAATTTGACTTTGCCTTCCTCGAAGAAGGATTCAGTGCCAGAGACATCTTGGAACGCAAAATAAATGAACTTTCTCACTCTGTAAGTATTTTGTGCTACTTGATTCTCACTTGAAGTCTAATCTATTTTGATAACCCTCCTTCGGTCTTGCCCCAACTATCAAGCCATGCAAACTGACCTCCCTTATAGTCTTTTGTTCTTTTGACTTCCTCTTGATATGAGCTATACATGGCTATTGTTCTACACTAAAAATGCTATATATGATCAGTTTGAGCATCGAAGTTTGATTTGTACTATTATGATCCTAGGATGACAAAGATGCCTTTTATGTTGCGGACTTGGGTGACATTGTCAAGAAACACATGCGGTGGCACAGGGTCCTTCCTCGGGTGACTCCTTTTTATGCAGTCAAATGCAATGATGATAAAGCTGTGGTTAAAACTCTTGCTACTTTGGGTGCTGGATTTGATTGTGCTAGTAAGGTATGTATGTTTGCACTGACGTCATTGTATTCTAATTTAAGCTCGACTGTTGTGAAATGAAATGATTTTAATAGTCATTTTGTTACAGACTGAAATTCAGATGGTACAGAACCTTGATGTTCCAGTTGACAAAATAATCTATGCTAACCCTTGCAAACAATTGTCTCAAATCAAATATGCTGCAACGCATGGGGTGCAGAAGATGACATTTGATAGTGAAGTGGAGCTGATGAAAGTAGCAAGATGTCATCCAAGTGCCAAGTAAGTTGACACTGAACTCATTTGTGCACAAAATACTAATGAAATTTCAAAACATCTTGCATATAGCTTTGTCTTTAAGGCGATGGATAGAAGTTTCAGGGCCTGTGGTTAGCACTGCTGCCTCACGGCGCCGAAGTCCCAGGTTCGTTCCAGCCCTGGGTCACTTATCTGTGTAGAGTTTGCACGTTCTTCTTGTATTCATCCCCACAACCCAAAGATGTGCAGGCCACGCTAAATTGCCCCTTAATTGGAACAAATGAATTGGGTACTCTAAATTTAAAAAAAATTCAGGGCCTGAATGTTAACTTTGCCTCACCTTTAAGGGCAAGTGATAGAATGAGTAGAATATTGTACAGATCTGGGCACTGCACTATATGAAGGAAGGATGTGGAAAGGGTGCAGAAGTTTTACAATGGTTCTAGTTGTGGGAATAGATTGGAGAGGTTGGGACTGTTTTCCTCAGGCTAACTAAGAGGAGATTTGATAGTGATGCAAGTTATGAGGAGGCTGGACAGAGTAGATAAGGAGAAACTGTTCCTGCCTATCCAGGACGAAGGGGCACAAATTTGAAGTGATTTGCAAAAGAAGCAAATGTGATGTCAAAACCTTTCCACACAGAGTTGCTCAGTGCCTGGAATGAACTGCATTCCAGACACTACAGGTTAATAATTAATTGAATTAAATTTGCAGGATTCTGAGGGAATGGCACTAAGTCATGATGCTTGTTGTACCGCTGGTTCAGACGTGATGGACCAAATGGCTATCTCCTGTACCATAACAATTGGCATTCTGTGAAATTTGGATTGAAGAATGAGGTGAAAAAGACCAGTAATTTGGGTGGGATACAAATCTTGAGTACTGCTACTTAAGTGTGGTAGGAAATATACTACTGCTGTTTTGTTTCAAAAAATACTTTAGAATCTTGTAATATCGTTGCCAACACCTTTTCCAATAGCAAAAGCAGAACTTCAGGGTGTGCAGAGTTGTCTTCCTGCTGCCTTAGCAGGAAATGGGGGTGACTGGAGGATTCTAATGTAATCCTTTGGGCCTTTCAAAGTTCCCTAATGGAGGGAAAAAATTAAACTGATTGGAACTAGTCCAGTAGTGTGCAGGAGGGCAGGTGATATTGTATGCCCTGTTAGTGCTTTTCTTCACTACTGGCCATAAGTTGGACAGGTGCAATTTAGTTTTAGCTTGTAATATCTGAAAAGGATGTTTCTTCTTGCCTTTTTCAGCTGGGGCTAAAGATGTAAAGACAACATTTATGTATCTCTTTCCAATTTTGTATATACTATTGACTAAATTTGTTTCTTGACTAGGCTATTCCAGAAACTCTCAATTGAGCAAACCATGCTATATCTTGTCAGATTTTTTTTTTGGTCTGGCAGATCTTAATTTTAGGATGTTGTTTCCTGTGCAGGTTTTCCTATTTTAGGTTGCCTGTGATGGTTCATCTACTGGATTTTGGATTCTCCTTTATACTGTTTCATTGACGCCTTTATCGAATCCTGGCGTAAAATGCATCCACCTCTTCCTCTGTCCTAGGCTGGTTCTGCGCATTGCTGCTGATGATTCCAAGGCTATCTGCCGCCTGAGTGTTAAGTTTGGAGCAACACTTAAGACCAGTAGGCTTCTCCTTGAACGTGCCAAAGAGCTGGATATTGACATTATTGGAGTAAGGTAGGTTTGTCAGAATTGTACTGATGGATTGAGCTGTGTATAAAGGTAGACCGTTCTAACTCTTGACTCAGTATGGCATGACTATAATTATGGTATGAAATGCTGCATTTATTTTGACATTTCCTTGTCTCCTGATCTTGCCACCTTAAATCTGTGTCTATTCTCCTGCCAGCAGGTTTCTCACAGTCTGCCATCTTTATCCCTGATATTTTCTGAATATTTATCGAAAGTCAGCTTATCCACTCTATCCTTAAAGCTGAAGTCCCATGTCTCTGGAACCATTCTCTGCACCCACTTTCATGCCTTCCCATCCCTACCAATATGCCACAATCGGACATTACTTCCCAGGCTCAGCCAGTACTTTAGGTTCACCATGGCTTCCAGCATTCAATATGGCTTGCTAACCACTGCCTCAACCTGACCTGCCACATTCAACAATTTGTTCACATATAATCCCAGGCTTCTTTTGTTCCTGCACCGCATCTAATTTAAAATTGTATCCTTTAATGTATATTTTCTTTGTTATTTCCTAGCTAAATAGATCACTACTTGTTACATTACCATCACCCAATATCTTCTCACAATACTTGCAAATTTTATGTTGTCAAATAATCCTGTGTGCCAGTTGAGTGGATTAGCTAAAAGGTCTTCACCTGAATGTTTGACACTATTTAAGCTATTAAGCAAACCATTTTCCACATTATATTACTGTGGGTCAGCACTTGAAATTAATTGCATTTGGGTAAAGATGTTTCATGAAAGCAGCTCTTCCTGCTACTGTTCCTGCTACTGTTCATTAAGTCCTCTCCTTGTACTTGGATTATTGGAAAGTGTCATTAGATTTAAAAACACTATGGTATCTCTCTGGTTGAAATCTATTGGTTTTATTAGGCACTGACTTGTATGGACTAACTTTTGTCTCCCCCTGTGAAAGCTTTCATGTGGGAAGTGGTTGTACAGATGCCCAAACATATGCCCAGGCTATTGCAGATGCTCGTTTTGTTTTTGATATGGGGGTAAGTACCTTGATTTCTGTCTTCAAGTTTAACAATTATGTGCTTGATGATTATTTTGGACTTTAATCCTTGGCCATTTCATGTCTGTCTTGTCCTATTTGCTTTTAGATAGAGCATGGTTTCAACATGTATTTTCTTGATATTGGTGGTGGTTTTCCTGGTTCAGAAGACACCAAACTCAAATTTGAAGAGGTGAGAAATGTTGCTGCTTAATTTCAAGTGAATTTATTTACCTGAACATGAAATATGATGAACTCCAAATTTTAGATTGCAGCTGTTATCAATCCTGCACTGGACAAATACTTCCCCACTGATTCTGGAGTTCAAGTCATTGCTGAGCCTGGTCGGTTCTATGTGGCATCTGCTTACACACTTTCTGTGAATATCATTGCGAAGAAGGTGATGCTCAATGAACAGAGTAGCTCTGATGGTAGGTATGGCCATGGTGACCTTGCCATTTTATTTTATTTGAGTTCAACCTTTTTTTTTGGTTCACCCTCTAAAATTGTGAGCAATTTCTCAATGGAAACCTGCTGTTAATCTTGGTGATTTAAGCTATTTATAGTGTGGGTGCATGAAACATTAACCTTTTCCTCCAGTTACATACTGAAGATGTCTGAAATGGGAAGTGTAGGAATTAATAAAGATGGGATGTAAAAAGGCAGTCAAGGAGACCAAATGATTTCTGATAACTGGAGGAAATCTTAACAATGCAAAACTGTATGCTTAATTTGACCTGCTATGTAGACTCTTGGTGTAGATCCCACAGTATTGTTTGTAGCAAATATCCATTCAGTAACTATTAATTGATTACAATTTGTATCTGTTGCTTATTTAGTATTTTCCTAAAGTTTTGAAACTTTGGTGGATTTATTTAAAACTAGTAAATTCCTGCTTGCATTGCTGAAGTCCAAACTAAAAGTGAGCATTTTGTCTCTACATTATTAAATGTGGCTAATAAGTGCAACATCTTGTTTTAAAGATGAGGATGATGGTGAATGTGACATGACCCTCATGTACTATGTAAATGACGGTGTTTATGGATCATTCAACTGCATACTATATGATCATGCTCATGTAATGCCAGTTCTGGTCAAGGTAAGACTTTTTTGTTCCTGAATTTTACATTAATTCTGATATAATTTGTACATTAAGTGAAGTGTTTGTTAATCTTTCTTTTAGAAACCCAAATCTGATGAGATGCTGTACTTGACCAGTATTTGGGGCCCAACTTGTGATGGGCTTGATCGTATCGTGGAACGCTGTAATTTGCCAGAGCTGCAGGTTGGAGACTGGATGGTGTTTGAGAATATGGGGGCTTACACTGTTGCTGCTGCTTCAACATTCAATGGATTTCAAAGACCTCAGATCTTTTATGTTATGTCAAGACCAGCCTGGTACAGTATTTCATAGTTGAGATTATGCTGTTGACTAGTAATTGCCATTTTTAGTTTTCCCATTCTACCGTGTACTAATGAAACATTGCTATGTACATGTCTTTTTTTTTCAAGAAGGCTTATTTTAGAAATAATGGTTTTTCTCCCTCCCAAGTCTGCAAAATTTGACATGATGTCGCTGGAAACTAGCAATGAGGCTGCAGGATCAATCTGCAGCTGTATTAATAAGAGCAGACTCAAATTTCCAGAACCATCTCTGACTTCACTCAATGTAGTTTCCCGTTTAAATAATGCCAATAGTTCGTTGAATGCATCATAATCTAAACTTTTTTATTCTCCTAGGCAATACATGCAGCAGATCAAGGAAGATGGCTTTCTATCCCAAGTGGAGGATCGTGCTGCTAATACTTTATTGGCATCCTGTGCCTGGGAAAGTGGAATAGAGCTTCTTTGTTCTTCATCATGCACTTCAGCAAGAGTTAATGTCTAAACTTGGAACTCTTGCTGAACTGACCAGTTGGCAATCTTGGCTGAACTAGGAGGTTTGGGTAATAGTAAATGGCTGCCTCTTGGGACCAGTAACTGATGCTTGAGTGCTTGAATTTAAAAATATTGTGGATTAGTTTATGTATGCAACAAAATGGTTGACTAGGAGATGGGATCACATTCTGAAGTGTTCCTATGGAAACTTGTTTACACTTTTATAACTTTTTTGTATTTTTATTTGAGCTTGAAATAAAAGATAAATTTTAGAGTTGCATTTTATTTGCAACGTCTTACCACATTTGCCTGCTTGTTTATTTGTCTTCTGTGCAGTTGGTGGGTGGAAATTCTTTCTAAAGGAGAAAATTCCACTAATCTGAAACCCTTGCTCCAGGTCGCAACTACTGCCTGATTTAAATCGGCTACACTAAATAGCAGGCTAGAGGCCAATTTATCTGCTCCTGCTTGTTACCCAAGTATTTGCAGCATTTTCTATTTGGTATTCTTCAATACTTAGTACCTACCTATGCCTGTCTGATCACCTTGCTTGTAACAGCACAAAAAGAGGCTCTGGCTCTAATCCCATTTTCTTGCACTTGGTCCTACCTAGGTACAGATGGAGCTACAGGAGAGCGGGATAATCACAGGTTAAAGAGGTGTGAATTGTCTTGAGCAAGGGCAATTGGTAGGATTGCCCAGGCCTGATGGTAGGAGGTGAATGTAATGCGACATGACTCCCAAGGTCCCAGTTGAGGCCATGCTAGTGTGTGCGGAACTTGACCAAGTTTCTGCTCGCCGATTCTGCATGGTCATGCATGGAGCTTGGGAAATCCTATCCATTGTCCTGGCTTGAGACAATTCACACCTCTTGCACCTGTGAATATCCCTCTCTCCAGTTGCTCTGGCTGGACCTGTAGATGTAATTCTCAAATTCCCACTACCTTTCTTCCTCCAATCCCGTCCCAACCTTCTGCTCCTTAAATTTATGCCCCCTGCTTGTTGACCCCTTTACTATTCCCTGGTTTTGTATACCTTCTCTGCTTTATGGAAAATAACCCAAGTCTAACCAGCTTCTCCCACCTCAGCAGAATTTGCCTCTGTGCAATCAATAAGGTGAGAATCTGCCCCTGCCGCCTGACACCCAAAATATTACAACGAGTAGGATAGGGCTCCGATTTTACATTTCGAATCATGAACATGGTGCTAAAGAAGGAGACCTGAAAGCTAAGTTTGGGAACAGGACCAGAACATGTCTTGATTGGCTGAGCCTCTGGAACACCTATCCTGCATCTCCAGGAAAAAAACACCCCTCTTTGCCTTGGTCAGATGCTCCCTAAATATTACTGAGCTGGACCAAGCCTAGCCTCGCTCATGAGGATGTGGAGCTCATCCTGCTGAGGGCCTTACTCTACATCTCGTCATCTGTGGGCCCCAGCTTCCTCCTCTCCCCTCGCTTTCATCCCATCCAGATGTGCTGACCCTGCCAGAGATAGGATCCTTTCCACAAAAGACATTGACGGTGTCTCAGGGAATGTTGGGAAGGCCTGGACAACATTCCGGACCTGGAGATAGCTAAACGAATTCGACCCGTATTTCACTGTCAATTTCTCCAACCTGGCAAATCTCCCTTCCAGAAACGAGTCCCCTAATCCAGCCCTTTCTTTCCCCATTGCCCAAACAAGTCTAGTTTCACTGGCTCAAATAGATGGTACAAATAGGGGGCAACTTCGACAGCGACCTGAGCTTAAATGTTGCCTGAACTGTCTATATCCTCAAGATGGCTAGGACCACCGGGCTCGTAGAATATTTTGTCGGCGAAACGGGAGCAAAGCTGTCACCAGTGGGCTGTTGGGGATGGAGTTCCAGAATTTTGACCCAGCGACAATGAAAGAATGGCTAGACTGCGCCTCAAACTGCACCCCCAAGTGGCCCCTGGGTCACTACAACTCAGTACCTTTTCCTCCAAATAAAAAAAGCAAATTAGGCACTGCCAGGCCCCCCTGATTGTCTCTAACACTCTCCTACATATTCTCTAAATCTTACCAGCCCATATAAAAGCATCTTATCAACTTATTAACCCTCCCAAAAAAGGATTTAAGGAGGAAAATAGGAAGGCATTGAAAAAGAAAAACCATGGAAGAATATTAATTTTGATAGACTGGACCCTGCCCGCCAAGGACGGGAAGGTTACCCCACTGTTGCAGATCAGACATGACTACGCAACAGACTAGTGTAGTTCAATTTATGGAGGTGGGCCTTGTCCTGGGTCACTTTTACATCCTTTTACCTGAAGCTTGATGCGGCACGATGAAAGGGTAGAACCCCTGGGTCGGCTCCCCTCTCCATGGAGTCCAATGGAAAATACTCTCCCACGTTCAACTTGTATCCTGCAAAAACACCAAAGCTCTTCGGTAGCTCCATTATATCACTGGGTCCACCACATAAAGCAGTACGTTATTAGGATATAGGGATAATCTATGCCCCCCCCCAACTAACCCCTTCCACGATATCAAAGCCCTCAAAGCTATAGTCAGGGGCTCAATTGCCAATACAAATAGGGGTGTCTTATGTCTCCCCTCTGGTCATGCTAGTGAAATGGCTGGTCCAGTTCTGTTTCTGGTCAATGGTAATGCCCAGCATGTTGATAGAGGGGGTTTCAGCTAAAAGTAATGCCATTGAATGTCAAGGGGAGACATACCTTAGGAATGAGTTTTCCAACCTATGAACATGCTCGAGCCTGCAAAATCATCTTTGTACGATCGAGTTCTAGCATACTTGGGAGATTTGCTTTTGAGAGGACTGTCACATTTGTGATTATGCCCTTTGAGATGCTGACAATGCACAGCAGACATTGAAAATTATTCTGTTTCCATTCTTGATAGCTGTTAAGTTATCCTTGCTGCACAGTAGTACAACGTGCTGAGGACTCATAAATCAACATCTTGGTCATATGGGTTATCTTGCTATTTTTCCATTTCCATGAGTCTTGGGCAGTTGTCAGCTGTAGTTTGTTTCTCCATGCTTCTGTTCACTGAAACACAAAATGGAAAATGCCCCTTATGAGTGTAACTCATTCTCTGATAACGGGTTCATTGTCCCATAACTGAATACTGTTCTCAGACTGGAATTAATATTAAACTATTGAAACAAGGGAGAATTGTGAAATATCAAAGCAGAATTACCACTGATGCCAGAAACATGAAATAAGAACACAAGATGCTGGACTCAGCAGGTCTGACAGCAACTATAGAAATTGAAACAGAATTAATGTTTCATCAGAACATGAGTAATATCAGTTATATATATAAATATCCAAATACACACTATTAAGTAGAAGTGCATTAACAGAGTAAACAAGAAATGTAGATGGGCAGGAAGACAGCGATAAGTGTTCAGGTAATGTTAGGGAATTACTGTTAGCAATTATAGAATAATTCACAAAAAACATCACATGCAAATTAATGCATAAATCCACAGCACACATTTGAACTAAAAAATACAAACAAAAGATTTATTTTAGATTAAAACAGCACAGGTGGTGTAGTTGAAACAATGTAATTCATATAGTTCCATAATTCATTTCAAAGCTAAGCATCAAGAATTATTCCTCTTAGACGCCCTAGGGTCTGAGGACCAGAAGCGTCTCATTGTCTCGAGACTCAAATAGGCAGTCACAAAGGAATAGCTCTCACAGAAACAGAAATATTTCAGTTGCCTGTGTACAGTGAGATGGACACTGCATTGAGGATGATGGTACTCCACTGCTCCGGTGGGCTTTGGTCCTACCACTCATAAGCATCAAGATTGGCTCAGTAAAAACAATAAGGCAATCCTAAAACTACCTCTTGTCTCTTTCTACCTCATCAGCCATGATGCTGGCTTCACGATTTTCAAAAACACAAGTGAACCGTGCCGTCGGGAACGGCCCATCGCAGAGAATACTGGGTCGGGCCCATTAATGATATGCAAATGGGGTTTACTGTACTTGTGTTCCGGTATGCATTGATGCTGCTGTCGAAGTGACGGAGAATTGTGATTTGCCGTCTGATTTTAACGTCGGGGCTTATTGTCCGCCCAATCCGCGTCAGCAAATGGAGCATCCCTTCCAATATATTCCCAACATAAGAATGTAATGGTAAATAAAGACAAATAATCCAGTGTGTACTTGCATGAGCTGAATGTCCTCCATGCACACACAGTTGCCGAGATAAATGCCCATGATTACCAATCAATAGCTTTAATTCTAATTGATAAAGCCAGCTGCTCATGCAGCAATTGCTAGATTTTCTCATTACATCTGGTCAGGTTCATTCCATCTAATCCCAGAATTTTCTTGATTTAAAATCTGATTCAGAGAGCATTCAGCCTCTGATCTCAATCATAACTATGCTCATCCTGACGTATTCAAGGCTGACACTCCAGGAATATTCATAATTGCTATATTCATGTATTTATCATGATGTGGAGGTGCTGCCGTTGGACTGGGGTGGGCACAGTAAGCCTTACAACATCAGGTTAAAGTCCAACAGGTTTGTTTCAAATCACTAGGTTTGGGAGCGCAGCTCCTTCCTCATTCACCTGTTGGACTTTAACCTGGTGTTGTAAGGCTTCTTACCATGTATTTATCAATTCAATTACTCAAAAATCTGCTGCCACAGGCAGTGTCACTCTCTGTACAATGAACTCACTGTCAGTGATTTGAAGATATGCAACCATTTTGGACAATATTCCAGTAACCACATAACAAGCAGGGAAATGACTGAAAGCTTTTGGCGTGGGTACAAAATGGAAGAAGTCTTGTGATGCAGTGGTAGCATCCCTATCTCTGGGTTCAAGTCCCACTTCAGGACATGATGGTCATGGAAGGTACATTCATGACTTGGCCAAATAGGTTAATTATCAACCTGTAAATCCTTCCAATATAGCAGGTAGTAAGAGTGGGAGAGTTTCCCAGTCAGCAGAAAGAAATACCAAACTATTACAGTACTTTGCCAAGCAGAATCATGGATGAAGTCCATGGTCACCAATGTCCTCTTAGGGCATGGTAAGGAGGACGATGAAACAGTAGTTGTAGTATATTGCCAATTCTGAGCGTTTTGTTACACTGTCCTCTTTGATGAGGAGTTGTAAATAAAGTTGGTTCAACAATGGCCGCCTGCAGCTGATTATGCGTTAGTCTTCCTCAGTGCAATACACATCAGAAAGTTGATGACCAGGCTGGGGTGGAATTTCTTTCTTATTTTGTTTGAGAAAGTAGGAACTGAAAAACATTGTGACATTTTTAGAACCAAAGTTTATTTTAAGCAATTTGAAAGATTGCTCTATGTGCACATTGTGTACATGTACACAGTGAATTGGCACAGTATGTAATTGAAAAATTGTACTGAACACATATTTGGGGACAATGGAGGAATTGAACTCTTAAGAAAGAGGACTGGTGTAATTACAGATGAACCTTCCACATTTGGCTAAAAGCCAATAAAATAGGAGATGAAGATGCAGTAAGTGTTTTATTCATCATGATCGGAATGGATGCTTTTGAGGTGATGTTGAACCAATATAACCCATGAGACCCCAGTAATATGGGCTATTCTGGAATTAATGAGATTCTAGACTCGTTTTATGATATGACTAAGAATGAGAGTGTACTGAGAACAGAGGCCAATGGCGGGGGGCCATACTGAAGGGTGGCTGTGGTGTGGGAGCACCAATCAGAGCCTACTATCTCTGAATTTGCTGATAAGCTCAATAAATTCAAATGAACCTTTCATCACGCATTACAGAACAACATTAGGCTCTGATTGGTGGGCTCCCCTTTAGAATGGGAAAACAGTTTGCCAAGTGATGGAGACCTAGAGCAGTTCAGATGGATCTCCTGGATTGGAGTTTCTGAACTTTCATTCAGTGAAGCAGAAGCCAGGTTTTGGAAATTAGGCCGGGCGGGCATCCTGAGGGTAAAGTGAGGTCGCCAACCTAACATAGGGGTGCAAGCTATGCAGTCTTCAGAAAGGTGAAGAGAAGGTGGTGGCCAACCGCCATCAAGAGGGGCAGCGGGGCTGGGGAGGGTAGGCATGCATGCATGCATTCAACCAACCAACCAGACAAAGTACAGGGGCCAAGCTAGGCTAGATAAAACCAGCAGCAGCCAGCCAGGAACAGTTCTTGAGACTCGAGGCCTGGTCACCCGACCCAAGAGATGAGCAGTCATGAGGTGTGATGGCAAGCACTAGCATCTTGGTTTTTAGAGCAGCAGCAGCCAGGGTGACTCAATCAGAGGCCAGTGCTGAGAGTGAGAGGGTTGGGCGGCAACCAGACTGGCGAGGGCGAGAGAGCCAGCAGCCAGGGGCTCACACAGTCCGCGAGGCTCAGCCACCCGAGAGAAGGATGTGAGCAGTCTGGAGGTGCGAGGGCCAGACAGTCATTGGCGTGTGGTTTTCGGGATCAGTGGGGGTGACTCGAAAAGAGTCCAGGGATGGAAAGCAACCGGATCAGCGAGGGCAGGAGTAGAGGCCAGGCCAGAGAGCTAGGGGCCAGGCCAGAGAGCCAGCAGGAAGAGGGAGAGCGTTGGACCCCCAAAAGTGTAAGTCCACCTCTGAATGAGAGTTGTATTCTGTGAATAGAAGCTATTGCCAAGTGAGATTATATTATTTAATTGAAGAAACTCTCATCGCTGTGGGCATGGTGTGAACCTAGAAATCAACCTTAGAGACAGTTTTGTAGGAGGCCTAAAGAATAATTCACTGCATGCCAAGGCTGCCCTTGCAGGATCATATCATCCTGGAGGACAAGAGGTGACTGACTACACATTCATAATGAGAGTGTTAATTAGTGCCAAGACCGGGGATCCACAGTCAGGCTAGTTATCCTCCGGTGGCCTAGATGATAATTATTGATACCTGATCCTTGTCCTTCTGTCATTTATAATTATTTATTAATTTTAAAAAAAATGTAGTGTACCCAATTCATATTTTTCACTTAAGGGGCAATTTAGCGTGGCCAATCCACCTACCCTGCACATATTTTGGGTTGTGGGGGCGAAACCCACACAAACACGGGGAGAATGTGCAAACTCCTCACCGACAGTACCCCAGAGCTGGGATCGAACCTGGGACCTCGGCGCCGTGAGGCAGCAGTGCTAACCACTGTGCCACCGTGTTGCCCTCTTGTCCTTCTATCGTGACTGTAAGTCTAGTGGCTTGTGTGCTGTGGTCATGGGAACATGGAGGCTTATAGGGTCCATGCTGCTTCTGTTCAGCAGACGTAGCCATTGTTGTTTGACCCTACATCCATTCTCATATGCCTGTGAGGATCAGATGCCAATTGAGACTGTATGCACCATAGCACCTAAAGGTATGGTGCTGTATGACCCCTTAACGATTGATTTTTATTCTAACTTGTTTTCCGTCATTCATAGGTGAGGTCAAAAATGGTACTGCTGACTGTTGCTAACTTGTGGTTGGTTCAATTGGCTCTGTTTTATAACCTTTGCTCTAGAGTCGCCAGGTATCTTTCTGATACCGCCACGAGGTTCAAGTTCAAGTAATGATCAATAACTCAATACACCAATTAGTAAGATTCAAATCAAAGCACATTTATTATACACAGTAAATCACTACTCATGCATAAACTCTACTTTCTAGGCTATTTCTATAACTAAGAGGCCTATACATAGCTTCGGACTGGCCCACCAGGACAGGGGAACAAATGGCCTTTCGTTCGGGTTCTGAGTCTGCGGGATTCAAAAGCTGGTATGGACTGGTCGCTAGGAGCGACTATCTTGTAGCAAACGTTGACTTGAGACTTACGTTCTTGGAGGCAGCTGGACAGGTCACTGTCAAGGGTTGCTTCACGTTGCTGAGTGACCCTGTCAAGAAGGACGATTTGAACTTGGGGGCTTTACTTTATAGTCCCCAGGGGCTTCCTGCCTTTCGGGGCGGACCCCGTACCTGGTTTCAGGTGATTGGACTTCGTTCCAATCACTTGGTTCAATTTCTCCAATACTGGAGCGGTTCCCTGATCATTGGGCGGTCTTTAAGTGTCCTTTAACCTCTTTTGTATTGGCTCCTGCTGGCGCCGAGGAGTCTGGTTTGGCCTTGTTTACCTCAAATGTTTCGATTGTTCCCGGGATCGCTCATTACTATGTAGATGGCTGCTACATTACTATGCAGATTGCTGCTTGTATCGATGCTGTCTGGGCTTTTGCAGAGTCCAATACACAGTAAACTTGCGCCTGCTAATTTCTGCCTGTGTTGGCTGAATTTCCCTTCAGCCTTTGCGGTTCTCCATTTTAAGTCGGGAAGTGGCCAACTCAGATGGCTACACTGACTCATATGTGTGAGACCAGCTTCCAACCCCCTCCCATCATGCACCAAGTTCCTGCCTCCATTCTCATTGCTTCTTAATTCCACTTCTTCCTATCAGCCTCCAGCCTCCCTGTTACTGTAGACCCCATCATTTTAAAAAAATAATTCAAAGGGTGTGGGCATCACTGGCTAGGTCAGCATTCATTGCCCATCCCTAATTGTGCTTGAGAAGGTGGTGACGGGGTGACTTTTTCAACCACTGCAGTCCATGTGGTGTAGGTACCCCCAAAAGGAGGAAGCTCCAGGATTTTGACCCAGTGACAGTGAAGGAGCAGTGATATATAACCTAATAATCTTTATTAGTGTCACAAGTAGGCTTACATTAACACTGTAATGAAGTTACTGTGAAAATCCCCTAGTCGCCACTTTCCGGCACCTGTTTGGGTACACAGAGGGAGGATTCAGAATGTTCAATTCGCCTAACAAGCACATTTTTCGGGGCTTGTGGGAGGAAACCGGAGCACCCGGAGGAAACCCACGCAGACACGGGGAGAACGTGCAAACTCTGCACAGACAGTGACCCAAGCCAGGAGTCAAACCCTGGTCCCTGGTGCTGTGAAGCAACAGTGCTAACCATTTCCAAGTCAGGATGGTGAGTGGCTTGGAGGGGACCATCTAGGTAGTGGTTTTCCCATGTATCTGCTGTCCTTGACCTCAGTATCTGAGGGGTGATGCTGAAGACCTCTGGCAGAAGCCGAGATGGATCATCCACTCGACACTTCTGGCTGAAGATTATAGCAAATGCCTCAGCGTCATCCTTTGCATTGATGTGCTGGGCGGCCCCCTCATTGAGGATGGGGATATTTGTGAGTTGTTTAGTTGTTTCATGACTAGATTTGGAAGGACAACTGAGCTTAGATCCGATGAGTTTGTTGTGGAATTGTTTCACTCTGTCTATTACTTGCTGCTTATGCTGTTTGGCAGGCAAGTAGCCCTGTGTTGTAGCTTCACCAGGTCAACACCTCATTTTTAGGTATGTCTGATGTTGCTCCTGGCATGCCCTTGTGCACTCTTCTTTAACCACGGTTGATCCCCTGGCTTGTTGTTAGTGGTAGAGAGAAGGATATGCAGGACCATGATCTTACACTTTGTGGTTGAGTGAATTCTGTTGCTGCCGATGGCCCACATCGCCTCATGGTGCCCAGACATGAATTGCTAGAACTATTTAGTCGATTACATTTAGCTCAGTGCTAGTGCCACACATGGTGAAGCATATCTTCAATGTGAAGATGTGACTTTGTCTCCACGAGGACTGTGGGGTTGTCACTCCTACTAATGCTGTCATGGATAGATGTATCTGTGGCAGTCAGGTTGGTGAAGATGAATGAGGTCCAGTATATTTTTCCCTCTTGTTGGTTCCCTCACCACCTGCTTCAGGCCCAGTCTATCAGCTATATCCTGACAGCATGGCCTCAGCTCCAGGACAGTGTCTACAATATTCCCCTGACAGTGTGACCTCAGCCCCAGGACAGTCTCTACAATATTCCCCTGACAGTGTGACCTCAGCCCCAGGACAGTCTCTACAATATTCCCCTGACATTGTGGCCTCAGCCCCAGGACAGTCTCTACAATATTCCCCTGACAGTGTGACCTCGGCCCCAGGACAGTCTCTACAATATTCCCCAGACAGTGTGACCTCAGCCCCAGGACAGTCTCTACAATATTCCCCTGACAGTGTGACCTCGGCCCCAGGACAGTCTCTACAATATTCCCCTGACAGTGTGACCTCGGCCCCAGGACAGTCTCTACAATATTCCCCTGACAGCGTGTCCTCAGCCCCAGGACAGTCTCTACAATATTCCCCTGACAGTGTGGCCTCAGCCCCAGGACAGTCTCTACAATATTCCCCTGACAGTGTGACCTCGGCCCCAGGGCAGTCTCTACAATATTCCCCAGACAGTGTGACCTCGGCCCCAGGACAGTCTCTACAATATTCCCCAGACAGTGTGACCTCGGCCCCAGGACAGTCTCTACAATATTCCCCTGACAGTGTGACCTCAGCCCCAGGACAGTGTCTACAATATTCCCCAGACAGTGTGACCTCGGCCCCAGGACAGTCTCTACAATATTCCCCAGACAGTGTGACCTCAGCCCCAGGACAGTCTCTACAATATTCCCCAGACAGTGTGACCTCAGCCCCAGGACAGTCTCTACAATATTCCCCTGACAGTGTGGCCTCAGCCCCAGGACAGTCTCTACAATATTCCCCTGACAGTGTGACCTCGGCCCCAGGACAGTCTCTACAATATTCCCCTGACAGTGTGACCTCGGCCCCAGGACAGTCTCTACAATATTCCCCTGACAGTGTGACCTCGGCCCCAGGACAGTCTCTACAATATTCCCCTGACAGTGTGACCTCAGCCCCAGGACAGTCTCTACAATATTCCCCTGACAGTGTGACCTCAGCCCCAGGACAGTCTCTACAATATTCCCCTGACAGTGTGACCTCGGCCCCAGGACAGTCTCTACAATATTCCCCTGACAGTGTGACCTCGGCCCCAGGACAGTCTCTACAATATTCCCCTGACAGTGTGACCTCAGCCCCAGGACAGTCTCTACAATATTCCCCTGACAGTGTGACCTCGGCCCCAGGACAGTCTCTACAATATTCCCCTGACAGTGTGACCTCGGCCCCAGGACAGTCTCTACAATATTCCCCTGACAGTGTGACCTCGGCCCCAGGACAGTCTCTACAATATTCCCCTGACAGTGTGACCTCAGCCCCAGGACAGTCTCTACAATATTCCCCTGACAGTGTGACCTCGGCCCCAGGACAGTCTCTACAATATTCCCCTGACAGTGTGACCTCGGCCCCAGGACAGTCTCTACAATATTCCCCTGACAGTGTGACCTCGGCCCCAGGACAGTCTCTACAATATTCCCCAGACAGTGTGACCTCGGCCCCAGGACAGTCTCTATAATATTCCCCTGACAGCGTGGCCTCAGCCCCAGGACAGTCTGATATTGCTGAGTTGGAAGATCAAGAATTGTATTTGGTCAGAGACTAAGAGAAACAACACATGGAAGACGACAGTAATAGCTCTGTTAATACAATTCCAGTGCTCACAGTAAAAGTAAAAATCAGAAGTTCACAGCTTTCACCATTGATACATTTGCATGTATAGTCGCTTATCTCACATTTCTTTATGCAAAACTGGGGTGAAACTTACTAGTTCCTATCCCAGTTTAGAGTTAGGGTGGAACACAATGATGCATCCTATTATTTGCCCTCGGTCACATTTCTTTTTTAGCTTTTCTTCACACCCACACTGAATAGTTGGGAAATAGTAGAAGGATTACTGAGCTGGTTATCAGCCTGTTGAACTGCGTTATGAATGCACCTTCCATTGGCAGCAAGTCCCGGCATTGGACTCGAACCTGGAGCTTCTGGTCCAGTGGTCGGGATGCTACCACTGTCCCTCAAGGCCCTCCTGCCTTTAATAGTAGTACAAAAAACATGGGGCTGAATTCCCCGCCATCGGGATTCTCCATTTTGACAGAAGCCTGGGGGTTTCCCGATGGTGTGGGGCTGCCCCACAATGGGAAACCCCATTGACCAGCCAGCAAAATGGAGAATCCCGACGGCGTGCCACATTAGAAATCTGGTACGGCGGGACAGGGAAACCCGCACATAATCTCCCTGGCAAGCATCTCCACTAATGGGTTTAGTTCTGAGTACTGTACTCTGCAACGTGGGACGAGGCAGGGGTTCCCACTCTCTCCTCAGCTATTTGCCCTTGCAATTGAATCTTTGGCAATGGCTCTTCAGACGTCTGTAGGGTGGAGGGGTATTGAGCGGGAGAGGGGGCAGTGGAAAATCGGATTTCCATGTATTGGGATGACCTTCTACTTTATGTTTCCAACCCCTTGGAGTCTATTGATAAGATCCTGAGAACCATGAGTGAATTCAGGACTTCCGGTTGCGGCGATGCACTGCTAAGCCGCACGTTTCGGCAGCTCCCGTTCTAACAGACTTTTGGGCTCTTTTTGGGAGCCCCAACGGAAATGTTTTCGGACCAAACCCAGTGTGGGGTGACGAAGTAAGGAGTCCCCCCTGGTGTGTCTGGAAAGGATCGGTGGTAGTGGCCAGATTACGAAGGATCCTTTGGAGCAGCGGCAGAGAAGAGAAGGAAGAAGCAAGATGGCGACGGATGGAGCCCAGACGACATGGGGCCCGGACCAGCAGGAATTCCTCCGACGGTGTGTGGAGGAATTAAAGAAGGAGGTGCTGGCGCCGATGTTATTGGCAATCGAAGGGCTAAAAGAAACGCAAAAGGCCCAGGCGATAGAGCTCCGTGGGGTGAAGGCGAAGGCAGCTGAGAACGAGGATGAGATTCTGGGCCTAGCGGTAAAAATGGAGACGCACGAGGCGCTACATAAGAGGTGTATCAAAAGGCTCAAAGTCCTGGAGAACAGCTCGAGGAGAAAGAACCTCCGGATTCTGGGTCTCCCCGAGGGAGTGGAGGGAGCTGACGTTGGGGCGTATGTGAGCACGATGCTCCATTCGCTAATGGGAGCTGAGGCCCCCTCGGGCCTCCTGGAGGTGGAAGGGGCTCACCGGGTCCTTGTAAGGAGACCAAAGGCTGGAGAACCACCAAGGGCGATAGTAGTGAGATTTCACCGCTTCACCGACAGAGAGGCTGTTTTGAGCTGGGCCAAGAAGGTACGGAGTAGCAGGTGGGAGAAAGCGGTGATACGAGTGTATCAGGACTGGAGCGCGGAGGTGGCGAGAAGGAGGGCGAGTTTTAATCGGGCCAAGGCGGTACTTCACAAGAAGAAAATAAAGTTTGGGATGCTGCAGCCGGCGCGATTGTGGGTCACGCACCAAGATAGACACTACTACTTTGAAACGTCGGACGAGGCATGGACCTTCATCCAAGAAGAGAAATTGGACCAAAACTGAGGGACTGATGCTGTGGGGGAGATGATGTTGATGTACAGAAATGTAAATTGGGGAATGGGAGGTTCACAGTATCGGGACGATAGACGGGGTTTTTTCTCTTCTTGACAGGGGGACACTGAGAAATGTGGGCGCCGGTGGAAAAAGGGACTGAAATGGGGAATGGGGGAGCTGCGCCATAGGGGGTGGGGCCGACCCAGGAAAGCGCGGGGTTTTTTTTCTCCCGCGCTAGGGAGATGATGGTGGGAAGATAGGCGCAAGGAGGATGAGAGTCCCACACATGGGGGGGGTCAAGGAGAGAGCGGGGGAAGCCGGGGTCAGTTGGAGTCAGCTGACTTTCGGAAGCATCATGGGGGGAGTAACCATGCTAGATGGGGATCTAGCGGGGGGGGGGGTGTCAACTGGGTTGCTGCTGCTGGGAGCGAGAGGGAGCTGGCAAGGGAAGAGGTGGTCGGGACGGGAGTGCGCCGCCTGGGGGACGGGTGGGTGCGCGGGACCTGGACGTGGGACTGGCCTAGAATAGGGGATGGCTAGTTGGCGGGGGGTGGGGGGGGGGGGTGGGGGGGGGGGCGGGTGGCCCCCCAATACGGCTGATCACATGGAATGTGAGAGGCCTAAATGGGCCGATTAAGAGGGCCCGAGTGTCCGCGCACTTAAAAGAACTGAAGGCAGACGTGGTCATGCTTCAGGAGACGCATCTGAAGGTGGCGGATCAGGTTAGGTTAAGGAAAGGATGGGTGGGACAGGTGTTCACTCAGGGTTGGACGGGAAAAATAGAGGGGTGGCGATATTGGTGGGGAAACGGGTGTCGTTCGAGGCTAGGAATATAGTGGTGGACAACGGTGGTAGATATGTGATGGTGAGTGGTAGATTGCAGGGAAAGGAGGTTGTGCTGGTAAATGTATATGCCCAATGTATATGCCCCGAATTGGGACGACGCGGGATTTATGAAGCGGATGCTGGGATGTATCCCCGACCTGGAGATAGGAAGCCTGGTAATGGGGGGGGGGATTTCAATACTGTGCTGGATCCAGGGTTAGATCGGTCTAGATCCAGGACTGGAAGAAGGCCGGCAGCGGCCAAGGTGCTCAGGGGATTTATGGAGCAAATGGGGGGAGTGGATCCGTGGAGATTTGCCAGGCTGTTGGCCAAAGAGTTTTCCTTTTTCTCCCATGTTCATAAGGTATACTCCCGGATAGATTTCTTTGTTTTGAGCAGGGCACTGATTTTGAGGGTGTCAGGAACGGAGTATTCGGCCATAGCTGTTTCAGACCATGCCCCGCACTGGGTGGATCTGGAACTAGGAGAGGAGAGGGAACGGTGCCCAATCTGGCGACTGGATGTGGGTTTATTGGCGGATGAGGGGGTCTGTGGAAGGGTGCGGGGATGTATTGAGAGGTACCTGGAGGCCAATGATGATGGTGAGGTCCAGGTGGGGGTAGTATGGGAAGCGCTGAAGGCGGTGGTTAGAGGAGAGTTGATCTCCATTAGGGCTTACAAGGAGAAAAAAGAGGGCAAAGAAAGGGAGCGATTAGTGGGGGAGATTTTGAGTGTGGATAAAAGATATGCGGAGGCCCCGGATGAAGGACTATATAGAGAGAGGCGAAGACTTCAGACGGAGTTTGACCTGCTGACCACAGGGAGGGCAGAGGCACAGTGGAGGAAGGCACAGGGGATGAGATACGAATATGGGGAAAAGGCGAGCCGGCTGCTGGCCCACCAGCTTCGTAAGAGGATAGCGGCAAGGGAAATAGGGGGAGTTAGGGATGAAACGGGAACTATGGAGCGGAATGCAGGGAAGGTAAATGAGGTGTTTAAGACCTTTTATGAGAGGCTATATAGGTCCCAACCCCCGTAGGGAAAAGAGGGGATGCAACAGTTTTTGGACCAGCTGAGGTTCCCGAGGGTGGAGGAGCAGGAGGTGGCAGGTCTGGGGGCGCCAATCGGGGTGGATGAGGTGACTAAGGGGCTGGGGAACATGCAGGCAGGGAAGGCCCCGGGACCAGACGGGTTCCCAGTGGAATTTTACAGGAAATATGTGGACCTGTTGGCCCCACTGCTGGCGAGAACCTTTAACGAGGCCAGAGAAGGGGGGACTCTACCCCCGACAATGTCGGAGACGACGATACCATTAATCCTGAAGCGAGATAAAGATCCGCTGCAATGCGGGTCATATAGGCCTATCTCGCTCCTGAATGTAGACGCCAAGCTGCTGGCAAAAGTGCTAGCGACGAGGATCGAGGACTGTGTCCCGGGGGTGGTGCATGAAGACCAGACAGGGTTTGTAAAGGGGAGACAATTGAATGTCAATGTGCGACGGCTGTTGGGGGTGATAATGATGCCCCCAGCGGAGGGGGAGGCAGAGATAGTGGCAGCGATGGATGCAGAGAAGGCATTCGATAGGGTAGAGTGGGAGTATTTATGGGAGGTGTTGAGGAGGTTTGGGTTCGGGGAGGGGTTTGTCAGTTGGGTCAAACTCCTCTATGGGGCCCCAGTGGCAAGTGTAGTCACAAATCGGCAGAGATCGGAGTATTTTCGGTTACATAGGGGAACAAGGCAGGGGTGCCCCCTGTCCCCATTACTGTTCGTGCTGGCAATTGAACCACTGGCCATAGTGTTGAGAGACTCTAGGAAATGGAGGGGGATGGTTAGAGGGGGAGAGGAACACCGAGTGTCACTCTGCGCAGATGACCTACTGCTGTATGTGGCGGATCCTGTGGAGGGGATGACAAAGGTTATGCAGATATTGAGGGAGTTTGGAGATTTTTCGGGATATAGGCTTAATATGGGGAAGAGTGAGCTTTTCGTAGTACACCCCGGGGACCAGGGAAGAGGGATAGACGGCCTGCCGTTAAGGAGAGCGGAAAGGAGTTTCCGATATCTGGGGATTCAGGTAGCCAGGAGCTGGGGAACTTTACACAAACTAAATCTGACGCGGCTGGAGGAGGATTTCAAGAGGTGGGATATGCTGCCGCTCTCACTGGCGGGCAGAGTGCAGGTGGTCAAGATGATGGTCCTCCCAAGGTTTCTTTTTGTGTTTCAATGTCTCCCCATTTTGATCACTAAGGCCTTTTTTAAGAAAATAGATAGGAGTGTGATGAGTTTCGTGTGGGCAGGGAAGACCCCGAGGGTAAGGAGGGGGTTCCTGCAGCGCAGCAGGGACAGAGGGGGACTGGCGTTGCCGAATCTGGAGGATTATTACTGGGCCGCCAATGTGGCGATGGTTTGTAAGTGGATGAGGGAGGGAGAGGGGGTGGCGTGGAAGAGGCTGGAGATGGCATCCTGTAAAGGAACGAGCCTAAAGGCGCTGGTGACGGCGCCGCTACCGCTCTCCCCGAAAAGGTATACCACGAACCCAGTGGTGGTGGCAACCTTAAGGATTTGGGGGCAATGGAGGCGACATAGGGGTGTGACGGGTGCCTCGGTGTGGTCCCCGATCAGGAACAACCATAGGTTTGTCCCAGGAAGGATGGACGGAGGGTTCCAGAGCTGGCATCGGGCAGGAATTAGGAGACTGAGAGATTTGTTCATTGATGGGACGTTCGCGAGCCTGGGAGCGCTGGAGGAAATGTATGAGTTGCCCCCGGGGAATATCTTTAGATACATTCAAGTGAAGGCGTTTACGAAGCAACAGGTGAGGGAATTTCCGCTGCTCCCGACACAGGGGGTCCAGGACAGATTGATTTCCGGGGTATGGGTTGGGGAGGGCAAAGTGTCCGAAATATATCAGGAGATGAGAGATGAGGGGGAGGCGCTGGTAGAGGAGCTGAAGGGAAAATGGGAAGAAGAGCTGGGGGAGGAGATTGAGGAGGGTCTGTGGGCGGATGCCCTAAGTAGGGTAAATTCCTCTTCCTCGTGTGCCAGGCTTAGCCTGATACAATTCAAGGTTCTACACAGAGCACACATGACGGGAGCAAGGCTGAGCAGGTTCTTCGGAGTGGAGGACAGGTGCGGGAGGTGCTTGGGAAGCCCGGCGAACCACACACATATGTTTTGGTCGTGTCCGGCACTGGATGAGTACTGGAGGGGAGTGGCAAGAGTGATTTCAAAGGTGGTGAAGGTCTGGGTCAAGCCAGGCTGGGGGTTTGCTATATTTGGGGTAGCGGAAGAGCCGGGAGTGCAGGAGGCAAAAGAGGCCGATATTCTGGCCTTTGCATCCCTGGTAGCCCGGCGAAGGATCTTGCTATTGTGGGAGGAAGTGAAACCCCCCGGCATGGAGGCCTGGATAAACGATATGGTAGGGTTCATAAAACTGGAACGGATGAAGTTTGCGTTGAGATGATCGGTTCAGGGGTTCTCCGGGCGGTGGCAACCGTTCCTCGACTATCTCGCGGAACGTTAAGGGAAAATAGATCGTCAGCAGCAGCAGCCCAGTGTGGGGGGACGGGAATATTTTTTGTGACTTTGTTAGTTCTCTATTGTATTTAAATAATGTTACTTATTAGTTATTGTGTTATTTTTTATGTTGATTTGTAAGGTGGAAAAATTGTGTTTGAAAACTTTAATAAAATATATTTTTAAAAAAGAGTGAATTCAGCTCCTTCTTCAGATACCAACTTAATACGTCAAAGAGTGAGATGTTCTTGATTGGCTCCGGAGGGCAGGGGGGAGGGGTGTTTGATTGGCTCTGGAGGGCGGGGGGGAGCGGTGTTTGATTGGCTTCGGAGGGCTGGGGGGGTGTGTGTTTGATTGGCTCCGGTGGGCGTGGGTGTGTGTGTTTGATTGGCTCCGGTGGGCGTGGGTGTGTGTGTTTGATTGGCTCCGGGGCGCGGGGGGGGGAGGGGTGTTTGATTGGCTCCGGAGGGCGGGGGTGTGTGTGTTTGATTGGCTCCGGGGGGCGGGGTGTGTGTGTTTGATTGGCTCCGGTGGGCGTGGGTGTATGTGTTTGATTGGCTCCGGGGCGCGGGGGGGGGGAGAGGTGTTTGATTGGCTCCGGAGGGCGGGGGTGTGTGTGTTTGATTGGCTCCGGGGGGCGGGGGGAGAGGGGTGTTTTATTGGCTCCGGGGGGCGGGGGAGGAGGGGTGTTTGATTGGCTCCGGGGGGCGGGGGTGTGTGTGTTGGATTGGCTCCGGGGGGCGGGGGAGGAGGGGTGTTTGATTGGCTCCGGGGGGGCGGGGGTGTGTGTGTTTGATTGGCTCCGGGGGGCGGGGGGAGAGAGGTGTTTGATTGGCTCCGGGGGGCGGGGGAGGAGGGGTGTTTGATTGGCTGCGGGGGGGAGGGGTGTTTGATTGGCTCCGGAGGGCGGGGGTGTGTGTGTTTGATTGGCTCCGGGGGGCGGGGGGGAGGGGTGTTTGATTGGCTCCGTGGGGGCGGAGGGGTGTTTGATTGGCTCTGGAGGGCGGGGGGAGGGGTGTTTGATTGGCTCCAGAGGGCAGGGGGGGGGGGGGTGTTTGATTGGCTCCGGGGGGCGGGGGAGGAGGGGTGTTTGATTGGCTCCGGAGGGCGGGGGTGTGTGTGTTTGATTGGCTCCGGGGGGGCGGGGGGAGGGGTGTTTGATTGGCTCCAGGGGGCGGGGGAGGAGGGGTGTTTGATTGGCTCCGGGGGGCGGGGGTGTGTGTGTTTGATTGGCTCCGGGGGGCCGGGGTGTGTGTGTTTGATTGGCTCCGGGGGGCAGGGGGGGAGGGGTGTTTGATTGGCTCCGGGTGGCGGGGGTGTGTGTGTTTGATTGGCTCCGTGGGGCGGGGGGGGAGAGGGGTGTTGGATTGGCTCCCGGGGGCGGGGGTGTGTGTGTTTGATTGGCTCCGGTGGGCGTGGGTGTGTGTGTTTGATTGGCTCCGGGGCGCGGGGGAGGAGGGGTGTTTGATTGGCTCCGGGGGGCGGGTTGTGTGTGTTTGATTGGCTCCGGTGGGCGTGGGTGTGTGTGTTTGATTGGCTCCGGGGCGCGGGGGGGGAGGGGTGTTTTATTGGCTCCGGGGGGCGGGGGTGTGTGTGTTTGATTGGCTCCGGGGGGCGGGGGGAGAGGGGTGTTTTATTGGCTCCGGGGGGCGGGGGAGGAGGGGTGTTTGATTGGCTCCGGGGGGCGGGGGTGTGTGTGTTTGATTGGCTCCGGGGGGCGGGGGTGTGTGTGTTTGATTGGCTCCGGGGGGCGGGGGGAGAGAGGTGTTTGATTGGCTCCGGGGGGCGGGGGAGGAGGGGTGTTTGATTGGCTGCGGGTGGCGGGGGGGAGGGGTGTTTGATTGGCTCCGGAGGGCGGGGGTGTGTGTGTTTGATTGGCTCCGGGGGGCGGGGGGAGGGGTGTTTGATTGGCTCCGTGGGGCGGAGGGGTGTTTGATTGGCTCTGGAGGGCGGGGGGAGGGGTGTTTGATTGGCTCCAGAGGGCGGCGGGGGGGGGGGGGGGTGTTTGATTGGCTCCGGGGGGCGGGGGAGGAGGGGTGTTTGATTGGCTCCGGAGGGCGGGGGTGTGTGTGTTTGATTGGCTCCGGGGGGCGGGGGGAGGGGTGTTTGTTTGGCTCCGGGGGGCGGGGGAGGAGGGGTGTTTGATTGGCTCCGGGGGGCGGGGGTGTGTGTGTTTGATTGGCTCCGGGGGGCCGGGGTGTGTGTGTTTGATTGGCTCCGGGGGGCAGGGGGGGAGGGGTGTTTGATTGGCTCCGGGTGGCGGGGGTGTGTGTGTTTGATTGGCTCCGGGGGGCGGGGGGGAGAGGGGTGTTTGATTGGCTCCCGGGGCCGGGGGTGTGTGTGTTTGATTGGCTCCGGCGGGGCGGGGGGAGAGGGGTGTTTGATTGGCTCCGGGGGGCGTGGGTGTGTGTGTTTGATTGGCTCCGGGGGGCGGGGGAGTGTGTGTTTGATTGGCTCCGGGGGGCAGGGGGGGGGAGGTGTGTTTGATTGGCTCCGGGGGGCGGGGGAGGAGGGGTGTTTGATTGGCTCCGGGAGGCGGGGGAGTGTGTGTTTGATTGGCTCCGGGGGGCAGGGGGGGAGGGGTGTTTGATTGGCTCCGGGGGGCGGGGGTGTGTGTGTTTGTTTGGCTCCGGGGGGCGGGGGGGGAGGGGTGTTTGATTGGCTCCGGGGGGCTGGGGTGTGTGTGTTTGATTGGCTCTGGGGGGCGGGGGGAGAGGGGTGTTTGATTGGCTCCGGTGGGCGTGGGTGTGTGTGTTTGATTGGCTCTGGGGGGCGGGGGGAGAGGGGTGTTTGATTGGCTCCGGGGGGCGGGGGAGAGGGGTGTTTGATTGGCTCTGGGGGGCGGGAGAGGAGGGGTGTTTGATTGTCTCCGGGGGGGCGGGGGGAGAGGGGTGTTTCATTGGCTCCGGGGGGCGGGGGTGTGTGTGTTTGTTTGGCTCCGGGGGGCGGGGGGACGGGGGGGAGAGGGGTGTTTGATTGGCTCCGGGGGGCGGGGGTGTGTTTGTTTGATTGGCTCTGGGGGGCGGGAGGAGAGGGGTGTTTGATTGGCTCCGGGGGGCAGGGGAGAGGGGTGTTTGATTGGCTGCGGGGGGCGGGGGAGGAGGGGTGTTTGATTGGCTCCGGTGGGCGGGGGAGGAGGGGTGCTTGATTGGCTCCGGGGGCGGGGGGAGAGGGGTGTTTGATTGGCTCTGGGGGGCGGGTGGAGAGGGGTGTTTGATTGACTCAGGGGAGCGGGGGGGAGGGGTGTTTGATTGGCTCCGTGGGGCGGAGGGGTGTTTGATTGGCTCTGGAGGGCGGGGGGGAGGGGTGTTTGATTGGCTCCAGAGGGCGGGCGGGGGGGGGTGTTTGATTGGCTCCGGGGGGCGGGGGTGTGTGTGTTTGATTGGCTCCGGGGGGCGGGGGTGTGTGTGTTTGATTGGCTCCGGGGGGCGGGGGGAGAGAGGTGTTTGATTGGCTCCGGGGGGCGGGGGAGGAGGGGTGTTTGATTGGCTGCGCGTGGCGGGGGGGAGGGGTGTTTGATTGGCTCCGGAGGGCGGGGGTGTGTGTGTTTGATTGGCTCCGGGGGGCGGGGGGAGGGGTGTTTGATTGGCTCCGTGGGGCGGAGGGGTGTTTGATTGGCTCTGGAGGGCGGGGGGAGGGGTGTTTGATTGGCTCCAGAGGGCGGCGGGGGGGGGGGGGGTGTTTGATTGGCTCCGGGGGGCGGGGGAGGAGGGGTGTTTGATTGGCTCCGGAGGGCGGGGGTGTGTGTGTTTGATTGGCTCCGGGGGGCGGGGGGAGGGGTGTTTGTTTGGCTCCGGGGGGCGGGGGAGGAGGGGTGTTTGATTGGCTCCGGGGGGCGGGGGTGTGTGTGTTTGATTGGCTCCGGGGGGCCGGGGTGTGTGTGTTTGATTGGCTCCGGGGGGCAGGGGGGGAGGGGTGTTTGATTGGCTCCGGGTGGCGGGGGTGTGTGTGTTTGATTGGCTCCGGGGGGCGGGGGGGAGAGGGGTGTTTGATTGGCTCCCGGGGCCGGGGGTGTGTGTGTTTGATTGGCTCCGGCGGGGCGGGGGGAGAGGGGTGTTTGATTGGCTCCGGGGGGCGTGGGTGTGTGTGTTTGATTGGCTCCGGGGGGCGGGGGAGTGTGTGTTTGATTGGCTCCGGGGGGCAGGGGGGGGGAGGTGTGTTTGATTGGCTCCGGGGGGCGGGGGAGGAGGGGTGTTTGATTGGCTCCGGGAGGCGGGGGAGTGTGTGTTTGATTGGCTCCGGGGGGCAGGGGGGGAGGGGTGTTTGATTGGCTCCGGGGGGCGGGGGGTGTGTGTGTTTGTTTGGCTCCGGGGGGCGGGGGGGGAGGGGTGTTTGATTGGCTCCGGGGGGCTGGGGTGTGTGTGTTTGATTGGCTCTGGGGGGCGGGGGGAGAGGGGTGTTTGATTGGCTCCGGTGGGCGTGGGTGTGTGTGTTTGATTGGCTCTGGGGGGCGGGGGGAGAGGGGTGTTTGATTGGCTCCGGGGGGCGGGGGAGAGGGGTGTTTGATTGGCTCTGGGGGGCGGGAGAGGAGGGGTGTTTGATTGTCTCCGGGGGGGCGGGGGGAGAGGGGTGTTTCATTGGCTCCGGGGGGCGGGGGTGTGTGTGTTTGTTTGGCTCCGGGGGGCGGGGGGACGGGGGGAGAGGGGTGTTTGATTGGCTCCGGGGGGCGGGGGTGTGTTTGTTTGATTGGCTCTGGGGGGCGGGAGGAGAGGGGTGTTTGATTGGCTCCGGGGGGCAGGGGAGAGGGGTGTTTGATTGGCTGCGGGGGGCGGGGGAGGAGGGGTGTTTGATTGGCTCCGGTGGGCGGGGGAGGAGGGGTGCTTGATTGGCTCCGGGGGCGGGGGGAGAGGGGTGTTTGATTGGCTCTGGGGGGCGGGTGGAGAGGGGTGTTTGATTGACTCAGGGGGGCGGGGGGGAGGGGTGTTTGATTGGCTCCGTGGGGCGGAGGGGTGTTTGATTGGCTCTGGAGGGCGGGGGGGAGGGGTGTTTGATTGGCTCCAGAGGGCGGGCGGGGGGGGGTGTTTGATTGGCTCCGGGGGGCGGGGGAGGAGGGGTGTTTGATTGGCTCCGGAGGGCGGGGGTGTGTGTGTTTGATTGGCTCCGGGGGGCAGGGGGAGAGGGGTGTTTGATTGGCTCCGGGGGGCGGGGGTGTGTGTGTTTGATTGGCTCCGGGGGGGCGGGGGGAGAGGGGTGTTTGATTGGCTCCGGGGAGCGTGGGTGTGTGTGTTTGATTGGCTCCGGGGGGCGGGGGAGTGTGTGTTTGATTGGCTCCGGGGGGCAGGGGGGGAGGGGTATTTGATTGGCTCCGGGGGGCGGGGGAGGAGGGGTGTTTGATTGGCTCCGGGAGGCGGGGGTGTGTGTGTTTGATTGGCTCCGGGGGGCGGGGGAGTGTGTGTTTGATTGGCTCCGGGGGGCAGGGGGGAGGGGTGTTTGATTGGCTCCGGGGGGCGGGGGTGTGTGTGTTTGATTGGCTCCGGGGGGTAGGGGGAGAGGGGTGTTTGATTGGCTCCGGGGGGCGGGGGTGTGTGTGTTTGATTGGCTCCGGGGGGCGGGGGGAGAGGGGTGTTTGATTGGCTCCGGTGGGCGTGGGTATGTGTGTTTGATTGGCTCTGGGGGGGCGGGGGGAGAGGGCTGTTTGATTGGCTCCGGGGGGCGGGGGAGAGGGGTGTTTGATTGGCTCCGGGGGGCGGGGGAGGAGGGGTGTTTGATTGGCTCCGGGGGGGCGGGGGGAGAGGGGTGTTTGATTGGCTCCGGGGGGCAGGGGTGAGAGGGGTGTTTCATTGGCTCTGGGGGGCGGGGGTGTGTGTGTTTGATTGGCTCCGGGGGGCGGGGGGAGAGGGGTGTTTGATTGGCTCCGGGGGGCGGGGGTGTGTTTGTTTGATTGGCTCTGGGGGGCGGGGGGAGAGGGGTGTTTGATTGGCACCGGGGGGCAGGGGAGAGGGGTGTTTGATTGGCTCCGGGGGGTGGGGGAGGAGGGGTGCTTGATTGGCTCCGGGGGGCGGGGGGAGAGGGGTGTTTGATTGGCTCCGGGGGGCGGGGGAGAGGGGTGTTTGATTGGCTCCGGGGGGCGGGGGAGAGGGTGTTTGATTGGCTCCGGGGGGTGTGGGAGGAGGGGTGTTTCATTGGCTCCGGGAGGCGGGGGAGGAGGGGTGTTTGATTGGCTCTGGGGAGCGGGGGAGGAGGGGTGTTTGATTGGCTCCAGGGGGCGGGGGTGTGTGTGTTTGATTGGCTCCGGGGGGCGGGGGAGGAGGGGTGTTTGATTGGCTCTGGGGGGCAGGGGGGGTGGGGTGTTTGATTGGCTCCGGGGGGCGGGGGAGGAGGGGTGTTTGATTGGCTCCGGGGGGCGGGGGGAGAGGGGTGTTTGATTGGCTCCGGGGGGCGGGGGAGGAGGGGTGTTTGATTGGCTCCGGGGGGCGGGGGAGGAGGGGTGTTTGATTGGCTCCGGGGGGCGGGGGAGGAGGGGTGTTTGATTGGCTCCGGGTGGCGGGGGAGGAGGGGTGTTTGATTGGCTCCGGGGGGCGGGGGGGAGGGGTGTTTGATTGGCTCCGGGGGGCGGGGTAGGAGGGGTGTTTGATTGGCTCCGGGGGGCGGGGGGGTGTGTGTGTTTGATTGGCTCCAGAGGGCGGAGGAGGGTGTTTGAGTGGGCTCCCGTTTCGCCTGGCTCGAAAGAGTTTTCACTATTTGGGGATTCGGGTGGCGCGGGATTGGACCCAGCTTCACAAACTCAATCTGACATGCTTAGTAGAGGGGATGAAAGAGGAGTTTAAAAGGTGGGACAGTCTGCCTCTATCTTTGTCTAGAAGAGTTCAGACTATTAAGATGGTGATCCTGCCGAGGTTCCTTTTCGCATTTCAGATCCTCCCAATCTTGCTGCCCAAATCCTTTATCAGAAAGATTAATAGACTTATCTTGGGCTTTGTGTGGGCGAGGAGGGTTCACGTATTAAAAGAGTTTGTCTGGAGAGGAGTAGAACAGGGGGTGGCCTGGCCCATCCCAATTTTCAGTGTTACTTCGGGATGCTAATATTGCTATGGTCCGAAGATGGTTATTGGACTAGGGGCCATTATGGTGCAGAATGGAGGAGGCCTCGTGTAGGGGGACGTCCTTAAGGGCATTGGTTTCGGCTCCCCTTCCTTTTTCGCCGGGTAGGTATTTATCAAACTCAGTGGTGTTTTCTACTTTGCAGGTTTGGAACCAGTGCCGATTACATTTTGGTTTGGAGGGCATGTACAGGAAGGCTCCAATTAATGGTAACCACAGATTCATTCCAGCAAGCTTGGATTCCAGGTTCAAGGAATGGGACTGCTTGGGGATCCACTGCTTTGAGGATCTGTTTTTGGGTGGGAAGTTTGTGGACCTAACAGAGCTGACGGAGGCCTATCAAATGCCCAGCGGTAATGAGTTTAGGTATCTCCAGATAAGGGCTTTGGGGAGGGTAGGATCTCCAGTGTGCATGTGGAGTTGGCTAGTAGGGAGGAAGTCTTGATGGTGTCGATGCAGCAGAAATGGGAGGTGCGATGCGGGGCTGGATTTGGGTGAAAGCGTTGCATAGGGTTAACGCATCCTCGTCATGTGCTCGGCTCAGTCTTATACAGCTTAAGGTTGTGCACAGAGCACATATGACACCAGCTAGGCTGAGCCGTTTCTTTCCGGAAGTGGCTGATCAATGCCCACGATGTGCTAGATCCCATGCGAACCATGTCCACATGTTCTGGTCCTACCCAAAACTGGTGGGGTTTGGAAGGATGTTACGGATGTATTGTCTCTGGTGGTGGGGGTAGTGGTCACGCCTTCTCCATGGGTAGCTATCTTTGGTCTGTCTGAGGATCCTGGTGTCATGGTGGGAAAGGGGGCCGATCTTGTGGCATTCGCCTCCCTACTGGTTCGAAGGAGAATATTGCTTAATTGGTGGGCTGCAGAACCGCCAAGCACTGGGTCATGGGTACGGGACCTTGCTGGGTTCCTTCATTTGGAGAGAATCAAGTTCATCATTAGAGGTTCGGATGAAGGGCTCTCCGTGAGGCGGAAGTTGTTCATTGACTTTTTCAAAAACGACTAGACCGTCAGCTGGAAGTGGGGTGGGCAATAGTAATTTTGTTGACTGTTCAGGAATGGGGTGGGGGGATACATTATTCTGTTTTACTAAGAAATAAAAATGTTTACTCTTTTTTTTATTGAGGACATTACCGTCATATTTGTGTATATATGGGGGGCTTCTGTTGTGTTGTATTGTTATAGTGTTATATGTTTTGTTAATACATTAAGCGGTGTTCTTTGCTGTTTAGTGTTATGGACTTGTTCCTGTTATTGTATTCTCTGGGCATACCTTCAATAAATTATCTTTCAAAAAGAAATAAGAGAAAGAGTGCATTGCAAGGTTGAATATAGTTCTAGATTGACTTTAAGTGTATAGCATCAAAGCTAAACAGTACAAGTGTGCTTTATGGTGTCAAGTGTAACATACCTGGGTCACCAAATAGATGATGAATGTACCCACCCAATGCAGGAATGCAGAAGAAGGTTGAGGAGATTTCGAAAGCAAAGCGACCAAATAACAAAGAAGAACTTACAACATTCATAGGGATTGTTGTGGATTTTCCCCAATTTCGTTCATACGTCCGGGGGCCCAGGAGGGGAGAGACGCCGACGTTTTGGCCTTTGTCTCCCTGGTGGCCCGGAGACGGAGTTTGCTGGGATGGAGGGACTCGGAGCCTCCAAAGTCAGGGGTGTGGGTCAGCGACATGGCGGGGTTCCTCAGGCTGGAGAAGATTAAGTTTGCCGTACGAGGTTCAATTCAGGGGTTCGCTTAGAGGTGGCAGCCGTTCATCGACTTCTTTAAGGAAAACTGACCATCAGCAGAAGTGGGGGGAGAGGGGGAGGGGAAAGGGAGGCATGGCATTGTAGAATAAGGCTAGGGAATCTAATATATGGGCAGTCAGGAGGTAGGGCCGAGGGGAAAGTTGGGTATGTTATTGTGATGTTGTTGCGTGTGTCAGACGGCTCTGTTGTTTAGAATGTTTAAATGTTAAAATTATAAATGCTACAATAAAACGTTTTCTAAAAACAAACTTTGTTCATACGTTTGCTCCACTGTATTAACTGTTCAAAGATGGGGAGAGATCTATGCAGTGTCAGAAAGCATTAAAAAATGTAAAGGAAGTATAGCGAAGTGTTGCTTTTTGACCCACAAAGAGTGCGATAATGAGAAATTGTAGCAATATTTTCACACCTAGTAATGAACTGAATGTTGATCAAGGCTATCCACTATGGAGGTTAAGAGTCTTCATTCCACCAAGATTTAAAGTGGGGAACTTCATCAAGGACACACATGGATAATTAGTATGAAAGCAATAGTAGGAAGCTATTAATGGTATCCAAAAGGGGAGATAGAGATATTGAAGAGTTGGTGAAAAATTGTGAAATGTGTCTCAGGTGAGAAATGATCCAATCAAGTGTCCTTTCATTCCATGGTCAAACACCAGTAAACCATGGGAACAAGCACATGTAATTTCTTTGAAGAAGGAGAGAAGAGTATCTTGTTTTGGTCAATAGCTAAAGCAAGTGAGGAGACAGTGGCATTGTGATAATGTAATGCAGAGTCCCAGGCTAATTCTACTGGGACATATGTCCAAATCCCACCATGGTAACTGGTAGAATTTAAATTCAATTAATAAATCTGGAATATAAAACTAACTTCAGTAATAGTGACCATGATAACCATCATCAATTGATGTAAAAACACATCTGGTTCACTAATGCTTTTTAGGGGAGGAAATCTGCCATCCTTATCTAGTCTGATCTATATGTGGCTCCAAGAGTCAGTGTGGGTGACTCTTAACTTCCCTCTGCAATAGCCTCGCAAGTCACTCGGTTCAAGGGAAATAAGGGATGGGCAACAAATTTTTCTTAGAGAGTCCCTCGGAGTCAAGGATGACACACTAGAGGCTCTCCGCTTGAAAATCACCTTCTAAAGCACAATGGCCACTCTTAAAAATAACCCCCTCTCCACCCCCCCCCCCCCCCCCCCCCCCGCCCCCTCCCCCCGGCAATTTGATGGACAAACACTTGATCCCCAAGAAAATGCCCAGAAAAGCCAGGAACAAAAAAGAAACGGGCCTCACTTTCTCTTCAGATTCTGAGGCATGGCAGGCTGCAAAATGGCGATGGCGGGCTCCCCTTCTTCCCAGCTGACTGCACTGGTGACAGCTGATGACATCAGCCACATTGTGGCGGCTGAATTGATAAAACACCAGCAGAGTTTAGCAGGGGAGGTTGACGAGGCCATAACCCAAGAATGGAGTCAAATACTCTAATCCCATCCTATCACCCAGCATTGAATGGTGCTGCAGAAAGAAATGTACAGATTGTGATCAGGGGCGTCATTCTCCGCCGGCGGGAGTCTCCGTTTTGCCGGCGCCCGGGGGTTTCCCGACGGCGTGGGGCTGCCCCACAATGGGAAACCCCATTGACCGGCCGGTGTTACGGAGACTCCCGCCGGCCGGTCGGCGCAGAAATGTGGCGGGGCGGGTAGGAGAATTTCGCCCATGGTCTTTGTAGAAGTATTTGCTAGGTGATTTACAGGGCAGTCATTCCATGTTTCGCTTCAATACAGGCTGGACGATTTTCTGTTCTCTTATAAAATAATCTACAACAGATTGCTCACTTTATGAGTTAGTGTTTAAATACACTCGTAATACAAGGTTTAGTTTGCTAGCGCCTGACATCAATACAAAGTAAGAGAAAAGTAAAGTGAAGATAAGTCATCATACATGACGTTATGAAACTTAATTCGGTGCTGGTTAGAAGATTATGGTGAAAAATGCATCAAGATGATGAGGAGAAGTATGTGATTGGAGTTGCTGTGAAATGACTAGATGCATTTACATATCTATTGTAGATTGGTGAGAGTCTCCACCAGTGTCATGTAGATCATTTGCTTTAAAATCTGACAGAGAGAGCATGAGAAACCTCCTTTGGTCTAAATTCCTCCTCAGGCCCAAGTGAATGTCAGAAAGAAAGTGAAAGTCAGAAAGAAACTATAAGCTTTCCGGTAGCACAGGATAAATCAGTAGAGTGAAGTAAGTCAGGGTTTTGATTAAGTCTAATCCATCAATGTCACAGCCCCAACATGAAGTGGAGTTGTAGTCAAAATCAAAGGTGAAGTTTGACATGGTCAGAGATGGATGGGGATACCCAGGAAATAGTTCGGTTAGTAAGTAGGAAAGAAGGAAGGAGGAAAAAGTTGTTCTTGTCCTTATTTCTTGATATTTTTGTGAAACACACTGGCATTAAAGAAGAGTTGTTTTTTTTAACATGGAAGTTATTTTGGAAGTAATTGTCATATTTTTTTGGTTGTGGTAACAGTAAAAACATACAAGCCATTAGGGGCTGGTTTAGCACAGTGGGCTAAACACCTGGCTTGTAATGCAGAACAATGGGAGCAGCACGGGTTCAATTCCCATACCGGCCTTCCCAAACAGGCGCTGGCATGTGGCGACTAGGGGCTTTTCACAGTAACTTCAATGTTTCAGTAGCCTCCACGAATAACGCACCAATTTGGCCCGTCAGGAAACCCGTTGGATCATGGTGACTGACCATTGATTACCGGGAACTGAACAAAGTAACCCCAGTAGCAGCCCCCACCGTAGCCACGAGTCCCGAGACCATGCTCAAACAGGGACTCCAGTCAAAATGTTTTTCGGTTTTGGACATTAGCAACGGCTTTTGGTCCATTCCATTGGATAAAGTGTGCCAATACAAATTCGCCTTTACATTCCAGGGACAACAATACAGGGACATGCCTTCCACAAGGCTTCTACAACTCCCCATCCATTTTCCACCGACAGCTGGCAAATGGACTAGCAACATTTTCCCGACCCGATTGTCTGGTCCAGTATGCAAATGACTTGCTACTACAGACAGACACAAAGGGAGAGCACATTTCGCTTCTCGCCGAACTCCTAGGACTCCTAAAACAGATTGGGTGTAAAGTCAACCCCAAGAAGGCCCAGATTTTGCAGGAAAAAGTGATTTACTTTGGTACAGTAATCACTCATGATAAACGCGAGATCGAGCAAAAGAGAATTGACTCGATCGTCAAATTGCCCCTTCCCCATAATGTCTCAGCCCTCCGGTCATTTCTAGGACTGGTTGGCTACTGCAGAAACCATATCGACGGTTTCGCCACAAAAGCAGCGCCCCTATCCGACCTTCTCAAGAAACAGAAACCTTGGGAATGACTTCCACAGCACACGGATGCCGTGGATGCTTTAAAGAGAGCCCTCAGCACAGACCCCATTACAGGTCCCAGATCCACTTTCCCCGTATGCAATCGAAGTGGCAAGCACCGACCGAACCCTTTTGGCCGTGCTCCTCCAGGAACGCCATGACCAATTACGCCCCGTGACATACGCCTCACGCGTGTTAGATCCTGTCGAGCGAGGATTTTCTGCCTGCAAAAGGCACCTGCTCGCAGTTTTTTGTGCGGTACAGTACTTCGCCTACATTACAGGACTCAACCCCATCACCATCCTCACAGAACACAGCGGTTACCGACACAGCTATTGTTAGACGGTCGACTTAAAGATGGCGCTGTCAGCCAAATCCACGCAGCCCACTGGACCCTTCTTTTACAGGGACGGGACATTACAGTTAAAAGAACCAAGATCCACACTTTCCTAGCCGACAATTTGCAATATGCAGGTACTCCACATGAACATAGAACATAGAACAATACAGCGCAGTACAGGCCCTTCGGCCCACGATGTTGCACCGAAACAAAAGCCATCTAACCTACACTATGCCATTATCATCCATATGTTTATCCAATAAACTTTTAAATGCCCTCAATGTTGGCGAGTTCACTACTGTAGCAGGTAGGGCATTCCACGACCTCACTACTCTTTGCGTAAAGAACCTACCTCTGACCTCTGTCCTATATCTATCACCCCTCAGTTTAAAGTTATGTCCCCTCGTGCCAGCCATTTCCATCCGCGGGAGAAGGCTCTCACTGTCCACCCTATCCAACCCCCTGATCATTTTGTATGCCTCTATTAAGTCTCCTCTTAACCTTCTTCTCTCCAACGAAAACAACCTCAAGTCCATCAGCCTTTCCTCATAAGATTTTCCCTCCATACTAGGCAACATCCTGGTAAATCTCCTCTGCACCCGCTCCAAAGCCTCCACGTCCTTCCTAAAATGCGGTGACCAGAACTGTACGCAATACTCCAAATGCGGCCGTACCAGAGTTCTGTACAGCTGCAACATGACCTCCCGACTCCGTAACTCAATCCCTCTACCAATAAAGGCCAACACTCCATAGGCCTTCTTCACAACCCTATCAGCCTGGGTGGCAACTTTCAGGGATCTATGTACATGGACACCTAGATCCCTCTGCTCATCCACACTTTCAAGAACTTTACCATTAGCCAAATATTCCGCATTCCTGTTATTCCTTCCAAAGTGAATCACCTCACACTTCTCTACATTAAACTCCATTTGCCACCTCTCAGCCCAGCTCTGCAGCTTATCTATATCCCTCTGTAACCTGCTACATCCTTCCACACTATCGACAACACCACCGACTTTAGTATCGTCTGCAAATTTACTCACCCACCCTTCTGCGCCTTCCTCTAGGTCATTGATAAAAATGACAAACCGCAACGGCCCCAGAACAGATCCTTGTGGTACTCCACTTGTGACTGTACTCCATTCTGAACATTTCCCATCAACCACCACCCTCTGTCTTCTTTCAGCTAGCCAATTTCTGATCCACATTTCTAAATCACCCTCAATCCCCAGCCTCCGTATTTTCTGCAATAGCCTACCGTGGGGAACCTTATCAAACGCTTTGCTGAAATCCATATACTCCACATCAACTGCTCTACCCTCATCTACCTGTTCAGTCACCTTCTCAAAGAACTCAATAAGGTTTGTGAGGCATGACCTACCCTTCACAAAGCCATGTTGACTATCCCTGATCATATTATTCCTATCTAGATGATTATAAATCTTGTCTCTTATAATCCCCTCCAAGACTTTACCCACTACAGACGTGAGGCTCACCGGTCTATAGTTGCCGGGGTTGTCTCTGCTCCCCTTTTTGAACAAAGGGACCACATTTGCTGTCCTCCAGTCCTCTGGCACTATTCCTGTAGCCAATGATGACATAAAAATCAAAGCCAAAGGTCCAGCAATCTCTTCCCTGGCCTCCCAGAGAATCCTAGGATAAATCCCATCAGGTCCCGGGGACTTATCTATTTTCAGCCTGTCCAGAATTGCCAACACCTCTTCCCTACGTACCTCAATGCCATCTATTCTATTAGCCTGGGGCTCAGCATTCTCCTCCACAACATTATCTTTTTCCTGAGTGAATACTGACGAAAAATATTCATTTAGTATCTCGCCTATCTCTTCAGACTCCACACACAATTTCCCATCCCTGTCCTTGACTGGTCCTACTCTTTCCCTAGTCATTCGCTTATTCCTGACATACCTATAGAAAGCTTTTGGGTTTTCCTTGATCCTTCCTGCCAAATACTTCTCATGTCCCCTCCTTGCTCGTCTTAGCTCTCTCTTTAGATCCTTCCTCGCTACCTTGTAACTATCCATCGCCCCAACTGAAACTTCACACCTCATCTTCACATAGGCCTCCTTCTTCCTCTTAACAAGAGATTCCACTTCCTTGGTAAATCACGGTTCCCTCGCTCGACGCCTTCCTCCCTGCCTGACCGGTACATACTTATCAAGAACACGCAGTAGCTGATCCTTGAACAAGCCCCACTTATCCAGTGTGCCCAACACTTGCAGCCTACTTCTCCACCTTATCCCCCCCAAGTCACGTCTAATGGCATCATAATTGCCCTTCCCCCAGCTATAACTCTTGCCCTGCGGTGTATATTTATCCCTTTCCATCATTAACGTAAACATCACCGAATTGTGGTCACTGTCCCCAAAGTGCTCTCCTACCTCCAAATCCAACACCTGGCCTGGTTCATTACCCAAAACCAAATCCAACGTGGCCTCGCCTCTAGTTGGCCTATCAACATATTGTTTCAGGAAACCCTCCTGCACACACTGTACAAAAAACGACCCATCTATTGTACTCGAACTATATCTTTTCCAGTCAATATTTGGAAAGTTAAAGTCTCCCATAATAACTACCCTATGAGTGTGAGATCATCACCACAAAACGCAACACAGCATTTATACCTAAGTCAGTTCCCAGGAAAGCAGGTAATACACCCCAGAGACCCCAGCCCACAGACACGTGCGCACCCCTGAAAATTTATGTGGATGGCTCCTCCACAGTTTTGAATGGAAAGAGACTCACCGGTTGCGGCATTTATGTAGAGGACGTGCAGGGACGCACCCTTGAAGAGATTTCATTAAAGTTGACAGGACACCTAGGCTCGCAGGCAGCAGAACTGGCAGCAGAACTGGCAGCCATGGCTTACATTGTTGATCACCCCGACTCATTTCCGACCCCAGCAGACATATATTCGGACAGTTTATATGTCTGCAATAGTTTAACGGAATTCCTACCCCTGTGGGAAACTAGAGGATTTGTTTCCGCAGACGGAAAGCCCCTACCCTCAGCCCATTACTCCGGCATATCCTAGAAACAGCTAAAGATAGGAAATATGGTATAATTAAGGTTCTCAGTCATCACCGTTCTTCCCCCCCTGGTAACGTTAAAGCAGACGCCCCAGCGAAGGCAGGTTCCAGACGTTGTTACTTTTGGAGCCCCCCCCGAGAGCACCCCAGTACACACGGTTCAGGTCTCACAGACCAACATTCAGGATCTAGCGAAAGCCCAAAAGGAAGATGAAAAGCTCAGGGAAGTTTTAAAAGGAACCTTCCCAGCCCCGTACGATAATTTTAAGAACACAATCACCACACATGACGGTGTGATTTTGAAAGACGGCATTTATGTAGTTCCCAGCCAGGACAGGAACCAGATTATTTGTCAGTTCCATGACAATCATGGACACCAAGGCATTGAACCCACCCTAACCCACTCTCTGCTACTGGCCTGATTTAAAAGCCGATGTAACCCATTACATTGAAAATTGCTTGATCTGTGCCCAGAACATTCCGGACAGATATGCAAGAAAGGCTCAGCTTAGTCACACCCGCCCCGTTAATGGCCCCTGGATGAATTTGCAGATAGATTACATAGGACCCCTATCCCCCTGCAGAAATGGTTTTAAGTATGTGTTGGTGGTCATCGACACCTTCACAAACTGGGTGGAAGCTTTTCCATCCAGAACGAACATGGCCAAAACAACAGTTAAAATACAGCACACCTTCACAAGATGGGGCCTCCCACGCAGTATAGAGTCCGATCAAGGCTCTCATTTTGCAGCAGGAGTAATGAAAAACCTCCTCACAATTTTCAGAATTAGGCAGAAGTCTCACATAGCCTACCACCCCCAGTCAAGCGGCATTGTAGAGAGGATGAACAGAACTCTAAAAGCCACTCTCAGGAAAATAGTGCAACAGAACAACAGCACCTGGGATTCAGTTCTCCCATTTGCTTTAATGTTCTTACGAAATACGGTATCCATGTCCACAGGATATTCCCCCCACACCCTCATGACTGGACGCCCCATGAAAGGGACAGAGTATTTATTAGGACTTGATTTGGCCAGCCCCACAGTTACCGTCCTCACGCATAAAAATGCTGTGCAGCAGCTTATTGAGAATATAAAGGCAGCCCAGCTCGCAGCAGCTGTGAGACTTGGGACCAGGAGGAAACAAAGCAAAGCTTGTTTCGATAAAGCGGCACACGCCACCGAGTTTGTAGTAGAGCAGCAAGTGATACTTTCCCGATACAACCCCAGTTCATTCCTTTCCCCCAAATTTTCTGGACCGTACTCCATTTCAGACAAAGTCAGCCCCTCGGTATACAAGATCACATATCCCAACGGCAAGTCTGCGTGGTTTCACATAAACCAGCTTAAGGCTTATGGCTCGCAGAACAACCATGCACACCACATCTCGCTCGCAGCAACAGAAGAGCACGCCCCGCCCACAGATGACGCATTCCTCCCCTCCCTCAGCCAGTCCAGCCCGTCTTACTACACATATTCAACTCCACCCCCAGATGCTTGACTCCATCTCTCCCTTCCTTCAACCAGCAGCGACAGCGACAGTGATAGCGACGGCAATGACGACAGCCACAGCACACCACGTTATGATTATGCCCCTGCACCAGGCCCCACTCCCAGCGAATCCGAGCATGATTCCAGTGACCTCTTCAAAATCACGTACATCAAAGCCCCTGACCCAGACCCACCGCCCGACGATTACGGATTAAAACCTAGTAGCTCCAACCTCGACACACGATTCTGACAATTCGTTCAGGCTCATCTGGAATGATGAGATGGACCTCCACTCGCCCCAAGCAGCTTTAGCCAAACTACTCCAGTCAAGAGTATGGCAGCCGGGAGAAGATGATGACATAGAGTCTGACTCCCACCAAACGAATCCCTTTGCGACCCTGTTCGCTACTGAGCAATGAGGTGTCCACATGATGGTAAAAAGGAACCGACGGAGAGTTACGGTGTCCTTTCTGATGGAACCTGCACCATGTTTGTCGTATGTTTGTTCGTTTAATGTACATGTTAGATGCTGTTTGTGAATTTAAAAGTTTTCATGGCCCCACGCCACCACTCTTTTAACGCCCACTGGCAGTTAATGGAACAAGTTTGTCGACAGACAACTGTTTAGAGGAACTAGTTGTCGGCAGACAACCAATTATAATTACTCTCCTGATTTGAAGGTAATCACGAGAGGCAGCCCCCACGACGACCACATTCTTACCCGTTCTTACCGGTCGCTCAGGCAGTGGAGAAACAGCACTGGTCCCCGCCTTGCCTGAGGACCCCCCTCTGGTCAGCTACGCTCGGGTAGAGTACAAACGGCACTGATCACCGTCCTACCCGGGGATTCCACCCATTCTTACCCGCCGCGGCCCATACGCACCCCATTTTGGCACTTTTAGTTCGAAATTCTTTTGTTTGTTTCTGGCGACCCTTAGGTTGCTTCCGTATGCTATTTACATCCTCAAACACTAGGATGGTAGATCGCACAGGCTGCGACAGCTGCACTGTTTCAGTATTTTTCTCGGATGTCTTGTCCAAATATTCGGTTTAAAAAAAAAAGGGAGTCACAGATGGTGGGTGTTATCATGGTTATAATGGGTAATTGGCAACAAAGGACAGACAGACAGACATACGAGATCTAAAGCAAGATAATATCAAGTATTATGCTCGTGTCCATAGAACTCCGGAACCTCAGGAACCCCAGAGGAAGAAAAGGAAGAAGACAGAAAGACGGAAAGATGAAGACAACCTTCATGTTCACCTGGATCTTACCGGGATCCCTTCAGTTGTGCGCGGACGTTACCCCCCTGACCCCTACCACACAGGCCATGAATGATTCCCACCCCTGCCATACACTGTACCCTGAGATAGTTAACCCCGAGACAGTTACTGACACCCCAACCTGGTGTGACAAGTTTATCACCTGGTATTCACTATCTTACATCATAGAAGCACTCTTAGTACTGGCGATACTCTGCAGAGTTGTGCAGACACTTAGACTCAGAAAATGGCGGAGGAGAGCCTTCCGCTCTCACACTCCAGTATACACGTTTAGGTCCCCTATCTTCGGACTCCAACAAACCCCCCAACCCCTTTAAGTGAATTAAAGTGCATCTGTTTTTTTGTGTGTTTTTTTCGTTTAATAAATAAATGAAAACCTTTGTGCTTGACTGCCAAGCCAGAGAGACTTGTGTTGCTGCTATTTGTACAGTTGAAAATGTTGCAGATTATTTTTGATTGTTTAAGTGAGGATAGTTTATTTAGGATAGTTAGCGATTCCAGTTTTTTATTTTGTAATGCATGCCTGAATGTCATAGTGCCCCGTAGTTTTATAATGATGTATGTATATAAAATAACTTAGGTAAAGTTGCAATTCATAGGACAGAGCAGTGAAGAGCCTGTGAAGTGCTTATGGGTGCCCAGCTTGGTCAGAGAATGAAGACAACGCGGTAATGTGATCATTCACGCTTTGCGTTGAGGATCACAAGGAGGGTGTGTAGCCATCTGGGATGGCCACTTCCCGATTACAAAATGGAAACTTTGCAAAGATTGCAGGGAAAATGGACAATGCTGAGAAAACAAGCAGGTTCAGAGCTTGTCTGTATATTGGAGCCGCAGCTCCCAGACAAGACCAAAACTGTAGGCCTATTAGCATACTAATGGCCCATCTCTGGGAACAAAAGAATAAGGCAGACACCCCGACGCTAGAGGAGACCAAAACAAAGCAGGCCAATGGCCACCTAGGACACGCCCAGCCATCAGGGCACCCACCCCTTTATTGGATGAAATCAATAGGAATGATCAAGAAAATGCCCAATTGATTGGGGCCAAGTTCAAGGCCCGCCCAAAAGAGCGCAAAGCCCCTTTGGGTATAAGAAGGAGCCCCCAAGAGAGAATCGTTCTCTTGGACTTGGCTCTCACAGCGGAGAGACCCGTCAACCAGCTGCACCAGAAGCAAGTAAGTCCAAGGTCAACACACGCTACCAGACAGACGACCTTAGCTGTTCCTCTGTACCAGTTCGACCCCAGCAGCCTCAGAACCGAACAACGGCCATTGTTCCTCTGACTGAATGGGCTCCCAAAGCTAAGTATATGCTTTAGCAATAGTGATAATTTAGTCTGTAGTATTTGTGCATGAGTAGATTTAACTGTGTGTATAAATAAATAAGCATTGACTTTGAACTTATTAACTGGTGTACCGAGTCTTTGATCAGTATTCGGTTTTGAACCTTGTGGCGGTATCGAAAGATACCTGGCGACTCTAGAGCAAACGTAATTAGAATTAAGGAAGGCGACCATATTGACCGCCATATTCAGAGCCAACCAAAGAGAGCAACAACGGACAAAAGGTATGTGCTCTCATACTTCCCATGATCAGTAGGTTCTGTATGGAGAGAGGTGAGTTTTTTGTAATCCGTTTCAGTGTATATCTTAATGAAATAGCTCAGCAACAAGCCTCAATGAGTTTAAAAATAAATATTATTTATTTTCATACTTGCCACAAATTAAATGCAACGTTAGATATTCTGTTTCCCTCACACATAAATAAACATTGATGAAGATCTTGCACTTTTTCAGATTACAGCTACCTCAGTTTCTGGCTTACAAAATCCGGTCTCCCACTTGGTAGCCCTGTGGTCCTTTGAATGAATTTGATGAGTTAAGGTTGAATTGAAGGTCTTGTAAAGTGAAGGGTCCACAGCAGGTCGTGAGGTTTCTTGTAACCAAATAGTTTGGTTCATTCTCAGGCAAACTTTACACAGGAACAGGCTACACTCTCTGGTTGCTTAATGTCTCGCAGTTGGTTTCTGAGTCTGGTTTACAGATTTGTTGAACTGATGGTTCGATAGCTTTTTTGGTGGAACTGCGCACAGACAGTTCACAGCTGATTGTTAAGAAAACATGGCTATCCCCATGTGGTTTTTCACAAGTTAAAAGTCTTTTCCAAATAAGGTGCAATATTCATGTCAACTTCACACCTGAGGGTTTGAGATAGTCAGATAGAAGGAGGCAGTGGCATAGTGGTGTTGTCACTGGACTGGTGATCCAAAGACCCAGGGTAATGCTCTGGGGACCTGGGTTCAAATCCCACCATGAAAGGTGGGGGAAATGGAATTCAATAAAATATCAGAAATTAAAAGTATAGTGATGACCATGAAACCAATGTCGATTGTCGCAAAAAACACAGCTGGTTCACAAATGACCTCACCTGGTCTGGCCCACAGCAATGTAGTTGACTCTTAACTGCCCTCTGAAATGGCCAAGCCAGCCACTCAATTGTATCAAAACCACTACAAAGTCTAAAAGGAAAGAAACCGTCGGACCACTAAATAGGAACTGGAAGCGACAAAGGCAAACCCAGCCCTGTCAACCTGCAAAGTCCTCCCTACTAACATCCAGGGGCTTGTGCCACAATTGGGAGAACTGTCTCCGATTTGACATAGTCATGCTGATGAAACCATACCTTTCATATAACATCCCATACACCACTATCACCAACTCTGGGTAAGCCCTGTCCTACCAGTAGAGTGGGGACGGAGTTGCCCTGGAATCCTCAACATTAACTCTGGACCTCATGAAGTCTTATAATTGCAGGTCAAACGTCGGCATGGAAACCTCCTGATTACCATGTACTGTCCACCCTCATGATGAATCAGAATACCACTTGGAGGAAGTACTGAGGGTGGCAAGGGGACTATGAACCCTGTTAGGGGACTCAAAAGTGGCTTGCTAGTACTACTGACCGAGTTGATGGAGTCCTAAACGTAACAACAGGTGGTGAGGGAACCAACAAGAGGGAAAACATTCTGGACCTTATTCTCACCAACCTACCTGCCACAGATGCCTTTGTCCATGTCGGTGTCAGTAGGAGTGACCACTGCACAGTCCTTGTGAAGATGATGTCCTGTCTTCACATTGAGAATATTGAGCTAAATGGGATAGATTCAGAACCCATTGACCATCTCCAGACTGGGCATCCCTGAGGCTCTGAGCATCAGCAGCAGTAAAATTGTACTCAGCCGTAATCTTTGAAGTCGTGGCCTGGCATGTCCCTCACCCTACCATTACCACCAAGCCAAGAGATCAACCCTGGTTCAATGAAGAGTGCAGGAGAGCATGCCAGGAGCAACACCAGGCATACTGAAAAATATGGTGTCACATGACTAGCATGCCAAACAACATGAGCAGCAGGCACTAGGCAAAACTAAGCGATCCCACAACCAATGAGAATTAGATCTAAGCTCTGCAGTCGTGCCACATCCAGCCGTGAATGGTGATGGGCAATTAAACAACTCACTGGAGGCGGAGGTTCCACAAATATCCCCATCCTCAATGATGGAAGATTCCAGCACATCAGTGCAAAGACAAGGCTCAATCATTTGCAATAACCTTCAGCCAGAAGTGCTGAGTAGATGATCCATCTCGGCTTTCTTTGAGGTCCCCAGCACAACTGTCAGTCTTTATCCAATTCGATTCGCTCCACCTGATATCAGGAAACAGTTGAAGACGCTGGATACATGCAAAAGCTAGGGGCCCTGACAATATTCTGGCAATACTACTGAAGACTTGTGCTGTTGCAGTGCAGCTATAACACTAGTATCTACCTGGCAATGTGGAAAATTGCCCAGGTAGGACCTGTACACAAGAAACAGGACAAATCCAACTCTGCCAATTATCACGTAATTAGTCTACTAATTAGTCAGTTATCAGGAGTGACGAAAGGGGGCATCAACAGTGCTATCAAGCAGCACTTACTCAGCAAAACCTGCTACCCAACGCTCAGTTTGAGTTCTCCCAGGTTTTACCAGGGTCACTCAGCAGCTGATCCCATTACACCCTTGGTTGAAACATGGCTGAAAGAGCTGGAATCCAAAGCTAAGGTGAATGTGACTGCTGCCCTGGACATCAAGGCAGCATTTGATCGAGTATGTCATCAAGGAATTCTAGCAAAACTGGAGTCAATGGGAATCGGGGGGGGGGGGGGGGGGGGCAGGTTGGAGTCATACCTGGCAGAAAGGAAGATGGGCGTGCCGGTTACAAGTCATTCATCTCCGTTCCAGGTCATAACTGCAGGAGTTCCTCAGGGTAGTATCCTAGGCCCAACCATCTTCAGCTGCTTCATCAATGACCCCCCCTTACATCATAAGTCAGAAGCAGGGGCTCAGGCAGAGGAAGCAGCACCTGTCAATTCCTGGAAAGAGAAAACCAGTTAGCTGGGTTTAAACCCCCTCAGATCTTTGATCTGCAAGCCATTCATTTATTTCTATTTGATTTTACTAGGCTATGATTGTCAGCTTCCACACACACACACACACACAGCTGTCAGCGTAGTTCCATTCATGCTTGAGTGACTTTGAAATAGTCAGCTGTGAAACTAATTGCAATGTTTATAAACATCAAGCTTTGATTGACAGCTCCTGGACCACATCAAATAGAGTCAAGTGCTTTCCATTCATCTCCCTTCATACTTGAGTGACTTTGAAGTAGCAGCAAAACTAACAGAACCCTTGTGAAAAAGGATAAACAGTTAAAGCAATCATTTAATATGTTTTTCTGTGAGTTTCAATGTTATGGCAGGAGATTGAATTATGTCTTGTGAAAATTCAAGTCCAATGGTTCTTTAACTGTGTTTAATTTTCTAATCAACAAGTTAGTCGTATATTGTATTGTATCCCAACAGTAGTTTCAAAGGTCAGTAAATTATCACCACATCTTTCATTGTTTCAATGTTATATTAATTTACATGACTCACACTACTGCAAATACCAGTCTCAAAAAATTGTTTCATAGCATAGACCCTTTGAGGTTGGCTAATATTAAAGTACAGTATTATATATATACCCATATTCTTACCTTGAAAAGTGAAAAATATTTCAGATCTATGTGGAGAATGGAAAATCGCTATTTGACATAATTTCATCCAGAATTTATTTTTTGAACACAAACCTCAGCAATTTATTCTACTTTTTCCAATGTTTCATTACATTGCATCAAACAGCTTATTACTTGGCTACATTGTGAAGAGTATAGGCCCATATTGAAAAATAAATAGAGTTGAGAAAGTGTCGTGAAATGTCAGCTGAAAGAACTAAGATTACTAGACCACATTTAGCCCTGCTCTGAGAATTTCAGCCACTTCAAAGTTGGATTAACAAAGATTAAACAATGTACCATTTTTGTCTCTGAATCAGGAGGTCATGGATTCAAACTTCACTCTAGGACCTGCAGACATAATTTGCTTTGACACATCATTGCAGTACCGATCCAATTTAGCAAGATTCCATACCATTATGAGAATTCTCCTGATGTTCTACACAGTGCTTCTTTCCCAACCACTGCACCAGAAGAGATTGTCTAGTCATTTATCCAAATTGATGTGTTTGCAGTCTTCTTTTACATATTGTAGTGATAGCATCGTTGTGTTAGAATTCATCGACTGACCACTAGGAGTCTCATTAGTATATAAGTGAATGTTAGAGTCAGGTGACCTCAGACTGACGAGGGAGCTGGGAGAGAGATTGCTTGTGTGTGTTCATACTGTTATTCATCTGTTTTGTATATATGGGCCGCACAGTGATTAGCACTACTGCCTCACAGCTCAAGGGACCCGGGTTCAATTCCGACCTCGGGTCTGTCTGTGGAGAGTTTGCACTTTCTCCCGTTTCTGTGGGGGTTTTCTCCTGGTGTTCCGGTTTCCTCCCACAATCCAAAGATGTGCGGGTTAGCTGGATTGGCCATGATAAATTGCCCCTTAGTGTCCAAAAGGTTAGGTGGGGTTACGGGGATAGGATGGAGGTATGGTCTTGAGCAGGGTGCTCTTTCCAAGAGCCAGTGCAGACACGATGGGCCAAATGGCCTCCTTCTACACTGTAAATTCTATGATTCTATATTTGGCCCACAGTTAATGTGGGTCCCACAGGTAACCCACAGAAAAATAAGGAAATTCGGTATGTCCACATTAACTCTTACCAACTTTTACAGATGCACCATAGAAAGCATCCTATCTGGCTGCATCACAGCCTGGTATGGCAACTGCTCGGCCCAAGACCGCAAGAAACTTCAGAGTCATGAACACAGCCCAGTCCATCACACGAACCTGCCTCCCATCCGTTGACTCCATCTACACCTCCCGCTGCCTGGGGAAAGGGGACAGCTTAAGGGGACACCCGGATTACTCACTCTTCCAACTTCTTCCATCGGACAGGAGATACAAAAGTCTGAAAACACACACAAACAGACTCAAAAACAGCTTCTTCCCCGCTGTTACCAGACTCCTAAACGACCCTCTTATGGACTGACCTCATTAACACTACACCCCTATATACTTCACCCGATGCTATGTAGTTACATTGTGTATCTTGTGTTGCCCTATTATGTATTTTCTTTTATTTCTTTTTCATGTACTTAATGATCTGTTGAGCTGCTCTCAGAAAAATACTTTTCACTATACCTTGGTACACGTGACAATAAACAAAATCTAAATCCAATGTTAATAAATCGTTTATAGCTTTAGCTACAAATGTTCTTGTAATATAAATCAGGCCATCCGACAAGAACATTACAATATAGTTGAAAACATTCATTAAAAATTCTCTGTCCAACATTCAACTAACCCTGGTGAGGGTCATGTGCTTTCTTACCTCACCTATGTGGGCAGTTCTGTATTCAGGCATTTCCAACAATTGTTTCTGAGACGCGTCATGCCCTTTGTGGAAAGTTTTGCTTTCTCTTGTCATTCTAGGTTCATAATTTTCCTCTCTTCATGTAAATTTTTGGAAATGTAATGTTTTCTTCCAAATACTTCAGCCATTTTCTTGTACTCCTGTAGCCTCTTTCTTGTACTCCTGGGCTTTCTCCTGAACATAGAATGTGGCTGAGTCTTCTCTGCCAACTGGTTTGTCAATTCCTTCAGGCAGGCATCAAATTTATTTTGCTTCACTTCGGAATTTTCCAGGGGAACAAACTTTGACCTGAGGGTTCCCGATAGCTTGTGAAGATCCTTCAACAGGTTTTCCATTTCTTTGTGAAGCTCAGTTACTTCATCTTGGTTTTCTTGTAAACCTTGACCTTGCTCTGCAGTTCAATGCAAGCTTCATTTCTTCATGCCGCTGAAGGGTTATTCCTTTTGCATTTGATCTTGAAGGACAATCTGCTGTTCTTTCAACTATTTATTTGCTAGTTGACCTCTTGCCAACCCATGTTACTCTCAATACATTGCTTTGTTGAAACTGATCATTCCAAAGCAAATTTTTCTGATTTAACTTTTTAAACTCTTATTTTTCCAAGGGCATGTATTGGTCATAGAATCACTACTGAAAGAACACTCTACCTAGGCCCACGGACCCATCGTTTCCCCGTAACTAACCTTTTTGGAAACCAAGGGGCAATTCAACATGGCCAGTCCACCTAACCTGCATATCTTTGGATTGTGGGAGGAAACCGGAGCACCCGGAGGAAACCCACGCAGACAATGGGAGAATGTGCAAACTCCACACAGACACTCACACAAGGCTAAAATGTAACCCGAGAGGCAGCAGTGCTAGCCGCTGTGCCACTGTACTAACCATTTTGCCATCGTGCTCCTTCAAAGAGTCTTTCAAGGTTGCATTTTCTTTGAAAACCTTTCCTGCCTGCTGTTGGGCTTGGCTGTACCTCTGGTTCAGATTTCCCAACACTTGCTTTGATTTGCCAACATTGGAATTCAGAGTTGTTTCTCTTCCTTGTACCTTTGTGATGCCTCAGAAATTTGTTTCTTCAGATCTTGAACAGTTTGGTTCATTAAAGACTTGATTGTTCGTTTTTAAAGATATATACTCAGCTTTAATTTTGTGTTTCAAATCTTCCAATTCAGTTTTGATATGAGTATTTTCTGATCTTTCTTCGCTTTTCCTTGCTCCACCTGCAGTTAAGCTTTGTCCTTGTCATTAACTTCCAGCTTCTCACTCTGTACTGTCATCTGTTGTTGCAGTTTGGGTACTGTCTCTTGTTTCCAATATATATATTTAAAGATCTTCTGGAAAGTTAACTCTGGTGTCATCATGTGGTTTGGTTTGGTATTGTCTTATCTCTTTTGTCAGGTTACTGGAAGTTTTCTATCCGTCTTCTTAAGCTCTGCATGGTCTACAAGTTGTAGGTGAAAATACTCAACACAAGCTTTCAACATTTAATCACAGCTGATTGAGAATTGATCAGTACACTGTATTAGGATTATAATACATCATCAGCAAGCTCTCCAAATTAGTATAAAAACAGGATAACCTGGACTTATAGAGTAGATTTTGTTTTATTCACTTTTTGAACTTCAAAATGACATTGCCGTTCTCTTGGAGTCAAAGAGATTCCTCATGCTGGCCAGTTTTGGTGGGTACCACTACAATAGCATCCACCCTCCGCTTAACTTTTCAACAATGGCTGCCTAGAATTCCTGCTTGAAAGTTCTCTTGCTCATACTCCATTTCTGACTGAATTTTCTTTGAAAATTTCTCAGGGCTTGCTGTAGCCTAGATTTTAAAATGATTGCTAGGTTGGCTGACTCTGCACGCGGGATGAGAAGCTCTGGGACGAGAAGCTGACTTCCAAATGAGATACAATGGAGTCTTCTACTGCAGTAAGGGATGTTAAATCTCTCCATTCAGCTTCCAAATCTTTCTTTGAAGCTTTCTCTTGGCAAATCTTTCTCTGTGCCTGTGCTTCTTGAGCTTCTTTTAAGGTCAGACGGCCTTGCTGAAAATGTTTCTCAGTCTTATGGCATTTTCTATGAGGTTTTGGGTTTTTCCACAAGCCGCCACCATGTAGTAGGATGTTGATTGCAGTTCAGTAGACCTGAATAAGTCTTTGTAATCATACATAGATTAATTGTAGGTCTCTTAGAACTATTTACAAATATACTGTAAAATGATACAAGCTAGGAGCTGTCTCCGTGCTTGCTGATACGCACGGCTTTGTCCAACACTCAACTGTCCCTGGTTGCAGATAGCACAGGGCTAAATCGCTGGCTTTGAAAGCAGACCAAGGCAGACCAGCAGCACGGTTCGATTCCCGTAACAGCCTCCCCGAACAGGCGTCGGAATGTGGCGACTAGGAGCTTTTCTCAGTAACTTCATTTGAAGCCTACTTGTGACAATAAGCGATTTTCATTTCATTTTTCATTTCATGTGCTCGTTTATGTCACTGTGTGGGCAGTACTGTACTTAGTCCCATATTAACCCTATATGTGCCAGACCCTTTTACTACTGTTGGTTCTTCTGAATTTTATTGTTCCACTAACATTGGACTATAATACAGGGGGTGGTGGTTCTCAGAGGAGTAAATATTGCAGTTTTTAGAAGAGATTCAAGAGAATCAGGATGAGAAAAAAAGTTGGAAATGACCGATAGAAAAAATGTGTAGAGAAAGAATATCAGTATGTGAAAGAAAGGAAAACTATCACAAGAGAAGGAACAACAGTAGAATAATTGAAAAGGGAGGGAAATAATCTAAAGACCATGCAGAAATATTTTAAAACAGAAGGGAAATGACAGTATGGAGGACTTGAACAAAAGCCAGATGAAGATTCTGTCCAGCAGTAAAATACTAATTTTTCAACTAGGTTGTAGAACTGCAGGATATTGTACACCACTATAATAACTTCAACTGTCTTCAGCTGTTTCATCAATGACCTTCCTTTCATTAAAAGGTCAGAAGTGGGATATTCGCTGAAGACTAAACAAATGTTCAGCACTATTCGCGAGTCCTCAGATACTGAAGCAGTCCATGTCAAAATGCAGCAAGGCCTGGACATTATCCAGGCTTGGACCGAAAAGTGGCAAGTAACATTCGTGCCACACAAGTGCCAGACAATGGCTTATCTCCAACAACAGAAGATCTAATCATTGCCCCTTGACATTCAATGGCATTATCATTGCCGAATTCCCCACAATCAATAGCCTGAGAATTATTATTGGCCAGAAACTCAACTGGACTACACATAAATACTGTGGCTATCAGAGCAGGTAAGAGGCTAGGAACTCTGCAGCAAGTGAGTAACCTCCTGACTCCCCAATGCCTAACCATTTACATAGCACAAGCCAGGATTGTAATGGAATATTATCCACTTGTCTGGATGAGTGCAGCTCCAATAACACTCAAAATGTTCAGCACTATACATGTCTCTGTCATAATGTACACCAGTATATTATGGTGCAGACACACACACACACACACACTGATGGACATGCAGTGGGACCAATCAGCATACACAACACCGCAGCCAATCACCAGTGAGAGCACAAGCACTATAAAGACAGGGGACAGGAGAGTTCCCGCTCATTCTAGTAGCAGCCAGCTCGGAGCACAGAGCTCACAGCCTGCAACACAGACATTCGCCATGTGCTGAGTGCATCACCTGGTTAGGACTAGGCAAGGGTCAACCGTTAAAGCTGGTATTGCAATTACCCACAGTTCAAGTATGTTAATATAGGTCACCTTATAATAAAATAGAGTTGCACCACTTCCAGTGTTGGTGACCCGTTTGTGATCCAGAACACCCAACACATCATGGTACAAGGAGTGGTTGCATACTAGCACTTCAGAGACCCACCTGCAACTAATCAGCATTCCGACATCCTGAAGTATGGAGAACATCAGCCCGCCGCTCCGCATCGCCGGCAATCTCGGGGTCAATTGGAAGATTTTTAAACAGCGCTTCCAGCTCTTCCTCGAAGCCACGGACAGGGAGAAAGCCTCGGACACCAGGAAGATTGCTCTGCTCCTCTCCACGGCCGGGCAACACACCATCCACATCTTCAACTCCCTCACATTCGCAGACGACGAGGACAAGACAAAGTACAAGACGGTTCTCCTCAAATTCGATACCCACTTCAGCATAGAGGTCAATGAAAGCTTCGAAAGATACCTGTTCCAGCAGCGCTTGCAGGGTAAGGACGAGCCTTTCCAATCCTTTTTAACACACCTCCGCATCCTTGCGCAGTCCTGCGGCTACGGGCTCACTTCCGACTCCATGATACGCGACCAGATCGTATTTGGTGTTCTGACGGACCCCCTGCGTCAGCAGCTCCTCAAAATTAAGCAACTCACCCCTAGCGACTGCCATCAAGACCTGTGTCCTGCATGAAAATGCCACCAGCCGGTACTCCCACATACAGGCGGCTGAAACGACGCGGCAAGGTCCCCACGAGGCGGAACGGGTCCAAACAATTGAACACCTTCAAGGCTGCAGCCTGGATGAGGGCGGCCATTTTGCGCGCTTTTCGCGGCCTCCTGCGCTTGTACGTGCCAAACGAGGGGACGGTAGCGTGGAGGAATGTGATGCGCAGGCGCGCACCACGCAGGACCGCACCACGCATGCGTGGTGGTGCAACGAGCGTGCTGACGTCACGACGTGTGGCAACTGTGGCTCTGCCCATTTAAAACGGCAATGTCTTGCAAAATCGCGACAATGCCTACGATGTGGCAGACTTGGCCACTATGCTGCCTGCTGTCGAGCAGCTCAGCCTGCCAATTCACATCGCTTCAGCCAGCCTCGCAGGAATGTTCGGGCAATTCAACCCACGTTCACCGAGTCCGATTCCGACTTCCCGCAGATCAGTGACACCGAGGATCCGAGGGAGCCTTTTCGAGTCGCTGTTATAACAAAGAACAGGCTGTCCCCGAATCAAAACCACCAGCAGCTGTCGGTGCACAGCATTGATCCAGACGACGAGTGGTGTACCACCCTGGCGGTCAACCGATCCCAGATATGATTCCGCCTGGACACTGGTGCTTCCGCTAATCTCCTAGCGTGGTCAGCCTTTCAGACCCTTGGAGTTAAACCAACCATTCTTCTGTCGACCTGCCAGCTATTGGACTACAATGGCAATGTCATTCCTGCTACCGGTTCATGCCAACTCGAAGTGACGCACAACTCGCGAAAAGCCATCCTTCCCTTCGAGATCGTGGGCGCCTCGAAGGACTCTCTGCTAGGTGCACAGGCGTGCAAACTCCTAAACCTCGTTCAACGAGTACACTCTCTCTCTCCAGAGGACCGTCTGCCTTCCAGGATGCGGACTTCAGGGCGCAAATCAATGCCATCATCGACCAGCACCACAACGTTTTCGAAGACATGGGCACGCTTCCATACACTTACAAAATCCTGCTCAAACAAGACGCCACACCTGTGGTTCATGCACCTCGCAGAGTCCCAGCACCCCTCAAGGACCGCCTCAAGCAGCAGCTGCAGGACCTCCAGGACCAAGGAGTGCTCTCCAGAGTGACAGAACCAACCGACTGGGTCAGTTCCATGGTGTGCGCAAAGAAGCCTTCCGGCGAGCTCAGAATCTGCATTGACCCAAATGATCTGAATCGCAACATAATGAGGGAGCATTACCCTATCCCCAAGCGCGAGGAGATCACGTGCGAGATGGCTCGGGCCAACATCTTCACCAACCTTGACGCCTCGAAAGGATTCTGGCAAATTTAACTAGACAGGTCCAGCAGAAAGCTGTGTACCTTTAATACCCCGTTTGGCAGATACTGCTACAACAGGATGCCGTTTGGGATTATATCGGCATCAGAAGTATTCCACCGGATCATGGAGAAAATGATGGAGGGCATTGAGGGTGTGCGCGTCTATGTTGACAACATCATCATTTGGTCCACCACCCTGCAGGAGCATATCAGTCGCATCCAGCGCGTTTTCAAACGAATACGGGACCAAGGCCTTCGCCTCAACAGAGCCAAATGTTCCTTCGGCCAGATGGAACTCAAGTTCCTAGGAGACCACATCTCCCGGTTGGGTATGCGGCCGGATGCGGACAAGGTGGCAGCCATCACGGCCATGCAGAAGCCAGCGGATAAGAAGGCGGTCCTCTGGTTTTTGGGCATGGTCAACTTCCTGGGGAAGTTCATCCCCAACCTCGCCTCCCATACCACAGCTCTCCGGAACCTGGTCAGGAAGACGACAGACTTCCAATGGCTTCCCGCCCACGAGCATGAATGGGAGGAGGTTAAGACCAAGCTTACCACGGCCCCGGTATTGGCATTTTTTGATCCTACGAAGGAAACAAAAATTTCAATGGATGCCAGCCAATCCGGCATTGGGGCGGTGCTCCTGCAATGCGATGAGGTGTCATCATGGGCCCTCGTTGCATATGCGTCACGTGCCATGACCCCCACGGAACAGCGCAACGCGCAGATCAAAAAGGAGTGCCTGGGCCTCTTGACTGGGGTCGACAAATTTCATGATTACGTGTACGGCCTCCCCCAATTCACTGTCGAGACCGACCATTGCCCGCTGGTCAACATTATACAAAAAGACCTGAATGATATGACTCCTCGCCTCCAGCGCATTCTGCTTAAATTCCGGCGGTACGAATTCCAGCTCCTATACACCCCGGGCAAGGACCTGATCATAGCCGACGCTCTGTCCAGGGCAGTCAACACCCCATGTGACCCAGAGGGGTTCGCCTTATCCACATTCGCCGCGAGACTGCGGCTGACCCCCTACTACAGCGTGTCATGCGCCACATGATGGACGGGTGGCTCAAGAGCCAATGCCTGCAGTTCGACAATATCAGAGACGATCTGGCAGTAGTCGATGGTGTCCTCCTGAAGCTGGACTGCATCGTGATCCCGCACAGCATGCACCAGCTCGTTTTGGAAAAGCTACACGAGGGCCATCTTGGCGTTGAGAAGTGCCGACGGAGGGCCCGAGAGGCTGTGTACTGGCCCGGCATCAATGAGGACATCGCCAGCACAGTGCTCAACTGCCCCACCTGTCAGCGGTTCCAGCCGGCCCAACCACGTGAGACCCTACAGCCCCATGAGTTGGTCACGTCCCCTTGGTCTAAGGTAGGCGTTGACCTGTTCCATGCGCTCGGCAGGGACTATGTTCTGATTGTAGACTATTTTTCGAACTACCCGGAGGTCGTATGCCTGCACGACATCACATCGCCTGCAGTCATCCGTGCCTGTAAGGACACCTTTGCTCGTCACGGCATCCCACTCACTGTGATGTCGGACAATGGCCCCTGCTTCGCGAGCCAGGAATGGTCCAACTTTGCCAGCAGGTACAACTTTGTGCATGTGACATCCAGTCCCCTGCACCCCCAATCCAATGGCAAAGCGGAAAAGGGCGTCCACATCGTCAAACGGCTTCTCTGCAAGGCTGCCGATGTAGGATCCGACTTCTACCTCGACATGCAGGCCTATCGTTCGACCCCACTCTCCACCGGCTTGTCGCCTGCCCAGCTGCTCATGGGTCGCACCCTCAGGACCACGGTGCCGTCCATTCACGTCCCAGACCTCGACCACGTTCTGGTCCTTCAGCGGATGCAACAGTCTCATGCACAACACAAGGCGGCGCATGACGCTCGGGCGACTGATCTCCCTGCTCTGGCGCCGGATGACAACGTCCGCATCCATCTTCTGGAGGGTGGCTGATCTGCAACTGCTGTGGTTCTTCGGCAGGTGTCTCCTCGCTCGTTCCTGGTTCGTCTGCCAGATGGTTCCATTCGCCGCCGCAATCGGCGTGGCCTTCATCTCGTTCCACGCTCGCTACGAGATCCTCCACCGGTGCCACGCCCTCCTGTTGTCTCCTATGTGGAGATTCCAAATACTCTGCATCCTCCTCACTCTGCCGTGGCCCAGCCCGTTCCTCAGCCGGTGGCTCCTGACCCACCCTTGAGGCGGTCAACCAGAATTCGTCGCCCACCTCAGAGACTTGACTTACGAGTTTTACAATGTTGGACTCTTTGATCTGTTCTGTTATCCTGTTTCATCGTTCCAGTAGTTTGTATATAATGTTCATTTCGTTGTTGGTGTGACACCCTATTTCTCGGCACCAGGCACCTTCCCGTGTAAATAGATTAGCCTCATGTACATAGTCATGTAAATAACACGCACACACATAATCAGGTACATTCACTACACAATATTTATTGTCACGCAGGCACATATTCTTTATATAAAAGGGAGGATGTCATAATATACACCAGTATATCATGGTGCAGACACACACACACACAGATGGACATGCAGTGGGGCCAACCAGCATACACAACACCGCAGCCAATCACTAGTGAGAGCACAAGCACTATAAAGACAGGGGACAGGAGAGTTCCCGCTCATTCTAGTAGCAGCCAGCTCGGAACACAGAGCTCACAGCCTGCAACACAGACATTTACCATGTGCTGAGTGCATCACCTGGTTAGGACTAGACAAGGGTCAACAGTTAAAGCTGGTATTGCATTTACCCACAGTTCAAGTATGTTAATATAGATAACTTTATAATAAAATAGAGTTGCACCACTTCCAGTGTTGGTGACCTGTTTGTGATCCAGAACACCCAACACATCAGTCTCCACTTGATTGCTACCCCTTCCAAAAACATTCACTTCCTCCACCAAAAACACACAGTAGCAGCAATGTGTACCATCTACAAGATGCACTGCAGGAACTACCAAGACTCCTTAGGCAGCACCTTCCAAACCAATGACCAGAGCGTCAAGAGCAGCAGATACCTAGGATCCCCACCACCTCGAGATTCCCCTCCAAGTAACTCCCCCTCTTGACTTGGAAATATATTGCTGTTCCTTCACTGTTGCTGAATCAAAATCCTGGAATTCCTTCCCAAACAGCTGCGTGGGTGTCCCTATATCACTGGAACTGCAGCATTTCAAGAAGCTCACCACTGTAGTGATATCATGGTTGTGTTGTAATTCACCGACTGACCACTAGGAGTCTCATTAGTATATAAGTGAATGTAAGAGTCAGGTGACCTCAGACTGTTTGAAGAGCTGGAAGAGAAAGGTTGCTTGTGCATGTTAATTCTGTTATTTATCTATTGTTTTGTGTATATAGTTGACCCATAGTTAATGTTAAATTGTTTATAGCTTTATCTATAAATGTTCTTGTAATATAAATCAGGCCAAGCGACAAGAACATTACATCCACCACCTTCTCAAGGGTAATTAGAGATGGGCAACAAATGCTGGCCTAGCCAGCGAAGCCCACATCCCATAAATTAATTCTTAAAAACTGTAGGATTTAATCACACTCACCAATGGCTCTCCTCCACCCCCCCCCCCCCCCCACCCCACACTCCACCCCTTCTCCGAGTGTTGGGCCCTCAAATATTGGAACTTTTTACCAATAATACCACTTTGTTATTCACACTGTTGCTTACTCAAATTATGGCCTCAGTCTCCATATGACTTGCACTAGTTAGCAACAAATACAGTCTGTGTTAAAAAGTAAATAGACCAATGATTTGAATTAAACAATGCAAACAACACAGCAAAGTAGGACTTGAATGCTGTAAAAATATAATTTCCAGATCATTTGAATGAAACAACTTAAATTAAGATGATTGGGGCAGCACGGTGGCGCAGTGGTTAACAGTGCTGCTTCACGGCGTTGAGGACCCGGGTTCGATCCCGGATCACTGTCTGTATGGAGTTTGCACATTCTCCCCATATCTGCGTGGGTCTCACCCCCACAACCCAAAAAGATGCGCAGGGTAGTTGGATTGGCCACTTAAACATTTAAATATATAAATAATATATATACTGATTATTACAAGGCCCAGCTCTTCAAATTGGGCTCAGAATGTGAAACAAAGTGCAAGTTCCATTAAGTTCTTCTGGTTGTGCTGCTGTTTTATTTATTTGTGTACTGTGCTCTCATTCATCATGAATGTGGAAAGATCAAACACTGAACAAGCATTTTTGGCATGGTTTAAAAAACATACAGAATAGCCAGCAGGTGGCGCAGATGATAACTAATACCAGGGCAAAGATACAATTCAGCCATAAATTCACATCTCTTTCATTGTGGCAGTCATCCATCAATAAAATTACAACATTAAGAATTAGCCTGGACACACTGTCATGTTTTGTTCGGAGTTTGGTTAATTTTTAACCTGATCAAAATCTACTTGATATATGAAGTTTGGAAAAGTAAAAAATAACAATGTGCTTCATGTTTCTGAGTTTATTTCTAGGCACTTTCGGTCTCAAAAAAGATAACTTCACAGGTTTTGAAATGAGGTCAAATGCTGCAGGCAGGTTCAGGAAGTCTTTAGTTTCAAAAATGCATTCATTGAAAAAGGAAAACCACAAATAGAAAAGGAACCCTGCAAAACACAGGAAACCCTTGGAACCAATTTTAATAGTTGCAATTATATATATATTTATTTATATATAAAGATCAGCAAGTACATAGGAGCCTGTTTTGCTTCATTGATTTTAGTTATGTTATTTTGGTGCATCTAATGTTTTTTGCACAGTCTGTGCCATTTGAACAAATTTACAAATTGATCAATGTTTATATAAATACATGACACTAACTATAGGAAAGCCGATTTTGCAAATTAGGCAAATTCTTATGGATAACCCAAGCTAAACTACTTTGAAGAAAATTTGATGCAAATGTAACTTTTTTTGAGTTCCGTGATGAATCAGATGATTCACTTGAACCCACTCAATCCTCTGTGTGGAAGATGAAAGCCTGGTTGGTGAGTTTAAATGTTGTGTAAGTTATTTAACAGTCGCATTCCATCTGGTGTATATTTGAGTATTCTGCCTACGAAACGTAAATTTATTTATAAAGAAGAGTCATACAGACATGAACCATTGGGCGCCATTTAATGGGACAGAAACAGAGTCCCGTTTTGGGCACGTTTAGGGGCGTGTTTCTTCGCGCTAATTAACGGCACTCTGCCCTGCTTTTGGCCTCGGTGAGGGACACCCCAAATGTTGCCGCACTTGCATCATTCCCTTCACTGACAAGTTCAGCCCTCCAGTGCAGAAAGAGAATTTGTGTAGTCGGGCACCATTTTTAAATGCCACCCCAATATTTTGACCCCCCATAGCCACCCTACCACAGCCTCCGGACCCCCTCACTCCCCCACTGCAGCCAACCTGCCTCTTATAGGGTCCTTGAGCCTCACCCCATCTCTTAAGGGCAAAGCCCGATCCCTGGCACAGGCAACCTTGGCATGCCACCTGGGCACCCTGGTAGTGTGCTCCAGTGACAGTGCCAAGGTGCCAGGCTGGCAGTGCAAAGGTGCCTGTAGGCCCAGGCATCAGACTAAATCACCTTCAATCTGGACCAAATCCACTAGGATGCCCGGGATGCAGGATTCTCCACCATCGCTGGGATGCCCCATGTCCAGGGGGCAATAGATGCAACGCATGTCGCCTTGCATGCACCAGGGCATCAGGGAGTGCCCTTCATTAACAGGAAAGGGTCCCACTCCCTGAATGTTCAATTCATGTACGACCACCACATCCGGATCATGCACGTGTGTGTACCCACCCAAGGGAGCGTGCATGACAGTTACATCCTGATCCCCGTCTTAGAGGACAATGTCAGGATGACAGGTTGACTCTTGGGAGATAAGGGGTACCCGCTGAGGTCCTGGCTGATGACGCCAGTGCAGAGACTGAGGCAGAGACCCCATATAACGATGCCCATGTTACCACCCGTGCTGTCATTGAGCGGTGCATCGGACTGTTCAAAATGTAGTTCCAATGCCTGGACCGCTCTGCAGAACCCCCCAACTCCATCCCACCCCACAATCTGGCCCAGCAGTGTGAGGAGAAGGGACATGCAGCCTTGTCTGAGGAGGAGAAAGAGCTGGACCAGGAGGGGCTGCAGGATGAAGGACAGCAGGCGGCAAGGTTCCGGCATGCCTGGAGCACAAGGGAGGCCCTCAGAAGATTCTCATAGGAGAAGGCTTTGTCCGTCAGCTCACCCCCTCCCCCAATTTCCCCTTCACTCCTCCTTTCTCTCCCCAAATCACCCCTTCCCCCATTCTTCCCTTCCTACTCATTTCCCTCCTTCCCTGTTCGCATTTCCCTTCTTCCTTCCACCCCACCCCTCTCACATTCCCTGAATCTTCCATACGCTCCCCCCCCAAATACCCTGTTCCACTCTCCCAAGGGTCTGTGCATCATCACTCCAGCGTGATGGGCCCGTGTCGGCACTGTCAACATACAAGGCAGGAGATGATGCTAACTCGCTGTGAGGAAAGCTCTGGTGCTCCTTAGTTTCTGCTAAAGTCTGAGTCCTGCCCTGTATCTCGGTTGATAGCGAGCTCATACCCATCCTCTGAATGGGGTCTGCATTGGAGGCGTTTGGTCCAGGGAGTGGGGGTGCAGGCAGATCTACTGTGAAAATTAACGTGACAAAGGCCTCACATGTATCGGGTGTAACATGTTTCAATTGTGAACATTTGACATTTTGATCCCCCCTAGCTGCAAATAGTGACCGCCCCTCCATGCCAATTAGTGATCCTCAATCTTCTTGACCTTTCGTGGTCTAGTGCTGCATCTAGGTGTGGAGCAGCCGGTTGCTCTCTGCGCCCTGTGGTTTTTCATGCCCTTGGTGAATGCTCTCTGTCGGACCTGCAGCCAAGAGTTCCGGGCTGACCTATTGATGTCACTGGCATCGCCATGCCACCCTGTTCTGCCTGCTACCCGGTGTCAGGAGGGTAGGTGGAAATCAGATGAACTGAAGACCACTGTTGTCTCCTTGGTGCCGTTAAATGCGGGCCGTGAACTTGCCAACCTGGCCGTCAACAAACACCCTACCAATCATGCCCAAAATTACACTTCAACATTTTTCCCTTAAATCAAAATGTGCCTGAAGTCATCGTTGGCTGTCCCTTGTTTTGAGAATGACAGCTGCTCAGGATTGTCTGCCCATGACTTTGTTTAACATCTGATCCTCTGGCACCATCATTGTCCATATGATCTTGATAGATTTTGATAACATGTCAAACCATGGTGACTGGGAGCATCTCCTGCAGCCTTCTTCCACTTTCTCAGCTGATGAGTCTAGAAGTATTCCTTTGCCTAGTCTGCCATTGAGGACTTTATGGATCACACTATGTCTGGCACCTATCCCTGACCTTCCCATCATGGTAGCGCCACCGAGGAACTCCTGATGACATCACTCAAGGGAGCGCACAAGCCTCTTCACCCCTTCAAGGTGGTGACCCACAGGAAGGTGGAATGGAGTAGGAGAGAAAGCAAACTGTTTTGTTGTGAGGAGACAAGTGATAGCCCAGTGAGAATAAATAGCCCAGGCGCCGTGCAACAATTATTAAAGATTAAATAAAGAAAAGACAAATACACACAAACAGGATGACTCTACTTCCATGCAATTAAGATGTATAGAACAAAGAACAAAGAACAAAGAAAAGTACAGCATAGGAACAGGCCCTTTGGCCCTCCAAGCTCGTGCCGACCATGCTGCCCGTCTAAACTACAATCTTCTACACTTCCTGGGTCTGTATCCCTCTATTCCCATCCTATTCATGTATTTGTCAAGATGCCCCTTAAATGTCACTATCGTCCCTGCTTCCACCACCTCCTCCGGTAGCGAGTTCCAGGCACCCACTACCCTCTGTGTAAAAAAATCTTGCCTCGTACATCTACTCTAAACCTTGCCCCTCGCACCTTAAATCTATGCCCCCTAGTAATTGACCCCTCTACCCTGGGGAAAAGCCTCTGACTATCCACTCTGTCTATGCCCCTCATAATTTTGTAGTCCTCTATCAGGTCGTCCCTCAACCTCCGTCGTTCCAGTGAGAACAAACCGAGTTTATTCAACCGCAATTGTAGCACTCTTGCGGTTTGGCTGGGGGGCTGCTCTTTCCCTCATTTACCCAGGCGGGGTTGTGAAGAGTGGTTCTTACTGCCTGCACGTCTGCGGTGGCTTGGTTTTCCTCGGGTGTTCTAGTGGCTGATTTACCGTGAGCTTGTTCCCAAATGCGGGACAATCTCTTGACCGCCCACTTCTCATTATGAGCCTCCTCCGAGGGGTCATAATTGCTACAGGCAATCTGTCCTGCTTCCGTGGCATGGGAGATAAGGGTGCGGGTCCACTTGGCCATATTGTCTGGGGACAAATGGGCACGATCTACGTTGCCGAAAACGGCTTCAAAATGAATCCACAAGCGTCCTGCGAACGCTGTGGGGTGTTCAGACTTTTTCTGTCAGCATTTATTCAGACCGTCTACGGGGTCGCCCCGGTTGTACCCGATCGCATCCAGGATGGCAGCCTGCATTTCTGCAAGGGTGCCTCCTCCTACATTTTGTGGGTCGGGAAGGGCTGCTGCGACCGATGGGTCTAAGCTGAGGACCGTGAGCTTCACCTGCTCTTTCTCATCCAGGCCGTACATGGTCGCCTGGTGTTTGACGGTGGCAAAGAAATGGTGTGGGTCTGAAACGGGGAGGAACGGTGTGATTTTGGCACATGCGTCCCGTAATTGGGTCACTGCGAGGGGGGTGGAATATAAGACGTCCGCCGCGTCTGCTGTGGCGGTGCGGTGGGTTGTTACAGGGTTCATGGGAGCCTGTATTACCTGTTGTGTGGGGGGTGGGGGTGCTTTCCTCCTTTGGGGTTTTTCCTGCGCACATGCTCCCTGAACATATCTCTGCGCTGTCTCCTGCAATTCTTCCCAATCAGGGCCGTCTTCCTGTTCTAAACTTTCCCCAAAGGTTTCTTGAAATCCCTTTTGGACATAAAGAAGTGCTTTCAAGTCTGCAACCTGCTTTCGGCACTTTGCATGGTCTAAAGTACTCTGCCTTTGTTCCGTTGTTGTGGCGTGGAGCGCTCTCAAGGCTGCCTTGACATCACTGCATTGTTTCTGGAGCTTCTCTAACTGGTTTTCTGTTTCTTTCTTTACCAGGACTGCACGCTGCAGGTCCTGATAAGCCTTCTCATATTGTGACTGGAAACTACACAAGTGCGCCAGACAAGATTGGTGACCCCGTTTGGCGTCAGCCACCTCTTGGTCCTTTGCTGCTAATTTCCCTTTCAATTCCTGGTTCTCTTTCTTAATTTCACATATATCGGTTTTACTTATCCGATGTATGCCTTCTATTTCCTTGCAGACTGTCCTGATGACCTCCTCTGTGCCTCGCAATTGTGCCAGACAGGACACAATTGCCATCGGCTTGCGCGCCTTTGCTAAACTCTTTCTGTGAATCTCACTCAGATTCTCCCACCAAGTATGCCCTATACTTCCAGGACCTGAGTCGTCATTACAGCAGAAATCCTTCCACACGGGCCATCCTTTGCCCTGCAGAAATTTGCGGATTTCCACTTCCCAAACGGGATACTGTCCCGCTCCTATGCTGCTGACTGGTGCGACAGCAAAATCTTCGGGGTTCATGAGGCGCTGCATCGCTTGCATTGCCTGCATGGCTCTCTCTTATCTGCTCGTTACATAGAATTTACAGTGCAGAAGGAGGCCATTCGGCCCATCGAGTCCGCACCGGCTCCCGGAAAGAGCACCCCACCCAAGGTCCACACCTCCACCCCATCCCCACAACCCAGTAACCCCACCCAACACCAAGGGCAATTTTGGACACTATGGGCAATTTATCATGGCCAATCCACCTAACCCGCACATCTTTGGACTGTGGGAGGAAACCGGAGCACCCGGAGGAAACCCACGCACACACGGGGAGGATGTGCAGACTCCGCACAGACAGTGACCCAAGCCGGAATCGAACCTGGGATCCTGGAGCTGTGAAGCATTTGTGCTATCCACAATGCTACCGTGCTGCCCTACGTTCGAATTTGGAACAGGGGGCCAAGGTGGTGTGGTAGATACGGGTACGGCTTGCGCTAATTTCCGAAATACCTACTGCCGATAGTTTTGACGCAACAAAAAGTCTATCAGTTTTGCCTTATAACCCTGTTAGTTACGCATGCATATACACACTTCCGAATTGTGAATTATTAACCAGAACCGCTTGAACACTTGTGGTTTTTTTGTTGTTGTTTCCGATTGGATTCTAATTCAAAATGTTGGGGTTCTCCCGGAGTGGTTTTCCACTTCTAAGTCGGGTCCCGGCAGGATGTCGCCAATTATGTTGCTCTTTCTAGCTTTATTCTATTTGCTCTGTTTCGGTCACCTTTGCTCACGAGTCGCCAGGTATCTTTATGATACCGCCACGTGGTTCAAGTTTAGGTTATGATTAATAACACAGCACACCGCTTAGTAAGGTTTAAAACAACGGTCATTTATTATATACAACAAGCAATATTAATACCCTAATACTACTTTCTATATAACAAACCTATCACTACTGGCCAATACTTAACTTAGGAAGAGCCCACCAGGTCAGGGAAACGAATGGCTTGTCCAATCAAATCTGGCCCGCGGGATTCAAAAGGCTGCTAGAGGTCGGTGGCTAGGTGTCTCTACCGGATAGCGATCGTTGGATTCACACTTACAGTGGCTGCTGGCTGGTCTTGTGAAGGTCTCGAGCAGGCGAAGATGAGAGAGAGAGAGATCTGAACTTGGACCTTTACTTTTATAGGGCCCAGGGGCTTCCCACCTCCCGGGGCGGCCCTTGACCCTGAGTCCCAAGTGATTGGATTTGTCCCCAATCTCTGGGGTTGATGTGTCCAATGGTGAGGCGATTCCTTGATCGGCCACTGCAGGCGCCGACAGGTCTGGCCCGGTATTCAATTGCTAATATGTTGCAATTGTTCCCGGGGATAGCCGATTTAACTGTGGATGACTGAGTTGATTAGGTGTAAACAGTCCTGAATGAAACTGCGGATACCTGGGTTGATGGGCTGTTGATAGCCCTGAGTATCGATCTGGGCTACGTTCCCAGAGCTGAATATGCGAACCTGTCTGCAGCTGCCTGCTTGTGTCTTCTTGGCTGCTTTTCCCAGCAGTCTTTCGGGTTAGCCATTTTAAACTGGGTTTTGGCCAGATTAATCGGAACGCAGCCATTTTACATGGCTACACAAGTTAGTGAGACACGACCTCCCCTTCACAAAACCATGCTGCCTCTCACTAATACGTCCATTTGCTTCCAAATGGGAGTAGATTCTGTCTCGAAGAATTCTCTCCAGTAATTTCCCTACCACTGAAGTAAGGCTCACCAGCCTGTAGTTCCCTGGATTATCCTTGCTACCCTTCTTAAACAGAGGAACAACATTGGCTATTCTCCAGTCCACCGGGACATCACCTGAAGACACGTCTGCGTGCCTGCGTATGCCGCGGCATTGGCCCCCTCCACTCCTTCTGGGAGACCCAGGATCCGCAGATTATTTCTCCTCGACCTGTTCTCCAGGTCTTCGAGTCTTCCCGCCCACTTCTTGTGTAGCGCCTTGTGCCACTCCACTCTCACCGCCAGGCCCAAGAGCTCGTCCTCATTCTCACTCACTCTTTTCTGTACCTCCTGGATCTTCACCTTGTGGGCCTTCTGGGTTATCCCTAGTCCTCCAATTACCGCCAGCATAGGCGCCAGCATCTCCTTGCGCAGCTCCTCGAAGCAGCGCTTGATGAATTCCTGCAGCTCCGGCCCGCACTTCGCTTTGTCCCCGGCCGCCGCCATTTTGATTTTTTTCCCTCACTTCTCCCGCTGCTCCAATGCCGCTTTTTTGGCTGTTGCACTTCTGGTCCGGTCCATAAAGGTTGGAGGGGGACCTCTCTCTTCACTTCCCCACGGGTTGTCGTCAAGAAAATTCCGTTGGGGCTCCTCCAATGAGCCCGAAAGTCATTAGTAGCAGGAGCTGCTGAATCGTGCGGCTTAGCTCTGCATAGCCACAACCGGAAGACGCCAATGAATTCCCCCTTAACTGTGCCAATTCAAAAACATAATCTCATAAACCAAAACCCCTTTTCAAGGGCGTGGTCCTGCATTCTCACTTGAATAAGACTGGCTTTCCCCGAGATTCTGACCCTGTCTCACCAGCAGGTTTAAACCCTTCCAGAAAGCAAACTATATATTTTAAGTAACCAAAGCAGGGAGCTATAATCAATGGTTTGCTTTTCTGGAACAACTCTTTAAAATGAAAATATAGAGAGACACGCCAAAATACTTATTTTCTCTGTAGTCCACAGCAGTTGAAAAACTGAACGTGAAACTAAAGAAAAACATCACAGCCACAGCTCAGCTCCACCCACAGACTGATATCACTGAAGCCATGTAATAAGACAAAAACCTTTCTTAAAGGGACACTCCCATGACAGTATATTATTTCTTAATTTTTATGGGGTGGGGGTTTCGAAACTAGGCCAACTTTATTGCCCATCCCTAATTGCCTTTGAGAATGTGGTGTTGAGCTCCCTTCTTGAACTGCTCCAGTCCATGTGGTGTAGGTACATCTACAGTGCTGTTAGGGAGGGAGTTCAAGGATTTTGACCTAGTGAGAGTGAAGGAACGACAATATATTTCCAAACCTCCAGGTGTTGATGTTCCCAGGTATCTGCTGCCCTTATCCTTCTAGATGGTCGTGGTCGTGGGTTTGGAAGGTGCTGCCAAAGGAGCTTTGGTGACTTGCTGCAGTTTATCTTGTAGATGATACATACTGCTGTCACGTGTCGGTGGTGGAGGGATTGAATGTTTGTGGAAGGGCTACCAATCAAATGTCTGCTTTGTCTTGGATGGAGTCAAGCTTCTTGAGAAACTCCAGCTGTGATGTCCTGGCATTGAGATGACTGATCTCCAACTACCACAACCATCTTCTTTGGTGCCAAGTATGACTCCAGCCAATGGAGAGATTCCCCCCTATTTCATACGGACTTCAGTTCTGCCAAGATTCCTTGATACCATAGTCAATCAAATGCTGCCTTGATGTCACCCTTGCTTCACCTCTGCAGTTCAGCTCTTTTGTCCATGCTTGAACCAAGGCTGTAATGGGGTCAGGAGCTGAGTGATCCTGGTGGAACCCAAACTGAGCGTCGTTGAGCAGATTATTGCTAAGCAAGTACCATGCGAAAGCATTGTTGATGACCCCTTCCATCACTTAACTGATGATCGATAGTAGACAGTTAGAGCGTAATTGAACAGTTTGGATTTGGTCTTCTTTTTGTGTACAGAACATAGAATTTTCTAAATTGCCGGGTTGATGCCAGTGTTGTAGCTGTCCTTGAATACCTTGGCTGAGTATACAGCAAGTTCTGGAGCACAAGCCCATAGCACTATTGATGGAATATTGTCAGGGCCCGTAGCCTTTGCAGTATTTAGTGCCTTCAGCAGTTTCTTGATACCATGTGGGATGAATCAAATTGGCTGATGACTTGCAATGTCTCTGGAGAAGACCATGACAGATCACCCACTCGGCACTTCTGGCTGAAGATTTTTGTGAATGCTTCAGCCTAGTCTTTTGCACTAATATGCTGGGCTCCTGCATCATTGAGGATGGGGACATTTATGGAGCCTCCTCTACAGTGTGTTGTTTAATTGTCCACCATTATTCATGACTGGATGTGGCAGGACTGTAGAGCTTGGATCTGATCCATTGGTTGTGGGATCATTTATTTGCTGGTTTTGATTGACATGCAAGTAGTCCTGTGTTGTAGCTTCACCATGTTGCCATTTATTTTCAGTATGCTTGGTGCTGCTCCTGGCATCCGTCCTACACTCTTCATTGAACCAGCGTTGATCCCCTGGCTTGGTGGTAATGGTAGAGTAGGGGATATGCCTGGCCATGAGGTTACAGATTGTTGCTGAGTACAATTCTGCTGCTGCTGATGGTCCACAATGTCTCATGGATGACCAATCTTGAGTTGCTACATCTGTTTGAAATCTATTCTATTTAGCACGATGGCAGAGCTACACAACACGATAGAGGATATCCTCAATGTGAATCCCTTTGGATTTCGGCGGCAGCGATGCGCAGGGGACCTCTGGGAGGTGAGTAGCGACGTTAAAACCACTTACCTTTACAGGAGCAGCCCTTTGGATTTCGGCGGCAGCGGTGCGCAGGGGCCTTCTGGGAGGTGAGTACTTACTTTAAAAAGCCTTGCCTTTACAGGAGCAGCCCTTTGGATTTCGGCGGCAGCGGTGCGCAGGGGCCCTCTGGGAGGTGAGTAGCGACGTTAAAACCACTTACCTGTACAGGAGCAGCCCTTTGGATTTCGGCGGCAGCGGTGCGCAGGGGCCTTCTGGGAGGTGAGTACTTACTTTAAAAAGCCTTGCCTTTACAGGAGCAGCCCTTTGGATATCGGCGGCAGCGGTGCGCAGGGGCCCTCTGGGAGGTGAGTAGCGACGTTAAAACCACTTACCTTTACAGGAGCAGCCCTTTGGATTTCGGCGGCAGCGGTGCGCAGGGACCCTCTGGGAGGTGAGTAGCGACGTTAAAACCACTTACCTTTACAGGAGCAGCCCTTTGGATTTCGGCGGCAGCGGTGCGCAGGGGCCTTCTGGGAGGTGAGTACTTACTTTAAAAAGCCTTGCCTTTACAGGAGCAGCCCTTTGGATTTCGGCGGCAGCGGTGCGCAGGGGCCCTCTGGGAGGTGAGTAGCGACGTTAAAACCACTTACCTGTACAGGAGCAGCCCTTTGGATTTTGGCGGCAGCGGTGCGCAGGGGCCTTCTGGGAGGTGAGTACTTACTTTAAAAAGCCTTGCCTTTACAGGAGCAGCCCTTTGGATATCGGCGGCAGCGGTGCGCAGGGGCCCTCTGGGAGGTGAGTAGCGACGTTAAAACCACTTACCTTTACAGGAGCAGCCCTTCGGATTTCGGCGGCAGCGGTGCGCAGGGGCCTTCTGGGAGGTGAGTAGTGAATTTTAAAACTCTTACCTTTACAGGAGCAGCCCTTTGGATTTCGGCGGCAGCGGTGCGCAGAGGCCTTCTGGGAGGTGAGTACTTACTTTAAAAAGCCTTGCCTTTACAGGAGCAGCCCTTTGGATTTCGGCGGCAGCGGTGCGCAGGGGCCTTCTGGGACGTGAATACTTACTTTAAAAAGCCTTGCCTTTACAGGAGCAGCCCTTTGGATTTTGGCAGCAGCGGTGCGCAGGGGCCTTTTTGGAGGTGAGTAGTGAATTTAAAAAGCCTTGCCTTTACAGGAGCAGCCCTTTGGATTTCGGCGGCAACGGTGCGCAAGGGCCTTCTGGGAGGTGAGTACTTACTTTAAAAAGCCTTGCCTTTACAGGAGCAGCCCTTTGGATTTCGGCGGCAGCGGTGCGCAGGGGCCCTCTGGGAGGTGAGTAGTGAATTTTAAAACTCTTACCTTTACAGGAGCAGCCCTTTGGATTTCGGCGGCAGCGGTGCGCAGGGGCCCTCTGGGAGGTGAGTACTTACTTTAAAAAGCCTTGCCTTTACAGGAGCAGCCCTTTGGATTTCGGCGGCAGCGGTGCGCAGGGGCCCTCTGGGAGGTGAGTACTTACTTTAACAAGCCTTACCTGGTCCCGTGTCTGTTCTTCTTTTCTGTTTTATTTGTTTTTATATAAGGCGGGAGCCGGAAGTTCGACCCGCGGACCTCTGGGAAGTCCCCCCCCCCCCCCAACCAATAAATTCTGGTGGAGAGGAAACCCGAGACACTACACGTGTAGTGTCTCCCACCCGCCCTCTTCCTCTAACCTAATAATAAGACCCATTGGTGTAAGGTAAGTGCCATATTATATTATTATTATATTATTAGCATTGTGCAGGTCAAGGTTCGGAGGTGGAGGAGCAGTCTCTGTCAGCGAGAGAACCTGAGAACATCTAAGACACTCAGAAGGTAAGTAAGTGATTTTTAAACTTATTTTTACTTTTATACCTTTTTTCAAATTGTGTGTGTCGGGGGGAAACTGAAGTGACATCACAGAAAAGCTGTGGCCAGAGTGGCTGGTTGGGATGCTACCCTAAATTTTAAAAAAATTTGAGTATTTGGTAACTAATTAAACATAATAACTTAATTATAATTTAGAGGGATATCTAAGCCAGAGATCGGAGAGTATTATAGTTAGCTATCACATTTCTATTAGAAATCTAGTGCTAGGAAACAGATAGTTGACAGTAACTTTGAAATTTTTATAAAAATATTTTTTTTAAGAAAAGACAAATTTTAATTTTAATTAATTGACGCAATGTCAGTTAGAGGGGTGCTGTGCTCTGACTGTGATATGTGGCAGGTCCGGGAGGCTTCCAGCGTCCCGGATGGCTTCATCTGCAGAAAGTGCACCCAACTGGAGCTCCTCACAGACCGCATGGTTCGGTTGGAGCAGCAATTGGATGCACTTAAGAGCATGCAGGTGGCGGAAAGCGTCATAGATCGCAGTTATGTAAATGTGGTCACACCCAAGGTGCAGGCAGAGAAATGGGTGACCACCAGAAAGGGCAGGCAGTCAGTGCAGGAATCCCCTGTGGTTGTCCCCCTCTTGAACAGATATACCCCTTTGGATACTGTCGGGGGGGATAGCCTATCAGGGGAAAACAGCAGCAGCTAGAGCAGTGGCACCACGGCTGGCTCTGATGTTCAGAAGGGAGGGTCAAAGCGCAGAAGAGTAATAGTAATAGGGGACTCTATAGTCAGGGGCACAGATAGGCGCTTCTGTGGACGTGAAAGAGACTCCAGGATGGTATGTTGCCTCCCTGGTGCCAGGGTCCAGGATGTCTCCGAACGGGTAGAGGGAATCCTGAAGGGGGAGGGCAAACAGGCAGAGGTCGTTGTACATATTGGTACTAACGACATAGGCAGGAAGGGGCATGAGGTCCTGCAGCAGGAGTTCAGGGAGCTAGGCAGAAAGTTAAAAGACAGGACCTCGAGGGTTGTAATCTCGGGATTACTCCCTGTGCCACGTGCCAGTGAGGCTAGAAATAGGAAGATAGAGCAGATAAACACGTGGCTAAACAGCTGGTGTAGGAGGGAGGGTTTCCATTATCTGGACCACTGGGAGCTCTTCCGGGGCAGGTGTGACCTGTATAAGAAGGACGGGTTGCATCTAAACCGGAGAGGCATAAATATCCTGGCCGCGAGGTTTGCTAGTGTCACACGGGAGGGTTTAAACTAGTATGGCAGGGGGGTGGGCACGGGAGCAATAGGTCAGAAGGTGAGAGCATTGAGGGAGAACTAGGGAATAGGGACAGTGTGGCTCTGAGGCAGAGCAGACGGGGAGAAGCTGCTGAACACAGCGGGTCTGGTGGCCTGAAGTGCATATGTTTTAATGCAAGGAGCATTACGGGTAAGGCAGATGAACTTAGAGCTTGGATTCGTACTTGGAACTATGATGTTGTTGCCATTACAGAGACCTGGTTGAGGGAAGGGCAGGATTGGCAGCTAAACGTTCCAGGATTTAGATGTTTCAGGCGGGATAGAGGGGGATGTAAAAGGGGAGGTGGAGTTGCGCTACTTGTTCGGGAGAATATCACAGCTATACTGCGAGAGGACACCTCAGAGGGCAGTGAGGCTATATGGGTAGAGATCAGGAATAAGAAGGGTGCAGTCACAATGTTGGGGGTATACTACAGGCCTCCCAACAGCCAGCGGGAGATAGAGGAGCAGATAGGTAGACAGAATTTGGAAAAGAGTAAAAACAACAGGGTTGTGGTGATGGGAGACTTCAACTTCCCCAATATTGACTGGGACTCACTTAGTGCCAGGGGCTTAGACGGAGCGGAGTTTGTAAGGAGCATCCAGGAGGGCTTCTTAAAACAATATGTAGACAGTCCAACTAGGGAAGGGGCGGTACTGGACCTGGTATTGGAGAATGAGCCGGGCCAGGTGGTAGATGTTTCAGTAGGGGAGCATTTCGGTAACAGTGACCACAATTCAGTAAGTTTTAAAGTACTGGTGGACAAGGATAAGAGTGGTCCGAGGATGAATGTGCTAAATTGGGGGAAGGCTAATTATAGCAATATTAGGCGGGAACTGAAGAACATAGATTGGGGGCGGATGTTTGAGGGCAAATCAACATCTGACATGTGGGAGGCTTTCAAGTGGCAGTTGAAAGGAATACAGACCGGCATGTTCCTGTGAGGAAGAAAGATAAATACGGCAATTTTCGGAAACCTTGGATGACGAGTGATATTGTAGGCCTCGTCAAAAAGAAAAAGGAGGCATTTGTCAGGGCTAAAAGGCTGGGAACAGACGAAGCCTGCGTGGAATATAAGGAAAGTAGGAAGGAACTTAAGCAAGGAGTCAGGAGGGCTAGAAGGGGTCACGAAAAGTCATTGGCAAATAGGGTTAAGGAAAATCCCAAGGCTTTTTACACGTACATAAAAAGCAAGAGGGTAGCCAGGGAAAGGGTTGGCCCACTGAAGGATAGGCAAGGGAATCTATGTGTGGAGCCAGAGGAAATGGGCGAGGTACTAAATGAATACTTTGCATCAGTATTCACCAAAGAGAAGGAATTGGTAGATGTTGAGTCTGGAGAAGGGGGTGTAGATAGCCTGGGTCACATTGTGATCCAAAAAGACGAGGTGTTGGGTGTCTTAAAAAATATTAAGGTAGATAAGTCGCCAGGGCCTGATGGGATCTACCCCAGAATACTGAAGGAGGCTGGAGAGGAAATTGCTGAGGCCTTGACAGAAATCTTTGGATCCTCGCTGTCTTCAGGGGATGTCCCGGAGGACTGGAGAATAGCCAATGTTGTTCCTCTGTTTAAGAAGGGTAGCAAGGATAATCCCGGGAACTACAGGCCGGTGAGCCTTACTTCAGTGGTAGGGAAATTACTGGAGAGAATTCTTCGAGACAGGATCTACTCCCATTTGGAAGCAAATGGACGTATTAGTGAGAGGCAGCACGGTTTTGTGAAGGGGAGGTCGTGTCTCACTAACTTGATAGAGTTTTTCGAGGAGGTCACTAAGATGATTGATGCAGGTAGGGCAGTAGATGTTGTCTATATGGACTTCAGTAAGGCCTTTGACAAGGTCCCTCATGGTAGACTAGTACAAAAGGTGAAGTCACACGGGATCAGGGGTGAGCTGGCAAGGTGGATACAGAACTGGCTAGGCCATAGAAGGCAGAGAGTAGCAATGGAGGGATGCTTTTCTAATTGGAGGGCTGTGACCAGTGGTGTTCCACAGGGATCAGTGCTGGGACCTTTGCTCTTTGTAGTATATATAAATGATTTGGAGGAAAATGTAACTGGTCTGATTAGTAAGTTTGCAGACGACACAAAGGTTGGTGGAATTGCGGATCGCGATGAGGACTGTCAGAGGATACAGCAGGATTTAGATTGTCTGGAGACTTGGGCGGAGAGATGGCAGATGGAGTTTAATCCGGACAAATGTGAGGTAATGCATTTTGGAAGGTCTAATGCAGGTAGGGAATATACAGTGAATGGTAGAACCCTCAAGAGCATTGAAAGTCAAAGAGATCTAGGAGTACAGGTCCACAGGTCATTGAAAGGGGCAACACAGGTGGAGAAGGTAGTCAAGAAGGCATACGGCATGCTTGCCTTCATTGGCCGGGGCATTGAGTATAAGAATTGGCAAGTCATGTTGCAGCTGTATAGAACCTTAGTTAGGCCACACTTGGAGTATAGTGTTCAATTCTGGCCGCCACACTACCAGAAGGATGTGGAGGCTTTAGAGAGGGTGCAGAAGAGATTTACCAGAATGTTGCCTGGTATGGAGGGCATTAGCTATGAGGAGCGATTGAATAAACTCGGTTTGTTCTCACTGGAACGAAGGAGGTTGAGGGGAGACCTGATAGAGGTGTACAAAATTATGAGGGGCATAGACAGAGTGGATAGTCAGAGGCTTTTCCCCAGGGTAGAGGGGTCAATTACTAGGGGGCATAGGTTTAAGGTGAGAGGGGCAAGGTTTAGAGTAGATGTACGAGGCAAGTTTTTTACGCAGAGGGTAGTGGGTGCCTGGAACTCGCTACCGGAGGAGGTGGTGGAAGCAGGGGCGATAGGGACATTTAAGGGGCATCTTGACAAATATATGAATAGGATGGGAATAGAAGGATACGGACCCAGGAAGTGTAGAAGATTGTAGTTTAGTCGGGCAGCATGGTCGGCACGGGCTTGGAGGGCCGAAGGGCCTGTTCCTGTGCTGTACATTTCTTTGTTCTTTGTTGTTCTTTGTTCTTTGAAGACAGGACTTTGTCTCCACAAGGACTGCGCAGTGGTCACTCCTACCGAACATGTCATGGGCCGATGCATCTGCAGCAGGAAGGTTAGTGGGTATGAGGTTGAGTACCCTCTTGTTGGTTCCCTCCCTCACAACCTGTCGCAGACCCAGTCTCGCAGCTATGTACTTTAGAACTCGGCCAGTCGTGGTGCTACTAAGTCACTCTTGGTGATGGACATTGAAGTCCCCCACCCAGAGTACATTCTGTGCCCTTGCCACCCTCCGTGCTTCCTCCAAGTGTTGTCAGCATGGAGGAGTACTGATTCATCAGATGAGGATGGACGGTATGTGTTAATCAGTGGAGGCATCCTTGCCGATGTTTGACCTGAAGCCGTGAGACATCATGAGGGTCCAGTGTCGATGTTGAGGACTCGGCAGGGGGCGGGGGAGAGAAACACCTTGTTGCCTGTATACCACTGTGCCACCACCCCTACGGTGATAGTGGTGCCTGGGATGTTATCTGTGAGGTATTATTCCTCGAGTATGATTGTCAGGCTGTTGCTTGACAAGTCTATGAGAAAGCTCTTCCAATTTAGGCACAAGCACCCAAATAGCAGTAAGGAAGACCTTTCACGGTCAACAGGGCTGGGTTTGCCATTATCATTGCCAGTGCCTATATCGATGCCAGGTGGTCTGTCCAGTTTCTTTTCATTTTATTGACTTTGTGGCAGTTTGATACAACGGAGTGTCTTACAATGACATTTAAGAATTAACCACATTGTTGTTGGAGATTTCCTTCCCTAAAAGTGCGTTCGTGAAGCAGCTGTGGTCTTTTTATAGGACAATTGACAATGGTTTCATGGTTATCATTAGATTTTTAATTCTAAATACAAATTGGATCAGATTTCTACCATCTCCCGTAGCGGGATTTGAACCCAGGTCCCCAGAATATTAACCTATGTCTCTGCATCAACAGTCCAGTGATAATATCGCTATGCCACTACCTCCCAGTGATACCTGAACTCAAGACTTTCAGTCTCCCAAAAAACATCCAAGTTGAATAGCGAGGTATAATTACCACACAGGGATGATGCTCAAATCTGGGAGCTGTCTTTTACTTAACAGCAGTATTAAGGTTTTCTGCACTGCCTTGGTTCTAAGATGTAGAAGCTGGTTTGCTGTAAACTTGACTGGAAAATAGCCATCCGATTTTCGGTGACTGCTAGATGCGTCTCCTGGCTTTTCAGATTCTGGGTCATATTCTTTGATTATGCGTTGGGTGTTCAGCTGTCTGCCCCATCAACTTCCTTGACTATACAGTAATGCAAGTCGATGTCAGGGGCCATCCCAATTGCCTAGAATGTGTTTCTCCTCCGTAAGCTAGTCACACTTGATTATTAACTAAACTGCCAATCTAAACTAGTTATGGGGAGTGATGCACATCAATTTTTTGACTTCCCATGTCAGTGCAACATCGTGGGCCGAAGGGCCTGTACTGCGCTGTATCGTTCTATGTTCTATGTTCTAATTGAGGCCCTTTGTATACTGCCTCTGGGCAAATTCATGAGAGGTGGGTTGCTACCGTGCATTTCCAATTACCCAGTTGTCAGAGGAGAGCAGTTTCACCCACACAACAGTATGTGACAGAGATAAAAAAAACAGCATAGAATTTTTTTTAAAAATGGAAACGCAAATGAGTTACCTCACAAAATAATTTCAAAGTGACCAAGAAGTACAAATAGAACTTCTTCATCTGCAGTTATAAATAGGAACATGATTCAACATTCAAACAATATGGCAGACAGAAACAGACCCTCTGATCAGTTTAGCCCATCAGAAAATTAATGCTGCAATTAATACTCAAAAGAAAATATCTGATAAAATTTGGAAAGACTTTTAGCCAGTTTAAAGAGCATTTATATAAAAAAGGCTCAAGAAACAAACAAAGTTTCATTTTCCATGGATGACTTATTTATAATTTTCCATCTGCGGAAGGCAGAGAGATTTGAAAGTTCAGTTTAAAAAGAATTGCTGAAGTATTGATTGTGCTGTATTTACTAGAACATAACAGCGCAGTACAGGCCCTTCGGCCCTCGATGTTGCGCCGACCGTGAAACCACTCTAAAGCCCATCTGCACTATTCCCTTATCATCCATATGTTTATCCAATGGCCATTTAAATGCCCCTAATGTTGGTGAGTCCACTACTGTTGCAGGCAGGGCATTCCATGCCCTTACTACTCTCGGAGTAAAGAACCTACCTCTGACATCTGTCCTATGTCTAGCTCCCCTCAATTTAAAGCTATGTCCCCTCGTGCTAGACATCACCATCCAAGTGATGCTCGATCAATAACTCCAGAAGCGAGATTGGAGACAATTGAAGGCTTTATTACACTAGATGTTTTCCCAGCAGCTTAGGTACAGAAGACAGCTGCTGGGGTGACACGGGCTCTTATACCCCACCTTGCTGGGTGGAGCCAGCAGACAGGCTTAACAGAAGTTGTGATAAGTCAGCACTAAAAGCAGATGGCTATATTGAGGTCCTGCAGTCAGACTTTAGCACTAGGGAAGAATTTATGTTGGACCTCTGGATTACTCCTAGTACCATATGCAGGAGGAGTGTGTGCCTAAGATTACTGAGGCACTGGCACCAATTCTGGGGCAGGTGGCAGCTATTCAAAAAGGGACGCGTCACACCTCAACAGGGCTGGGATCATTGTCCTCGTGAGGAGGCTCACGACTGTGCCTGGTTTTTCTTTTTGGGGGGGGGGGGGGGGTTGCTTAAGCGAAATGTACAAGGAATGGGAATGTTCATCAGCATATAGAAGTAGAAAAACTGCATAAGGTGCATAAAGGGGTGAATACTAGGAGGAAGTTGATGTTGTACCACATTAGATAGAAGGCCATAAAAGGACCACCTGGGATACAAAGGGAGGTTAAGATTGCAGGCATGCAAACAATATGGTAAATAAGGTTGGCGAGCTACAAGCTGGTAATAATAGATCAGTGGACTCCATTGGGACAAAGGTGATGGATGTTTAGAGGTGCAAGGCAAAGCTAGAGTATTTTGTATTTGTTTACCGAGAAAGAGGATCTGATAAAATATTAGCAGAAGTAGAGTTTTTTTTTAAATAATATTTTATTGAAAATTTTTGGTCAACCAACACAGTACATTGTGCATCCTTTACACAACATTGTAACAATACAGATAATAATGACCTTTTTTAAATTTAAACAAAAACAACAAATAAATAAATATTAAATAACAAAAAATAAAAACTAGCCCTAATTGGCAACTGCCTTGTCTCAGGCCCCCCCCCCCCCCATCCCCCCCATCCCTCCACCCCCCCCCCCCCCCAAGTCCTGGGCCGCTGCTGCTGCCTTCTTTGTTCTCCCCTATCTATCTTTCCGCAAGATATTCGACGAACGGTTGCCACCGCCTAGTAAACCCTTGAGCCGACCCCCTTAGGACGAACTTAATCCGCTCTAACTTTATGAACCCCGCCATATCATTTATCCAGGTCTCCACCCCCGGGGGCTTGGCTTCTTTCCACATTAGCAATATTCTGCGCCGGGCTACTAGGGACGCAAAGGCCAAAACATCGGCCTCTTTCGCCTCCTGCACTCCCGGCTCTTGTGCAACCCCAAATATAGCCAACCCCCAGCTTGGTTCGACCCGGACTCCTACTACTTTCGAAAGCACCTTTGTCACCCCCATCCAAAACCCCTGTAGTGCCGGGCATGACCAAAACATATGGGTATGATTCGCTGGGCTTCTCGAGCACCTCGCACACCTATCCTCCACCCCAAAAAATTTACTGAGCAGTGTTCCAGTCATATGTGCCCTGTGTAATACCTTAAACTGAATCAGGCTTAGCCTGGCGCACGAGGACGACGAGTTTACCCTGTTTAGGGCATCTGCCCACATCCCCTCCTCAATCTCCTCCCCTAGCTCTTCTTCCCATTTCCCTTTTAGTTCGTCCATCATAGTCTCCCCTTCGTCTCTCATTTCCCTATATATATCCGACACCTTACCGTCCCCCACCCATTTCTTTGAGATGACTCTGTCCTGCACCTCTTGTGTCGGGAGCTGCGGGAATTCCCTCACCTGCTGCCTCGCAAAAGCCCTCAATTGCATGTACCTGAATGCATTCCCTTGGGGCAACCCATATTTCTCGGTCAGCGCTCCCAGACTCGCAAACTTCCCATCCACAAATAGATCTTTCAATTGCATTATACCTGCTCTTTGCCACATTCCATATCCCCCATCCATTCCCCCCAGGGCAAACCTATGGTTGTTTCTTATCGGGGACCCCCCCAGTGCTCCGGTCTTTCCCCTATGTCGTCTCCACTGTCCCCAAATCTTCAGTGTAGCTACCACCACCGGACTCGTGGTATAGTTCCTTGGTGAGAACGGCAATGGGGCTGTCACCATAGCCTGCAGGCTGGTCCCCCTACAGGACGCCCTCTCTAATCTCTTCCACGCTGCTCCTTCCTCCTCTCCCATCCACTTACTCACCATTGAAATATTAGCGGCCCAATAATACTCACTTAGGCTCGGTAGTGCCAGCCCCCCCCCTATCCCTACTACGCTGTAAGAATCCCTTCCTCACTCTCGGAGTCTTCCCGGCCCAAACAAAACCCATGATACTCTTTTCTATCCTTTTGAAAAAAGCCTTCGTGATCACCACCGGAAGACACTGAAACACAAAAAGGAATCTCGGGAGGACCACCATCTTAACTGCCTGCACCCTCCCTGCCATTGACAATGCTACCATATCCCATCTCTTGAAATCTTCCTCCATCTGTTCCACCAACCGCGTCAAATTTAGCCTGTGCAATGTGCCCCAATTCTTAGCTATCTGGATCCCCAGGTAACGAAAGTCTCTTGTTACCTTCCTCAACGGTAGGTCTTCTATTTCTCTACTCTGCTCCCCTGGATGCACCACAAACAGCTCACTCTTTCCCATGTTCAATTTATACCCTGAAAAATCCCCAAACTCCCCAAGTATCCGCATTATTTCTGGCATCCCCTCCGCTGGATCCGCCACATATAGTAGCAGATCATCCGCATATAAAGATACCCGGTGTTCTTCTCCTCCCCTAAGTATTCCCCTCCATCCCTTGGAACCTCTCAGCGCTATCGCCAGGGGCTCAATCGCCAGTGCAAACAGTAATGGGGACAGAGGACATCCCTGCCTTGTCCCTCTATGGAGCCGAAAATATGCCGATCCCCGTCCATTCGTGACCACACTCGCCACTGGGGCCCTATACAACAGCTGCACCCATCTAACATACCCCTCTCCGAGCCCAAATCTCCTCAACACCTCCCACAGATAATCCCACTCCACTCTATCAAATGCTTTCTCGGCATCCATCGCCACTACTATCTCCGTTTCACCCTCTGGTGGGGCCATCATCATTACCCCTAACAACCTCCGTATGTTCGTGTTCAGCTGTCTCCCCTTCACAAACCCAGTTTGGTCCTCATGAACCACCCCCGGGACACATTCCTCTATTCTCATTGCCATTACCTTGGCCAAGACCTTGGCATCTACATTGAGGAGGGAGATTGGTCTGTAGGACCCGCATTGTAGCGGATCCTTTTCCTTCTTTAAAAGAAGCGATATCGTTGCTTCTGACATAGTCGGGGGCAGTTGTCCCCTTTCCTTTGCCTCGTTGAAGGTCCTCGTCAGTAGCGGGGCGAGCAAGTCCAAATATTTTCTGTAAAATTCAACTGGGAATCAGTCCGGTCCCGGGGCCTTTCCCGTCTGCATGTTCCTAATTCCTTTCACCACTTCTTCATAGAATCATAGAATCATAGAAGTTTACAGCATGGAAATAGGCCCTTCGGCCCAACCAGTCCATGCCGCCCAGTTTTTTTACTACCGTGATCTGTGCTCCCAATCCCATCCTTTCCTGCTCTTCCACCTTGGGAATTTCCAGCCGATCCAAAAACTCCATCATTCTCTCCCTCCCATCCGGGGGTTGAGCTTCATACAATTTTTTATAAAATGTCTTAAACACTTCATTCACTCTCTCCGCTCCCCGCTCCGTCTCTCCATCTTCGTCTCTCACCCCCCCTATTTCCCTCGCTGCTCCCCTTTTCCTCAATTGGTGTGCCAGCAATCTGCTCGCCTTCTCTCCATATTCATACTGTACACCCTGCGCCTTCCTCCATTGTGCCTCTGCAGTGCCTGTGGTCAGCAAGTCAAATTCCACATGCAGCCTTTGCCTTTCCCTATACAGTCCCTCCTCCGGTGCTTCCGCATACTGTCTGTCCACCCTCAGAAGTTCTTGCAGCAACCGCTCCCGTGCCCTACTCTCCTGCTTTCCTTTATGTGCCCTTATTGATATCAGCTCCCCTCTAACCACTGCCTTCAGCGCCTCCCAGACCACTCCCACCTGGACCTCCCCGTTATCATTGAGTTCCAAGTACTTTTCAATGCATCCCCTCACCCTTAAGCACACCCCCTCATCCGCCATTAGTCCCATATCCATTCTCCAGGGTGGACGCCCTCTTGTTTCCTCCCCTATCTCCAAGTCTACCCAGTGTGGGGCATGATCCGAAATGGCTATAGCCGTATATTCCGTTCCCCTCACCCTCGGGATCAATGCCCTACCCAACACAAAAAAGTCTATGCGTGAATAGACTTTATGGACATAGGAGAAAAACGAGAACTCCTTACTCCTAGGTCTACTGAATCTCCACGGGTCCACCCCTCCCATCTGCTCCATAAAATCCTTAAGCACCTTGGCTGCTGCCGGCCTCCTACCAGTCCTGGACTTCGACCTATCCAGCCTTGGTTCCAACACCGTGTTAAAGTCTCCCCCCATTATCAGCTTTCCGGTCTCTAGGTCTGGGATGCGTCCTAGCATTCGCCTCATAAAATTGGCATCGTCCCAATTCGGGGCATACACGTTTACCAACACCACCATCTCTCCCTGTAATTTGCCACTCACCATCACGTATCTGCCCCCGTTATCCGCCACTATAGTCTTTGCCTCGAACATTACCCGCTTCCCCACTAATATAGCCACCCCCCTGTTTTTCGCATCCAGCCCCGAATGGAACACCTGCCCTACCCATCCTTTGCGCAACCTAACCTGATCTATCAGTTTCAGGTGAGTTTCCTGTAACATGACCACATCTGCTTTAAGTTTCTTAAGGTGTGCGAGTACTCGTGCCCTCTTTATCGGCCCGTTAAGCCCCCTCACGTTCCACGTGATCAGCCGAGTTGGGGGGCTTCCCACCCCCCCTCCCCCCCCCCCCTCCCCCCTTGCCGGTTAGCCATCATCTTTTTCCAGCTTCTCGCCCAGTTCCCACGCGGCTGTATTTCTCCCAGACGGTGCCCCCCCGCCCATCCTTTCCCGCACCCACTCCCCCCTTTCCCCAGCAGCAGCAACCCAGTAATTCCCCCCTTCCCCCCCCCCCCGCTAGACCCCCCGCTAGCGTAATTACTCCCCCCATGTTGCTCCCAGAAGTCAGCAAACTCTGGCTGACCTCGGCTTCCCCCCGTGATCACGGCTCGCCCCGTGCGGCGCCCCCTCCTTCCTGCTTCTCTATTCCCGCCATAATTATCATAGCGCGGGAACCAAGCCCGCGCCTCTCCCTCGGCCCCGCCTCCCATGGCCAACGCCCCATCTCCTCTCCCCCCCCACCTCCCCCCATCACCACCTGTGGGAGAAAGAAAAGTTACCATACCGCAGGATTAATCATACAATCCCTCTTCGCCGCCCCCCCCCCCCCCCACTCGTCCCACCACTTTGTCCAAACGTTCATTTTCGTAGTCCAATCATTCCAATTTTTCTTCTACAATAAAAGTCCACGCTTCATCCGCCGTCTCAAAGTAGTGGTGCCTCCCTTGGTATGTGACCCACAGTCTTGCCGGTTGCAGCATTCCAAACTTTATCTTTTTTTTGTGAAGTACCCGCTTTGGCCCGATTAAAGCTCGCCCTCCTTCTCGCCACCTCCGCACTCCAATCTTGATAGACGCGGATCACCGCGTTCTCCCATTTACTGCACCGAGTTTTCTTCGCCCATCTAAGGACCATTTCTCTATCCTTAAAACGGAGAAATCTCACCACTATGGCTCTGGGAGCTTCTCCTGCTCTCGGTCCTCGCACCATAACTCGGTATGCTCCCTCCACCTCCAACGGACCCGTCGGGGCCTCCACTCCCATTAACGAGTGCAGCATCGTGCTCACATATGCCCCGACGTCCGCCCCCTCCACACCTTCAGGAAGGCCAAGAATCCTCAAGTTGTTCCTCCTTGCGTTATTTTCCAGTGCCTCCAACCTCTCCACAGATCGTTTCTGGTGTGCCTCCTGTATCTCCGACTTCACCACCAGGCCCTGTATGTCGTTTTCATTCTCTGCTGCTTTCGCCTTCACGACCCGAAGCTCCTGCTCCTGGGTCTTTTGTTCCTCTTTCAGCCCTTCAATCGCCTGTAATATCGGGGCCAACAACTCTTTCTTCATTTCCTTTTTTATCTCCTCCACGCAGCGTTTCAAAAACTCTTGTTGTTCAGGGCCCCATATGAAACTGCCACCTTCCGACGCCATCTTGGTTTCTGCTTGCCTTCCTTGCCGTTGTTCCAAAGGATCCGCTGCAATCCGGCCACTTTCCTCTCCTTTTTCCATCCGTGTCCAGGGGGAACACCCTTCTGGTTTACCGCACGGTGTTTTCAGCCGTTAAAATTGCCGTTGGGGCTCCTATCAAGAGCCCAAAAGTCCGTTTCACAGGGAGCTGCCGAAACGTGCGACTCAGCTGGTCATCGCCGCACCCGGAAGTCAGCAGAAGTAGAGTTGGTAGAGGTAAGGGAGAGCGTGAAAATTGATGGAAAGGATGTCCTGGAAAGGTTGGCTATGCTTAAGAGTGGGTAAGCCACCTGGTTGCGTTGACTTGTAACGCAGATAATATTGGACTGTTCCTCCCACCACAAACGTTGCCAGACCGGATGGGTTTTTCTGGCATTTTATTTCAGATCTATAATATTGAGGTCTAGACAAATGGAGCACAAGCACAGGGAAGCGGTGGTGAAACTTGATGATGCTCTGGTGTAGGTCACAACTACTGTATTGCATCCAGTTCTGGTCACAACATCTCAGTAAGGATGCAAGGGTCCTTGAGGATGTAAAGATGATTTACCAGCATGCTTCTAAGGACAGGAAATTACAAGGTTATATTGGATAAGCTGGAGATGTTCTCCTTGGAGCAAAGGGAGATTTGACAGAGTGTACATAATTGACAAGAGTGTACATAATCAACAGCTTTATACACGTTAGACAAAGAAAAGCGATTCCATTGGCAAATTGTACAAGAATTAGGGAACAGAGAGTTAAGGTTTTGGACAAGATATCCGAAGGCAATGGTTGGGGTTGCAGGGAGGGTGGTGGAAGCAGAGATGAATGATTTCAAAAAGAAAATGGCTGGGCACTTGGAAGGAAATTTCAGAGATAGAGTTGGAGACTGGGATTGAGTAGATTGCTCAACAGGGACTTGGCCCAACAGCCTCCTTGTGTGTTAGAATAACTCTCTTGATACTGCCCAATCAGCCAAAGGCTTGGAGGCGAGGCATTCACTTAGCAAGCAGAATTTAATTAAATACAAAATGAACAGTATTTATAACAAAATACTGCAAACAGAACTCAACCAAAATTACAATGATTATAGATAATTGTTATCACTTCAGTAAAAAAGAATGCTTAAGTGGCAGATAGTTGCATAATAAAAACGGATTGTTCCGATAAATTATGTGCACAAAATGCGCTAAAGCAGTGTGACCTTCAGGTGTGGTTAATGAGGGGGAAAAAATAAATCATCCAATTGTCTCCATTCTTACCGGGAATCGTGGAGTCGCAGGTCCTTCATTTCTTGGCTGTTTGTGGGACCTTGCAACGCACAAGGTCGCCATAGTGATTGCACTTTAAACACATGGTGGTATGTATTAGAGGTAGTACGGTACCTGTGAAGCCGAGAGGCTATTGGTAGACATACACTGGGTCCTGGTTGGATCTGCCGCCTGCTGGCTCCACCCAGCAAGGCGGAGTATAAGAGCCCGGGTTCTCCCAGCAGCCGCATTCTGTAACTGAGCTGCTGGGGAACAAGTCTTGCTTAATAAAGCCTCGATTGACTTCATCACTTCTCGACTCGTGAGTAATTGTTGTGCTACAACACATACAAATGCTTGAGGGCATTTCGGACAGGCTTTATATAAAAAGAAAGAACTCCCAAACATAGATCACAGGAAAATCTTAAAAAACAGGAAATGGGAATACAGTGAGCTGAGAAACAGATGATCACAATCGGACTGAAATAATCAGAAAATCTATAAAGATTCTGCCTGACCCAGAGCGGACATTTCTTGACTGTGACTGACGCATCACAAGAACTGGAAAATACTCCAGATCGATGGGTTTTAAGTACAGAAGCCAGGTAAGGGGAGGGAAGGGCCAAAGGCTTTCCTTTGAATACTCCAGCATCTCTCCTGGATAGGGTGGTAGGCAGGAACCATTAAATTAAAAATAATTGATGGAGCAAGATGAAAAAGGGGTGGCAATAGGACCAATACAGAAAATGAACGTGTCTTGAGCTAGTATAAACAGGAATAGAAGAACAATTACCAGTGCTACAGCCCAAAAACAACACAGGAGCACTTTTTAAATCATCTGAAATTGTGCCAAGTTCATAAGGTTGTAAAGTACTTTTTTGAAAGATTAGCTTGTGTAACCCAAAATAGCATGTGGTATCCAGTCAGATCAACGATTAGTATATACAGTATCTGCACAGTAGCGTTCCTCTCATAAATTAAGACTATAACATGGATCTTCTGGTCTCCAGTCAGAGACTGGAGGTAACCCAGAAGGTACCCACATAAATCATGACGCAAGCTCACCCCCAGTACTTCTACAAGTTAGAACTTCCGATTGCCAGTTGTACTCTGCCTGGATTGTACAGTGATTGGCCAGAGCCAGGTAGACTGGGGCTGGTTGCCCTATACTTACCCTGGCTTACATAAAGTCAGCAAAACCCGTAATAAATCAGCTGGAGTGTCAAGGCACTCCAGAACAAACAGCAATACTCATTCCCCCCCACCCTACCCCCTCAGACAGTGCTCATCCATTCTGCCTCCTCTCCCACTTACTGGAATCCCTGGCTACTGCCCGGCTGATGTGAGACAAAGCCGCTTTGGCATGGGGCGAGGCAGCATTCGACCTCAGCCGGGGCGAGCAGCATAGATTCGGAGGTTGACACCTCCAGGCAATATTAACCCCAGAAGATTTCTCCTCAATCTTGGCCTGTTCATTTAAATTACAAAAAAGAATGCTGGCCACAGGATATTTAAAACTGCAAAATTAACACTTTTTTGGGGACATTTAAACTATTACCTCCCAGAATATGACAACTAGCGCTATGAAAAGGGGACATGCAGGGAGTTGGCTTTTCCAGGGCTGCACCGATACCGGCCTGGTTTTCTATGGTGGAGGATTCTGGGTGTGACCAGCATTGGAATTCTGGCTTTAAAAGACAACGTGTATTTTCTCCTGTGATTGTCATCAAGTCAGAACCACTGTGGAGCCGATTGGAAGATTTGGACTTATGAGCTGAACAGGGAGCATATAGCTTATGTTACGACACCCTGGGCGAGTGTGTGGTCAATTCCAGCCCCACAGACCCAACATAAGTAAATTAACCAATAATTCGTGTTTTCCTGAAATATTTAACCCGACTGTTCCATAGAGTTAGACACCAGAGGTATGTGTAAAGCATTAGCAAATTGTTTATTTATAGCAAGGTGAGCATATAAAGGAAATCACGGAACAATGGTCTATCAGTCCCCCTATCCCAAAACCACGTCCCACCCTGCACCCAGACACACAAGATAGACACATGGTAAGAGGGGAAGAACTAAAACAATGGGAACAATAAGGTTGGAGATGAATCGTCGCAGCTGCGGTTGTGGCCTCTGTAGGACATACAAAATAGATCCAGATCAATGCAATTCTGACCTTCAATCACCAGATGGCACCTTACACAGGAGATTTGGGTCGGTGCAATTCTGACCTCTGAACACCAGATGGAGCCTCCATCTCCCAGAGATATCACTGGCGCTTTTTACCCGAGAATTTTACAGGCTTTTCTGTTCGCCTGATCTCTTGTACAGAAACTCTGTCTGAATGGCTGGAAAAAACCCAAACTGAGAACTCTCCTCATAATACTTGAGGTGGCATGGTAGCACAGTGGTTAGCACGGTTGCTTCACAGCTCCAGGGTCCCAGGTTCGATTCCCGTCTTGGGTCACTGTCTGTGCAGAGTTTGCACGTTCTCCCCGTCTGCGTCGGTTTCCTCTGGGTTCTCCGGTTTCCTCCCACAGTTCAAAGATGTGTGTGTTGGGTGGATTGGCCTTTAGTGTACAAAAGGTTAGGTGGTTTTACTGGGATAGGGGGAGGTGTGGGCTTAAATATCTTTCACTACACAGTTCTGACTGCGGCCAGCAGTTCTGACTGCTTCCCAGTTCTGAATAGCAGCAGAGAGAGAGATGCCCCTTTTACTGCTCCATAGCTGGGAAGACCAGAGGGGTCCAGCTATCCATGCCCACACATTCTGGTCCTACTCAAAACTGGCTGGATTCGGGACTACATTCTTTGAAGACATGTCAGAGGTCACGGCGGGGGGGGGGCACAAAGAAGAGACACAAGGTGGAACCATGCCCACTTTGATCTTCGGGGCGTCAGACCGGCAGGAGCTCTTGAAGGGGAGGGGGCCAACATCACAGCCTTTTGCGTGGGGACAACTACTCAGGTGGAGATTGGCATCGCTGCCAAGGGCCTCAGACAGGCTGGCAGACTTGGCAGAATTCCTGAGGCTAGAAAAAAATCTAACTTGCGATCAGGGGGTCAGAAGAAGGGTTCCACTCCAGGTTGGGGGGGGCGGGGAGAAGAGGGTTAGAAAGAGTGGGGAGTCAGGGGAAAGCTAGGCGAGAAAGATCAAAGGGAGGGGGAGAGTTAACAATACTAAAATCTAAAAACACCAAATTGTTTGCACTACATCCATTGTACTGATACGGGCTGTATGCCGATTATGCTTTTCTACAACTTTTTGATTAAAAAAAGATAATACTGGTCTACAAATTCTTACGCAGTTGCTTTGACATTCGTACTATGAAGGCCTGGTGTGCTTAAGCAAGCATGGTTAATACTTCTGTTGTAATCGATGCTTGCATAGCGAGATTTAAAAAAATAATAATCTGCTTTACAAGTTAGGCATTTGTTTGTACCCACACGGAGTATAATTTCTTGAAGATGAACATTTAGTTTATATATCAAAAGTAAAATTATTATAAATAAACACAATGACAAGAAAAGGTAGGCTTTATTTTGCTACATTTCTCAGCAGTAGGCAGATATCTATAACACTGATACACAAGATTTGAACTACCATTAGCTGAAAATACAGAAACATTGCAAAAAGGGTGTTGCAGTACATTATTAACAGCAAATAATTTCCAGATAATTTGCTCTTTGCTCCAATAATTCCATACAGCATTAAATTTAAACATTTAATTCTGCCAATGTTAGTTGAAAGTTCTGCCTTTCCTTGCACGACCCTAAAAACAGATTTTCCTTGATTTATAATAAAAAATTAACTTAAATTGATGCTCAATATCTTACACAAGAGGCAAATATTAAATGTTCTGATGATCACTGGTAGTTGTGACATGATCAGTCAGTCAATCAGTATGAATATATGTATAAACCAGCTTTGAAAACAGGGAAAGGCTAAATAGCATAACGTTAAATATATAGTACGAAGTCTTACAACACCAGGTTAAAGTCCAACAGGTTTGTTTCGATGTCACTAGCTTTCGGAGCGCTGCTCCTTCCTCAGGTGAGAAAGGTTTCACCTGAGGAAGGAGCAGCGCTCCAAAAGCTAGTGACATCGAAACAAACCTGTTGGACTTTAACCTGGTGTTGTAAGACTTCGTACTGTGCTCACCCCAGTCCAACGCCAGCATCTCCACATCATGGTTAAATATATAGACCTGCCTTCATCATCGAACTACATTCCAACATAAAGAATTTTAAAAACATTTTTTTTTTTTTTTACAAGTGCAAGCGGTTTAAACATTTTTTTTAAAAACAGAATAGATGCATAGAAGCTACAGGCGCTTTCATTTTAAGCTTTTCAGCCGTCAGCTACATTCATGGTTATTTCAACACCTGGCTATGATCTAGTCTCAAATAACATTTCCATAGTCATTCACTGAATATTTACAACCCCCCATAACTAATAATTGATTGAAACTAAACATCAGATACATTAACTGCATTCAAAAAAAAAAACAAGACAACTGCATGTAAACATGACCTTAAACTTTGAGTAAGTCTGTTGAAATGCTCCATCGCTGCATTTATTGTAACTGCAGAAAACAGAATGCCAGCCACTTTAATGCATGATGCAGTAAAATTGGGCAACTGAATCTGTCCACCAAACCATTAGGAATGAGTGAAAGGCATCTGCTGCAAGCTAAGCTTGAATGCCAAGCCAGTGGTTCTTTATCACTGTCCAGACAAATGTTTCGGATATCAGAACTGACTTGCACTGCTTGGGTCACACTGTAGTAGCCGGACAATGGAAGGGTCGCTCTTGGCACCTTTTATAAATTCTTCAAGCGAGAGTTTACCTGGAAATAAAATTAAAAAGAAATGGGTCATGGCCATCTCATTAAAGTAGAACATATAGACCTCATCCACCCACCTTTCCAACACCCAGTTTTCCATCAATTGAACTGCAGTGCTGTTTTCAGTTATTCACATAGTAACTCTTGGTGTCATTAAGGCGGATATGGATGGAGAAAGATTATATTCCTTAAACAAGTATAGCTCAACCCAATGTCAATTTAATTGCATATTTGCTAATTGGAATATACTACACTTGTTTGAAACATGTTAAATCAGCCGAACAGATCAGGAACGTTTTAGCTCTAATTTATCAGTACTTGTAGTATATAATTAAGCATTTTGCACAATGGAATACAAACTAATTTTGTGACCTGCACTATTCAATTTTGGCAATATCAGTGTCAATTTAGATTAAAATGTCACCTTGAAGGTGCCAATTGCTTGTGTACTCTGCAATTAATTGTTCAGTCATTACAGGCAGATGGCTTTGGGTTGTTGCCATCTGTTGATTTAATTGTAGCAAACCGACACATTTGAAATGATTGCGCACACACAGTTGTACCAAGGGAACCAGAGAGCCATTGATCTCTAATGATCCATTTCTAAACAAGAGTGAGAGAGATGAAATGCTCTTAAATAAAGAGGGAGTCAAACAGTGGCCAGTCATAATTTTATCCTCAAATAATACAACTCCGATGTCAAAAGCCCCTGCTTTTGGAACACCTTTATTGATGGACTGAAATGACTATAAACTGACTGGACAGAAGGTGAATGGTGCCTTACCAACATCAACTAAGTTTGCTGTTATAGATCTAGAATTGACAATCTCTGAACCAGCAGTTGGCTGACACCCTAGATCAGCTATCAGGGATCGCTGCACTGACAAAGGTGCCATCCTATGGCTGAGAGGTCAACCCAAGCCATGTTGGCCACTCAGGTGAGCGCAAATATTCCAGGCCATTTCTTTGAAGAGCAACAAGGGAGCTCTCCCTCGTGTCCTGATCAATAATTTTAGCCATTCCAGCATCACTATAATAGATTATCTAGTCACAACTACACTCTTCCTTTTTGATCTTGCAGTGGAAAAACTGGCCGCACCTACATCACATCAGTGACGACATTTCAAAAAGCATTTCACTAGTAGCAAAGTGCTTTGGGATGTCAAGAGATCAAGAAAGACTAATGCAACGCTTGGCTTTCTTTTCTACGTTTTCAGCACAGCTTCTTTACAGATATTTGGGATCTCCAACTATACACCAAGTTGAACTGGAGTGGGGCAGCACGGTGGTGCAGTGATTAGCACTGCTGCCTCACGGCGCCAAGGTCCCAGGTTTGATCCCGGCTCTGGGTCACTGTCTGTATGGAGTTTGCACATTCTCCCAGTGTCTGCGTGGGTTTCGCCCCCTCAACCTAAAGATGTGCAGGTTAGGTGGATTGGCCACGCTAAATTGCCTCATTGGAAAAAATGAATTCGGTACTCATTTAAAAAAAAGTTGAATTGAAGTGGCAGTGATGTTTACTCTTCCTTCTTTAATTAAATCTTTCATGCATGGTGTTTACCCACAGTACAGATCTCAGATCTGTTTGATTTCCTGTCACTATCCCCATCATTGTTTACACCAATCTGACTAGTATACACAGAAATTTAGAGTGGTATCTATAATAATTAGATTACAAGTAAAAATTAAAAAAAATTAAATAACATAAGACTTTAAAAATAGGGCTGAGTTAAGGTGTGTGTGCGCGCGCGCGCGTGCAAAGATAGTGGCGGATTCAGCACTGGTATTGCCATTGAATATCAAAGGACTCTTGAAGATGGTCATTGCCTGGCACTTAATGTTACTTGCCACTTAGCCCAAGCCCGGATATTGTCCAGGCCTTGCTGCTCTCTAGGCGTTAAATAACAAGAAACTGGCTCGTGCATTAGTCATTTCCCCAACTTTCTCCTTCACCACTGTAGACTGGATGCAAAATGCCGGTCTAGGACTAAATCAAATATAGTCTTTATAACTTACTATTATGACCCCGAACCAACCCCAACAGTGGGAGGATACTGGACAGATATTTTACTTAATTTGCAAGACTGGCAAGGAAAGGATACTTAGCATCAGGAGTAATTCCCCTCACAAATAGGGACATAGTATATTAAAACAAACTATTACTAACACACTATTACTACCTTCAGCATCACAAAGGAAAATAGCTTACAATTAACATGTAAACAATGCTTAACAATACAATGATACAATATCCCGTGGTTGGTGGCTATCTTTTATCACCACTCAAACAAAACCCATTCAGGTCAAAATCCGAAATAAATAGTTAGCAGGCCCAGGAATACTTGCTGTGAAGCGATGTCTTGTATAAACCACTTTGAGAAAGAGATCCTCTCGGAAATTTGTAGATTCCTGCCTGTCTCAAGCCACTGCTTAAACTGCCAGCCTTCTCAAACTGCTGTACACTGTACACAAGTCGAATGTTTTAAACTGCTGGGAGAGCAGTTAAGACTATTCACAGACAGATCCAACTGAATTCAAACTGAACCCAACATCTGATTGCTTCAGCTCCTGGCTCCTCCCATTAACTACAACATTATACTAAAACTAAACACAATGGCTGGAAGTTCCTGATGCGGCAGAGAATCCCATGTCAGGGGAAGAAAAACGGACTCGGCGCCCTCTGTTTCCAATGCTCTCGTCCTGTCCAGTCACCTGCTGGCGTCGGAAAAGAGGTTCGCGACCCACATTAGTGGGAGCATGCAAATGGGCTATTAATGGGCCATATCCTCCTGGCCCTAGGTGATTCTCTGGCCCTCTCTGGGAATCACATGGGTGAGAATTGGTGCTCTTGACAAAGTGCATACCTGTCACGGTGGGCCAACGGGTAACTCTTGAAGAGTCCCCAAAGTCCATCAGAGGGCCACCCTCACCATGCAAGACTTGCTCACCCAACACCACCAGACTATTTCCTCCTCCCCCCCCCCCCCCCGCAAGAGATACCTCTGTCTGGAAGTTAGAGAGAACCCTCCGTACGGGGTTGACCCCCAACTCCACCAGAGATCCCCTAGTTAAAGAGAACCGCCCCCCCCCGCTCCCCAGAGACCCCCAAATAAAGCAGCACACTTTCTTCCCTCACCCCCACCCCCCAGAACCTGTCTGGAAGCCCCCCGCTCCCCTCCGATGAGATCTCTCCAGACTGGAAAGCAGTCCGACAGAGGCACTGCACAAAATCACTGCTTTAAAACTGACTTGTGCAATGCACCTGCTGGCTCAAGCACAGGAAGCAGCATGTCAATTCCGAGAAAGAGAACAGCAGTCAGCTGGGTTTAAACACCCTCGGGTCTTTGATCTGCAGACCATTCATTAATTTCTCTTCGATATTGATATTACTAGGCTGTGATTGGCAGCTTCCACCCCCCACCCGTCAGCCTTGTTCCGTTCACCCTCAATGACTTTGAAGTAGTCAGCTGTGAAACTGACTGCAATGTTATAAAAATGTCAAGCTTTGATTGACAGCTCCTGGACCACATCAGAGTATTTTTTTTTAAATTTAGAGGGGGGGGGGGGGGGGAAGGAGAAGAAAGAGATCCACGCAAACATGGGGAGAATGTGCAAACTCCACACGGACAGTGACCTGGGGCCGAGATCGAACCAGAGTCCTGGGCGGCATGAGGCAGCAGCGCTAACCACTGTGCCCACAACAACAGTCAATTGCTTTCAATACATCTTCCTTCAGGCTTGAGCGACGTTGACATAGTTAACAGTGAAACTAACAGAAAGCATTCAACTCATGATGTGGGGCACGATTTAATGGAAAAGCACAAAATGTCATTCCAGGTGCAATTGGCTGGGTGTTTCCTGACGACCACATTGGTGGGATTACGGCCTGTATTTATTGGCACATAGTGCCAAAAATGAGCCCCCAGAAGCTTCATGCCAGTACTGGTTGTCCCATCATCAGATACACCAGACTCACTTCCAGTAACTCCCCACCAACAAGGGGGAGCTGCTTTTAAAAGCTCCCCCACAATACTCCCAGTCAGAACACCAAGCATGGCACCACGCTTCGGGGATGCCAATCTTGCCAGGCTTCTTGACGAGAGACGGGACATACTGTTCAACCGAGGACGGGCTGGGGTTGGAAGACCAGCAGCAGGCCAGCCAATGGAAGGCAGTGGCCGTCAGCATGACCAGGAGGACCACCGTACAGTGCAGGAAGACCAACCATCTCCATTGAAACACAAAGCGGCTCACAAGCGTTAGTTCCACCTGCCACACCACTGACCTCCGACCCAACCTCCGCCCCCAACAAATCAATGACTGGCACCTCGCACTTTCCAATCACTTGAGTTGTGCCCAGCACACTCCTGGCACCCCCCAGCACAATCCATCCATGTCCAGCCACACATGCCACCTGCCACAGACCAAGTGTGCGGCTCACAATACCCCCTTCTCTGTCCCCACAGGAGATGTTGGCCCATAAAAGGCATGAAAGAGCGGAGTTCCTGACATCAGAGTCCTCACCCCTATGAGGACTGGGCTCTGCAGATCGCAAGGTTACAGAGGAGGGTTACCGACAGCAAGGTTGGCCTGCACCACAGAGATGAGGACCCATGGTCCTTTCACCCAGATGACCTGCCTCAAGTGAGTGGTTCATATCAAACAAAATTATCCTCTCTCTCGCTAATCACATGTCCATTCTCTCGCAGGATTGCTCATCTGATGGGGCCGACCACCCGCCACTTAAGAGCACCTCGCAGGAGAGTGCCTTTGAGACCACTAGCGAGGTGTCACAGCTATTATCCCCACCTTCCACCAGTGCAGAGACACACACCTCGGTGAGTGACACAAGTGGGCAGCCTTCTGGGCTCAATCTGGTGAGCATCACACAAATGTTGACGCACATCAGTTGGAGGCAGGAACACCCTAGGGAGTCAGCAGCCGGCGGTCAACTGAGTTGCAGTCAGATGCCGAGCCTCTGGGCAAGGTTATCCCAGAGCTGATGCAGAAGCTAGGGCACAGCCGTGAGATTCAGGAGTGGATGTCAGGGACACTCTGATGAGTGCACAGCCAATTTGAGGAGTCTCAAAAGGCTACAGGGGCAGGAAATGATCAGTGATGCATCGCACTGAGGCCAACACTGCTAGGGTGGCAATCGCGGTGGCCCTAGCCATCAGGATTCCCTCAAAGTTCCTCGTCATGCAAAACAGCGTGAGCACAAAACAGGTGCAATTCAGCTCCAGTGGGGGACCATACTTTCCCAAGTGGAGAATCCTTCCCAATGTCTCCAATTATCGCCAAGAAACTTCCATTATATAGATAAAAGTCCATTCGCTCAACCTCAACAAACAATATCAAAGGCTGGAATAAATTTTGGTCTTCATTTTACGATGCTTTAATTGTACCTCTGTCTCCTAATAATGTCTGCCGCCTTTCAATCCAGGATTTGTTCAAAACGTGACTGCTGCAGTCACGGACCAACTCCGGCTTTTAACCATCATGGCACCAACTAAATATAATGTAGATATTCCTGCATTCATCATAATACAGTCCAGGAAAGTGAAAATTGGCCGTTGTGTGAAACGCGGCATTTAATCTGCAATGTCAAACTGGCAAGGGCCATTATTGATGGGTTTGTAGAAGAATGAGTATAGGCTTTGAATAAATATGGTGACCTTTAAAGTTAATTTGAATACTTCTATTGTAAAAATGGATTTTATGAACAGCCTGCAGTCTTGAATCAGGAATGGAAAAGGAACATTTGGTCCATATTTCCTGAATTTCTGGCTCCTCCCATCTCCAAATATTTCCCTTCTTTGAAATCTCCAGTTCTTTTTTAACAAATTATGTACTCTGTACATAGAACACAGAACATAGTGCAGAAGGAGGCCATTCGGCCCATCGCGTCTGCCCGACCCATTTAAGACTTCACTTCCACCCTATCCCCGTAACCCAATAACCCTATCAAACCTTTTTGGTCACCAAGTGCAATTTATCATGGCCAATCCACCTAACCAGCACGTTTTTGGACTGTGGGAGGAAACCAGAGCACCCGGAGAAAACCCACGCAGACACGGGGAGAACTTAAAAAAACTCTGCACAGACAGTGACCCAGCGGGGACTCGAACCTGGGACCCTGGCGCTGTGAAAGCACAGTGCTATCCACTTGTGCTGACCTGGTTTTGTATGAATAGAATAAACTGCCAAGTAGGAAATTGTTTCTAGGTCCAACCATCTTGCTGCTTCATCAATGACCTTCCTTCATTCGTAAGGTCAGAAGAGTGAATGTTCACTGATGACTGCACAATGTTCAACACTATTTGTGACTCCTCAGATACTGAAACTGTCATGTCCAAATGCAATGGGACCTAGACAATATCCAGGTTTGGGCTGACAAGTGGCAAATAATATCTGTGCCACACAAGTGCCAGGCACTCGCCATCTTCAATAAAGAAGATTCTAACCATCACCCCACGACATTCAATGGCATTACCATCGCTGAATTCCCGACATCAAGATCCTGCGGGTTACCACTGACCAGAAACTGAACTGGACCAGCCATAGAAAATATTGTACCTACAAAAGCAAACTAGAAATTAGGAATTCTGCGGCGAGTAACTCACCCGACGCACCAAAGCCTGTCCTGCCATCTATAAAGGCACAAATCAGGAATGTGGTGGAACACTCTCCACTTGCCTGGATGAGTGCACCTCCACCAACACTGAAGAAACTTGACACCATCCAGAACAAAGCAGCCTGCCCGATTGGCACCCCACCTACATTCACTTCCTCTACCACTGGCTCAGTGGCAAGGAACTCAGCGAGGCTCCTTAGAGAGCAACTTGCAAACCCATGACCACTGCCATCTGAAGGGCAAGACACATGGGAACACTGCTACCTGAAGTTCCCATCCCAGCCACTCACTATCCCGACTTGGAAATATTGACATTCCTTCATGGCCCACATCCCACAAATTAATTCTAAATAGTCTTATATTATATCCTTTGCGTTTAGTCCTAGTTTCACACTCATTTAAGAATGGTTGTCCTCGCCTCATGTGATCAAGGATCATCCTGATTATCCCTTGAGCAACCAACAGTTTTGTAACAATTTCTACCAACAAATGATGATCACATTGTGATGCTATCTTGGAATAAACTGCAATTGCATCTTTTTACAATAGTTACATCTTTCAGACAATCAACTAACCAACATTCCCACTCAAATCCTCCTTGTATCCATATTTCCTGTAACAACTTACATTTATATAGAGGTTTTGACAGAAAGGTGACCCAGGTGCTTCATAGAAGCATAGTCAGACAAAATGGGCAAGTTGAAGAATGGGATATTAGAAAGTTCCACCAACGGCATAAAAAAAGGTGAGTTTTAAGGAGTGGCTTAAAAGGAGGAGCAGGGAAAGTGTCAAAAGTTTAGGAGAGGAAATTCAAGGATGTAGTCTTAAATGGTTGACAGCACAAGCACCCAACAAGGTAAGGAAATGGTGCTCGTAGCAGAGTCAATAACGGTGACTTTGGTCTTCCCCAAAAAGTGGTTCGTCCTGGACTAGATGTCAGATAAATCACAGAAGCTTGAAAAATTAGAGCCAGAAATTGTCAGAATCACATTCATCACAGCACAGGAGAATGCCATTTGGCCTGTTGTGGGGTGCTAGTTCGCTGGGAGGAGCAATTTACCACATCCCCCCACCTTCTTCCCATAATCCTACACATTCTTCCTTTTCAGATCCATTTCCCTCTTGAATGCAATTGAGCTTGCCTCTGCCCCACACTCGGCAGTGAATTCTAGATCTAACCATTTACTATGAAAGTTTTCCTTCATGTTGCCATTGTTTCTTCTAACAATTACCTTAAACCTGTGCCTTCTTGTGCTCAATTCGTCCACCAACAGCAAGTTTTTCGCCATCTGCTCCGTCCTTACCCTGCATACATGTGGAGGCCGATATAATGCCTTGAATGATTCTATGATGAATCAACATGTAGACGAGCAACAGGAGGGGATGCAAGATTGAGTCCTGGGGAACTCAAAGGGATAGTGCAGGGTGGGAAGGAAATACATGGTGGGAAGAAATCCATGGTTTTAATTGGATAGATGAGAAAGGAATCCAAATAACAGCACTCCCATCGACACCAGAGGATATCCTTTGTGAATTGTAGACAATGTGAGGGGTTGCAGTAGAAAACTACTGACTGACTGAAGGCACAAACAGGTGACTGGGACTGCAAATATGTCGAACACAGCAAGATAGCTAATTATGCTGATGATTCAAGATGATAAAAGGTCGCAGGATTCAGTGACACAGGAAGTTAGAGAAAGTTTGGTTATTCATTCACGGGATTGAGCAATCTTAGCAAGGCCAGCATTTAGGGTCATACCCAATTGCCCGAGAAGTTAGTGGTGAAGCCACCTTCCACAACCTCTGTAGCCCATGTGGCGTATGTATAGACAGAGTGATGTTAGAACAAAGAACATTACAGCACAGGAACAGGCCCTTCGGCCCTCCCAGCCTGCGCCGATCCAGATCCTGTATTTAAACCAGTCTTCTATTTTCCAAGTATCTACATCCCTCTGTTCCCCGCCCGTTCATATATCCGTCTAATTGCATCTTAAATGATGCTATCATGCCCACCTCTACCAGCTCTGCTGGCAAAGCGTTCCAGACACCCACCACCCTCTGCGTAAAAAACTTTCCACGCACATCTCCCTTAAACTTTCCCCCTACCACCTTGAAATAGTGACCCCTTGTAATTGACACCCCCACTCTTGGAAAAAGCTTGTTGCTATCCACCCTGGCTATACCCCTCAATTTTGTAGACCTCAATCAGGTCCCCACTCAACCTCCGTCTTTCCAACGAAAACAATCCTAATCTACTCAACCTTTCTTCATAGCTAGCACCCTCCATACCAGGCAACATCCTGGTGAACCTCCTCTGCACCCTCTCTAAAACACCCACATCCTTCTGGTAATGTGGCAACCAAAACTGCATGCAGTATTCCAAATGTGGCCTAACCAAAGTCCTATACAACTGTAACATGACCTGCCGACTCTTGTACTCAATACTCCGTCCGATGAAGGCAAGCATGCTGTATGCCTTCTTGACCACTATCGACCTGCGTACCTTCAGGGTACAATGGACCTGAACCCCTAGATCTCTCTGTACATCAATTTTCCCAGGACTCTTCCATTGACCGTTTGGTCCGCTCTTGAATTAGATCTTCCAAAATGCATCACCTCACATTTGCCTGGATTGAACTCTCTGCCCAACTCTCCAATCTATCTATATTTTGCTGTATTCTCTGACAGTCCTCCTCGCTATCTGCAACTCCACCAATCTTAGTATCATCTGCAAGCTTGCTAATCAAGCCACCTATACCTTCGTCCAGATCATTTATGTATATCACAAACAGTGGTCCGAGCACGGATTCCTGTGGTACACCACTAGTCACCTTTCTCCATTTTGAGACACTCCCTTCAACCACTACTAGGAAGTGACTCTAGGACTTTGAGCCAGTAACAGTGAAGGAACATCGGTGTAGTTGCAAGTTAGGATTAATTAATTATCTTTATTGTCACAAGTAGGCTGACATCAACACTGCAATGAAGTTACTGTGAAAATCCCCAAGTCGCCACATTTCAACAACTGTTCAGGTACACAGAGGGAGAATTCAGAATGTCCAAATTACCTAGCAGCTTGTCTTTCAGGATTTGTGGGAGGAAACCAGAGCACCCAGAGGAAACCCACGCAGACACAGGGAGAACGTGCAGACACCACACAGACAGTAATGGTGCGCAACTTGGTGGTGACCTGAAAGTGATGGTGTTATTATCCATCTGTTGACCTTGTTCTTGGTGAGAAGAGGTTGCAGGTTTGTAGATGATATACACTTCCACCACTCCATTTCCTAGATGGTGAAGTGTGCTCCTGACTTGTGATTTGAAACCCCAAACATTCTCATGTGACTAAAGTGCTGCAACTTCTCATTACTGCCCTTCCTTCCTCCAAGTAACTTGTCTTATGATTTATTTAGGGCTTTGTCGTTCTCCTTTTTCAAAGATAGTGAAACCAAATGGTCTACTTCACTGTGCAGTGAATGCTCCTCTCCTGTTACCAATATAAACATTCATCCTTTTAGCTACTGGCTCTTGCTGCAAGAAAACTAGACACTTGCTTACACATCTGATACATTTCCTTTGTTACTTACCATCATTGTTTGTGTCCATCTGTCTGAAAATCTTGTCTGTCCGTTTTTCTGGTGTAGATTCATCTTCTGGCATCTTCATCACAGAGGATACCATTTTGTAAATTGCCTGATGCCAAAAAAAAAAAAAACAGGAATGGTTAGTTTATTTCATATACAGGACAACGAAGAAATTGAGAATACTTCAACACCGTTAAAATGTATAAAATGTCAAGCGGGGGACTGAACAAACACTGCGAGCGGGGGATTGTAAACTTGAGCAAAGCGTCAAAATCTGAACTATATGATCCAAAGGTTTATCTCATTCGGACATATGGTGATAAACAAAGTATTGTACTTGTTGCAATCTTTCCTAAGCAGGGCTTTTTAAAATCAGTGAAATAAGGTGGGATGGAACTTTTCCTGGTTTTTTTTGGCAGTGTCACAGCAGGCAGGAAAACAGAGTTAAAACCACAGGCAGCTTTCTCCATTGTGTTATCAGGCATTAGTAAAATCAAGTTGAGGGGACGGGACCACGACATCACACTGGCAGAGCCTGCCCCTACCAGCAACTTTGTTTTAAAAAATAAATTGGGGTGCCAATTTTAAAGGCTTTCCGATACCACAGCCCATGCCACAGTTCCAGGGAGGGGGGGGGGGGGGGGGGGGGGGAAGACAATGCCCGACCATGACCCATGTGTGTAGTGTGTGGAATACAAGAGATTCAGGCATCTGGGGTTCCCGATGTTGATGTCAGGATTCCAGTTAAAATTAGGGCAGCACGGTAGCACAAGTGGATAGCACTGTGGCTTCACAGCGCCAGGGTCCCAGGTTCGATTCCCCGCTGGGTCACTGTCTGTATGGAGTGATGCACGATTAATGACCACTAAAGCGAGGTTGTAGTCCAGCTGAAGGCGTTAATAAGCGACATGTTTTCCCCAGCAGCTCAGGTACAGAATGAAGGCTGCTGGGGCAGCACGGGTTCTTATGCCCTGCCTAGCAGGGCAGAGCTACCATACATCCTAGCCAATAGAAAGCATACAGTTTCCACCAATGGTGCTTCAGCCTATCAGGTACCGTAATACCTATAATACCACATGGAGTCTGCACGTTCTTCCCGTGTCTGCGTGGGTTTCCTCCGGGTGCTCCGGTTTCCTCCCACAATCCAAAGACTTGCAGGTTAGGTGGATTTGCCATGCTAAATTGCCCTTAGTGTCGAAAAAGGTTAGGAGTTATTGGGTTACGGGGATAGGGTGGAAGTGAGGGCTTAAGTGGGTCAGTGCAGACTCGATGGGCCGAATGGCCTCCTTCTGCACTGTGTGTTCTATGTACCTATGTACTGGTAATTGAGTCACACCTTTACTTTGGCACACAATGTGATTTGGGCCTCTTGCAGGATTTTCCACTCTCGTCACAGATCGCATCCAAATGGAAACGGGAACGGAAATTCCCCTCCCCACCCAATGTATAGGGAATGTAGAAGCATGCTGCACACCTATTCGCAGGATATTAATAATCTCTTCCCAAGTCTAGGCATCTGGAAACTTTGTTATGCTTAATAACAATGAGGTGGATTTAAAACCTTCAGGAAAAAGCAACAAGGAATAGATGAGAACACAGAACTGCAAAATCCATTTCTCCTCCCAGTATGTCAAGGATGCACCTTTCCAAACACACACCTTCAAAAGTTGAACATTGTAAGCATTTAAGGGACAGGTTAGTGAGAACAGATTGTGAAGTGCCTCATCGGGTATCTTCAGATTAAAATGACTGCTTGAGCCAACCTGTTAAATTCTTCAGGTTAGCAAAGCATTGCAGTCACACCAGATCCCACTTCTAGGTCAGCAAAGTCACAGCCACTTTCAAGTATAAAGGCTGGACCATCCAACCTATGCAGAGCTGGAATTGTGTGTTTGAGGGTGGGAAGAGGTGTGGTGTCAAGGAACACAAGAAATAAGAAGTTATTGTACAAACAAATAGAACATTGGCATACCTGCACAATCTCCAGCATTTCACCTCGGCTAATGTACCCATTCCCATCCAGGTCGTACATACTAAATGCCCACTTCAATTTCTGTTCAAGCTTCCCTCGGGATGTGACACTAAGTGCAATGATAAATTCTCTGAAGTCAATAGTTCCATCAGCATTTGTGTCAAAGGTGCGGAACACGTGTTCTGCAAACTTTGACGCATCTCCATATGGAAAAAAGTTTGCATAGATTTTTTTGAACTCTTCTACAGTTAAATGTCCACTAGGGCAATCTTTAAGGAAGCCCTTGTACCACTCTTGAAGCTCATGATCTGTGAATTCTGTATTTTCTCGCAGGTCCTGAAGCACTTCTGGACGAAGTTTACTGTTCTGCTTTCCCATCCTCTTGGTTTTGTTTCAAACCTACAGAAAACAGGAAATGCAAGTTGATGTTACTGTAGAATAAATAAATATTAGCTTGCAGCTGAGATTCCATCATTGTGTCTGTCACCCAAGAACCCCAATATGATTAGGCAAAGAGAAAAATGCAAGTGCAGTCCTGTGCTCAAAAATTCCAGATTTGCCACATGTATGTACTATGGGCCAGGGTTTAGAAAACTCCATATCATGGAGTTCACCTGACCTACAATTGCTTATTAATTTTGGTTACGGGGAGCACAAGGGCCTGCCTTTCAGGTGTTATTCAACAGAGGCCTGAAGCACTTTGGAACGAAAAACAAAAGTTTATTCTACGAATTTAGCTAACATTTTATAAACACACACAGTAAGCAGTTTTATCAACAACAACCATAAATACCCCACACAGCTCTCTATGTACAACCCTGAATAAATTTCCCCCTTTAAGCTGTCACGGTGCCGTGAAGCAGCAGTGCTAACCACTGCACCACCGTGCTGCCCATCTTCCACTTTTTTTAAACTTTACTCCCAGTACAGATCGCCAAATATTATACTTTGTTGAATGAGGTGTAACTGTTTTTAAACTAGGGTTATAAAAATGAATAATACATCTTGCACAGAAATATTTGTAAAATTTCTCTATTTATGATAACGTTTTTAATATTTGAAACTTTTCCACAAGTTGGTCTATGATATTTCAGTGTCTACTGAAATATGGGTCTTGGGGATGGTGCAAATGAACTTGAAACCCCCTTTTCAAAGGTGTGGCCCAGCACACAGCCCTCAATACCTGGTATAGGTACTTCTTGTTTCCTGTCCAAAACAGCAGGTTTGAACTCCTTCCAGAAAACAACTATCACTTAAGTTATCAAGTCATCTGGAGACAGCTTTTAAACTGAATGTAGAGAGAGGCATTGCAAGATACTTGTTTGTCTGAATACAGCAGCCAAATGTCAAAATGAAAGCAAACTCTGAGCCAGAAAATAACCCAAACCGAAGCAAAAGTAAAACCCAGAGCCACCGCCCAGTTCCGCCACACAATGACATCATTGAAGCAATTTGAGAAGGCAAAATAATGACATTTAATGATGTGAGGGAGAAGGGGGGGGGGGGGGGGGGATCTCCTCACCACGTTATCGCAGTCCTTGATATCCTTAAAGGATAAGGACCTGGAGCAGTGTGCATCCGACCGTCCGATATCAGTTGAATGTAGATGCCAAGTTGCTGGCAAAGATCTTGCCTTCGCGGATTGAGGACTGTGTGCAGTGGGTGATAGGGGAAGACCAGATGGGGTTTGGAGACATCTATCGGCTAACATGAGACGTTTGTTGAACGTTCAACAAACATCATACGTTATAATGGTGCCCTCGGATGTGGAGGTGGCAGTCGCTATGGTCGCGGAGAAGACCTTTGATCGGGTAGAATGGGAATATTTGTGGGAGGTACTGGGGCGGTTCGGGCAGGGGTTTGTGGATTGGGCCCAGTTGGTGCATCGTGCGCCGGCAGAGACTGCAAGGACGAACTGGGTGAGTTCGGGGTATTTCATGCTGCATCGTGGGACGAGGCAGGGATGCTCCCTTCCCCATTGCTCTTTACCTTGGCGACATAGCTATTGGCAATGGCGCTTAGTGCATCAAGGCGTTACCAGGAGATGTGCAGGGGTGGGTGGGTGGAGCACAGGATCTTGCTATATGCAGATGATTTATTGCTCTACATATCGGACCCATTAGAACGTATTGGGGTGGGGGGGGGGGAATCATGGTCTTTTTGGAGGAATTCGGCCAGTTCTCTGGGTAGGAGTTAAACATGGGGAAGAGTGAGGTCTTCCCGATCCAGACAAGGGGGCAGGAGTGGAGGTTGGGTGAGCTGCCGTTCAAGGTGGTGGGAGCGAGTTTCAGGAAATCTGGGCATTCAGGTGGCACAGGGTTGGGAGCAATTCCGTAAATTGAAGTTGGCACACCTGGTGGAGCAGATGAAGGAGGATTTTAAGAGGTAGGACGTGCTCCCACTGTTATTGGTGGGGCAGGTGCAGGCCGTGAAGATGACTGTACTCACAAGGTTTTTATTGGTGTTCCAGCATTTTCTGATTTTTATTCCAAAGACTTTTCTTGGGAAGATTAATGCGCTGATCTCGGGGCTTGTGTGGGCATGGAATGCCCCTCGGGTGAAGGTGCTGCTGGGGTGGGGACATGGGGGGGGGGGGGTTGCTGGCTGGCCTTGCAAAATATGAAGAACTACTACTGGGCAGCAAATATAGTCATGGTCATGAAGTGGTAGTGAGGGAGGGATCAGTGTGGGAGTAGATAGAGGCAGCCTCTTGCAAGGACACTAGCTTCGGACATTGGTGACGGCATCCCTACCATTCTCACTGGCCTGGTACTCCACATGTCCGGTGGTGGCGCCAGCCCTGAGGGTGTGGAGACAGTGGTAGCAGCACCTGAGGCTGAAGAGTGCCTAGGTTTGGGCACCGATTTGCGGGAATCACAGGTTTGCTCCAGGGGGGGCTGGACGCAGAGTTCCGGGGTGGCGAAGGGCAGGGATGGAGTGGTTTGAAGGCCTATTCATGGGGGGCAACTTTGAGCTTCGAGGGATTGGTAGAGGAGTACAAGATGCCCAGCGGGATTGTTTTCCGGTACTTACGGGTGCAGGACTATGTGAAGAAACAGGTGCCGTCCTTTCTGGACCTGCTGCCCCTGGGGTTGCAGGACAAGGTGGTGTTGAAAATAGGGGTTAGTGATGGCAGGGTGTCGGAGGTCTATAAGGACTTGATGGACCGGGAAGGCACCCCCGGTAGGAGAGGTTAAGTGGGAGTGGGAGGAAGAGCTGGAGAGGGAGTTGGAGGCTGGGTTGTGAGAGGAGGCTCGGAGGAGAGGTGCCAGAATGAAGGTTGTCCCAAGTCCAGAAGTGGCGACTTTGAGTGCCAGCAGACCCGGGAGTCCAGGGGGCACGAGAAGCCAAAGTTTTGGCCTTTGCCTCCCTGGTAGCCCGGAGACGGACCTTGTTGAAATGGAGGGACTTGGGCTGCCGATGCCGGGAGTGTGGGTGAGCGACCTCACGCAATTCTTTAGGTTGGAAAAAATCAAGTTCACCTTGAGGGGGACTGTGAAGGGGTTTGCCCAGAGATGGAAACGGTTTATCGACTGGAGTTGAGAAAAAAAAAAAATCAGAGCCAGGTCATTCAGAGGCAGGAAAACACACCTTCAGGCAAAGAAGGCCCCCCACAAAATGCATAAAGCGACCTCAATTAATTTCAAATCCAAGATTGATAAGATTTTTTTGCTAGCCAAGAGTATTGTAACAACATGAGGTAAAGACAGATGGTTGAAGTTAGGATAAAAATTTGCCACGATCTAAGGTGAATGGCACGTCATTCTCTAGGAGCTGAATGGCCAGAGAGATTTGCATAGGAGTCGTTACCGGTTGCAGGCCTCTGTGATTACATGTGTATGGTGCAAGTGCATTTTTGAGTGGATAAGGGACAATTGAGTGGAGGGATGGATCAGAAATGCACCCCATATTGTTTTGTTCATCCGCATCTGGAATGTATGTAGAATTCAGGCTGGTATTACAGGTGATTGGACTGCGTTTCCTTGTGGAACTGAGAAGCTTTCAGATGATAGCAGATTTAAGTATTCTTACAGCCAGAGAAATAAAATACCCGGTGTGTAGAGAGATAAATTAACAGAGAACATTTATTAGGGCACAGTTTAGAGCACTCCCAAGCAGATTTGAGTAACCCTTTGTAGAAAAGGGCTTTATAAAAGTATGTTTCCCAATCCAACTAGCCAGGCACTGTTGGATGTTCTGGGGAACAAGTTTGTCCAAGTGGATCAAATATTAAGTGGGAGAGCATTTTGGGGACAGTAATCAAAGTAAGATTCAGGTTGGCCCTGAAAAAGGACAAAGAGCAATCCAGAGCAGGGATAGTTAAATTGTTAGAAAGCCAACTTTGATGGATGAGAATGCATCGGAATTGAGCAAGTTGGAATCAATTGCTAGCACAAAAAACAATGGTTGAACAATGGGCCACCTTCAAAGTATTGCAGGCAATGCCAAGATATATTCCCTTGAAGAGAAAAGTTAGAACAAATAAATCCGGAGCATCCTGGATGAGGAGAGAGATAGAGGAAGGAAGTGCACATACAATGTTAGAAAGGCTATCTTTACTTAAAAATAGATAAGCTACCAGGACCGGATGAGATATATTCAAGGATAACAAGGGAGTGAGAACGGAAATTGCAGTGGTGTTACTGATAACCTCCTAATCTTCATGAGACACAAGGGTGGTTGCGGAGGACTAGAGAATTTTGAATGTTACACCTTTTGAAAAGGAGGACAAGGATAAGGCTGGCAACCCCAAAGTCCCGAAAAGACATGCTTGTTATGTGAACTCCACATTCAGAGAATCAGGCTGAAGATTAAAAAGGACCAGAAGAAAAAAAGTGAAAAAGGAATGTGGCAGCTAACGTAACAGGGAATCCCAAGGTCTTCTCGAAGCACGTAAATAATAAAAGGGTGGTAAGAGAGAGTAGGGCCAATTAGGGATAAAAAGCCAGATTTGAATGTGGAGACAGGAGAACGAGCAGAGGTATTAAATGAATACTTTGCACCTGTCTTTACAAAGGATGAAGATGCTACCCAGACTAAAGTGAGAGAGGAGATAACTTGTACACAAAGAATTTACAATTTGATTGGGGCGGGGGGGTGGGGGGGGGGCACAAGTGGAAGCATTAGAAAGTGTATCTTTACTTAAAAAAAAATAGATAAGATACATTCAAGGATAATAAAGGGATGAGATTGGAAATTGCAGTGCCACTACTGGTAACCTCCTTGTCTTTATGAGACACGAGGGTGGCTGTGGAGGACTGGAGAATTTTGAATATTACACCCTTTGAAAAGGGGGGGACAAAGATAAAGCTGGCAACCCCAGACCGGTCAGTTTGATTTTAGTGGGAGGGAAACTTCTGGAAACTATGGTTAAGGACAAAAATAGATAGTCTCTTAGGTGCAGGATTACGGGAAAGTCAGCATGATTCATTAAATGAAAATAATGTGTGGGCAGCACAGTGGTGAGCACTGCTGCCTCACAACACCAGGGACCCGGGTTTGATTCTGACCTCGGTCACTGTCTGTGTGAAGTTTGCACGTTCTCCCCATGTCTGCCTGGGTTTCCCCCCTCAGTCCAAAGATGCAGGTTAGGTAGATTGGTCATGATAAATTGCCTAAGTATCCAAAGGTTAGGTGGGGTCAAGGGGTTACGGGGATAGGGAGGAGGATTGAGCCTGGGTGGGATGCTCTTTCAGAGTGTTGGCGCAGGCTCGATGGGCCTAATGGCCTCCTTCAGCATTGTAGAGATTCTATGTATGACTAACTTGCTGAGTTTTTGAGGTGGGAAGAGAAGGTTGATAAGGGCAATGTTGTTGATGTGGTGTATATGATTTTTCAAAACAAATTTTTATGCAGTGCGACACAACAGACTTGAGCAAATGCTAGCTTGTGGAAAAAAGGGAAAGTAGGCCTTGGATAAAAAATTGGCTGAGTGACAGGAAACTATGATAAACGATAAAAGCAAATTACTGCGAATGCTGGAATTTGGTAGCACAGTTGTTAGCATGGTTGCTTCGCACGGTTGATTCCTGGTTTGGGTCACTGTCTGTGCGGAGCCTACACATTCTCCCAGTGACTGCGTGGGTTTCCTCCGGGAGCTCTGGTTTCTTCACAAAGTCCAGAAAGACGTGCTGTTGGGCGAATTGGACATTCGGAATTCTCCTGAACAGGCGTCAGAATGTGGCGACTAGGGTTTTTTAAATTTTTTTATTATTTTTTTTTTATACAGTAACTTCATTGCAGTGTTAATGTAAGCCTACTTGTGACAATAACAAAGATTATTGGACATTCTCACCAGGTCTGACAGAATCTGTGGAGAGAGAAGGGAGCAAATGTTTATAGCCTGGATGACCCTTTCCCAAAGTTAGAAAGAACTGGTAATAGGATCAGATTTATGTTGAGGGGTGTGCATTGAACAGGGGGCTGGATAGAGAGCCAACGATAGGTGGCGATTTGCAAATATGTTGTGGACAGAAAGGCAACAGGAATGTAAGTGAGATTCAGGCCAAGAAGGGTGCTGATAGTGGCACATTAGGAGATCAGAACGAGAGATCAGAATGTTAATGGCAGAACAAAGGTAAGCAGTATGTCAAAGGACAACTCAGAAGAGGGAACAGATGGCCTATGTGAGGGGGGGGACGACATATTGAAGGAAGAAATGAAGATGAATTGATGGAAATAAAAATGGAGTGAAGGTGTAGGAAAATGAGTTCACAGCCTGAAGTTGTTGAACTCAATGTTATATTATGATCCCAAACCAGACCTCAGTGGATAGAGGATATTGAACCGAAACAATAATATCTTAGTTTATTTATAAGACTTTATGGAAAGAATGATTCACTCAATAGGGCTTTGGTATTTCTAAAACAATTATGAATATAATATTAAACTTTTTAAACTTCACGTCCGAAAAGAACAGCTTGCAATTACCCCTCAACAGTACTGCACAATTTCCCATTAAAACAACAAGAAACATACAGCTCTCAATCGATCCTAAAAACTAGCATGGCTTATAAAACAGATTTGGGGCTCTGGATAGAACCCCTTCAGACTCTGGCTGAATGTCTTAAAAACAAACTTGTTCACCTGGCATGTTTTAGCTTCTTCCTTGTCCCCAGACAAGACTACTCTGCACATATATTATAACTATCCTACAGTGAGAGAATTGTGGACTCAGGGTCAGGCAGATCAGAATTCAGCTCCTTTGTCTCCCAAAAGCTTCTCCAAAACTCCCACTGACTCTCTGCATTTCTGGGCTCCATCCAGCAATGACCTCATCTCCCAAGCTGAAAAATAAATGATCACTGCAGGCTGCAAAAGCACATTAACTCCTCACGGATTTCCCCAGTCAAAAAACATTCCTCTGGTCAATTTCACTTGCTGTTCCCTATAAACAAAACAAAATCCTTTTTAAAACCACTGCAGTCAAACAGGGTATAATCCCAGGCTTTTAACCCTTAAATTGCCCCAATATTTAGAAGCCAATGTTTCTAAAATCCTCCATTCATTACAGTTAAGTCAGAAGGCTGTAACATAATGGAAGATTCGGTGCTGTTCCTCCCAGCTTGTACTGGGCTTCACTGGAACATTGCAGCAGGTCAAGGACAGACATTTGAGACGAGAGGACGGAGATGAAATGAAAAGTGGCAAGAAGACCTGGGCCATGCTTATGGATGGACCGAAGGTGTTCTGCAAAGCGGTCACCCAGTCTGCGTTTAGTCTCTCCAGTGTAGAGTAGACCGCATTGGGAGCGGCAAACACAATAGACCAGATTGAAGGAGGTGCATGTGAAGCGCTGTCTCACCTGAAAAGTGTGTTTAGGCCTTTGGATGTGAGCAGGGAGGATCAAGGTGAAGGTGTTGCTGTGGGAAGAGGGCGAGGTGTTGGGGGTGATTGAGGAGTGGACCAGAATATCCAAGAGGGGACAGTCCCTCCAGAATGCAGACAGGGAGAGTGAGGGGAAGATGTGTTTGGTGGTGGCATCATGCTGGAATTGGCAGAACTGGTGGAGGATGATTCTTTGAATGTGGAGGCTGTTGGGGTGAAAAACGAGGACAAGGGGGACCCGATTCTGGGAGGGAGTGGAAGGGGGAGAGCAGAGGTACAGGAGATGCATCGGACATGATTAAGAAACCATGACTAAAGAAGAAGATGAAGGAAGAATGAAGACATGTCAGGAGCATCATTTTGGAAAGTGACATCATCAGAACAGGTGTGATGGAGGTGAAGGAACTGGGAGAGTCCTTACAGAATGTAGGGTGTGAACAGCGGTAGTCGTGAGAGTTGGTGAATTCAAGCAGAAAAATCAAGGTTGATGCCCCAGTGTAGTTCTGAGGGAATGCTGCAGCGGAGGTACCATTAAACCGGGATCCGCAGCTGGATGTAAAAGATCCCACAGAACTAATTTTGAGGAACAGTAGGGGAGGCACCTCAGTGTCATAGCCAATACGTATCCCTCAAATCAACATCACAAAGAAATGGTCGTCATTATTCATTATATTGTGGGAACTCAGTGTGCAAATCGGCTGCCACATTTACTACACTACAGCAAGTGATATTTTATGTTCATGAAGAAATGTTTTACAAATAAATTTATGCTGGATTTAAATTTACTGCAGTCAAACATTGTGTGCTTGCATAGCAAAAGCATGGGCAATCAGCTGGGTCCTGAACCCAAGGTACAGAACGACACGCAAGTACAAAATGTATCGTCGATCACAGGTGTGAAATTAATTACATAGTAGGAAGATAAGAGCAAACACATCCCTGGCAATAATCCCAGTAGTTTTACAAGCAAAGCTGCTTCTACAACAGAACATACATACATACAAACAAAGGCAAGGTTTTTTTTTGAGTCACATTTTATTTCTCTTCTTTCAGCTTCACTTGGGGTTGCCACAATGCTGGTTTATCAGCCTTTGCCATCTCCTCCTGTGCATCACCCACTCCTCTTTCAATTCTGCCACGTTTAATTCTCCCACCACTGCATCTTTCTATCCCCTCCTGCTCCTCTTCTTCCCAGCAGTCCTATTTCCAACACTCACCTCACCATATTTCCCCCCCTCACTCTCTCTCTCTCCACAACAAATGCCAATACCATTTAAATTCTTCTTGGCTCCCACATCATGTGTCTCTCAACAAAACCGGCAAGTGAAAAATTAAGCAAACATGCAGAATATTTCAAATGAGCAAAAAAATGGCTTTAAAAATTAGATCCAATTAGGAGAGCCTAGTAACATTAATTAGTTCAGTACGAAGTCTTACAACACCAGGTTAAAGTCCAACAGGTTTGTTTCGATGTCACTAGCTTTCGGAGCGCTGCTCCTTCCTCAGGTGTGGGTGACTCACCTGAGGAAGGAGCAGCGCTCCGAAAGCTAGTGACATTGAAACAAAACTGTTGGACTTTAACCTGGTGTTGTAAGATTTCGTACTGTGCTCACCCCAGTCCAACGCCGGCATCTCCACATCATTAATTAGTTCAATTAAAGCATATGCCAGGAGCGGCAAATGTTGTAAAATAAATGGAAATGGATAATCACTGTATATTAAATGTTCAAAATAGTGACATTATGGGGCAGCACAGTGGCATGGTGGTTAGCACTGCTGCCTCACGGTGCCGAGATCCCAGGTTCAATCCCAGCTCTGGGTCACTGTCTGTGTGGAGTTTGCACATTCTCCCAGTGTTTGCGTGGGTTTCACCCCCACAACCCAAAGATGTGCAGGCTAGGTGGATTGGCCACGCTAAATTGCCCCTCAATTGGAAAAATGAATTGGGTACTCTAAATTTATTTTTTTAAATAGTGACATTATAGAATGGTTTGCACTTGCTGCAACATTAATGGAACATTTCTGTACATTTGAGAATGGCTTCTTTTTGTTTTTTATAAAATAAAGCACGTTTAATGTAGGAAAACCCTTCAAGGCATACAAGTGTAATCAAGCTAAAAACGGAGTGAAATGAGGGAGATATTAGGGTTCGCAGCCAAATGAGTGATTAAAAAAACATGGGAGGAAGGGTTTAGGGAGGAAATGACAGTTGAATAAAATCTGGCTAAGCTTTGTTGCATAATACAAATTTGCTTTTATATTGTCCCTTTCCCCACCCCCGAAACATCTCAAAGCGAATGACGTACTTTTACAATGTGGCACCCAATTTGTGCACACCTACAACAGCAATGTGAAAGTGCCCAGATAATCATTTTTATTTTGTGACATTGATGGAGGGATAAATATTGGCCCATACACTGGGGATAATTCCCTGCTCTTCAAAATCGCACCATGGGCTCTTTTACATTTCAATGACGGGGGCAGTCACGGCCTCCGTTGAATATCTCATCTGAAAGATGGCAGCTCCTACAGTGTAACACTCCCAAGTATTATGCTGGAGTGTCAGTTTAAACTGAACCATGGTTTGCACTCTGAAATGTATCTTTGTGAGTTCTTTTGATTGTATGACTGGAGTGTAACAAAAACACTAAACTGCTTCCAGAAAATACAAAGGCACCTGGTCAGAAACAAATGTAATAGCAAGCATGTGGTTTCATATGCAGGTCAGCTAGAATGCCCTGGTTAAGGGGATAATTGAACTTAGTCATCTCAAGGAACTACCAGAATTTGTAGTTTTTCTTGTGGTCAAGTGACAAAAGCAAGTGAACCACCAGCTGGCTAGGAAGCTGCATTTCACACTTCTGTCTCACGGCACCTAGTTTAACTTTGCCATTACCGCTTTCGAACCCTCCATCATTCTTATCAGACTATGCATCCAACATGCTATACTAGATGAGCAGAAATTTCATCCGATTAAATATTGAGAAGACTAAAGCCATTATTTTTGATCTGACATTAAAGCAGTCCGTTTGCAACTTGTGTCACATTTAATTCTAATACAGGCATCTAATCTCATTCATGCCATCATGAAGGCCACCTATCCCACCTCCTTATCACTTGACTTCCCCTGTATCAATTCATTTGCTGCTAAAACCCTCACCCATGCCTTTTGTTACCTCTAGATTCCACTACTCCAACACATTGCTGGCTAATCATCCTCATTCTATCTTGGGTAAAATGTATGAGGTCATCCAAAAACATTGTTGGCCATGTCTTAAATTGAGGCAAGTCAGATTTCCCCATCACTCTTGTACTGACCTACATTGCCTCCTGTTCAAGCAACACCTCGAGTTAATCTCATCCTGGTTTTCAAATTCTCCATGGCTTTGCCCCTCCTCATCTCTGTAATCTCCTCAAACACCACATCCCAGAGATATCTGCACTTTAATTCTGGCCTTTTGTGCATTCCCATTATAATTGCTCCAGTATTGGTGGCTGTGCCTTCAGCTGCCCAGGCCCCAAGCTGTGGAATACCCTCATACTTACTTTCTTTAAGGCAATGTTTTTCAAACTTTTTTTCTCCCTCACTTTTGCCAACTGGCTGATCTTTAGCACCCACGACACATTTCTATTCGGAGTTAAGATAGTGTTTGAGACATAAGCTTTCTAGCTCCTAGCAAGGGAGGGAAGTAAAATGGTCTTATTTTCCTGTTCTTAAATCAGTATCCAGTAGCCCCTGTGCATTGAATTTATGTCAGCATTGAATGAAGACAGGATTAAGCATGCTAGTGATGCCCTATCTATAAACTTTCACTGTCCAGGATGTCATGTGAGAGTACCTTAAGAAATGGATGTTTATAAATGGGTGTGCATACAAATATCTGTAGTGAGAGTACCTTTAAGAAATGGGTGCTTATTACTGCAGTGATGTCAGAGAGTGGGTGGAGCAGAGGTCTGTCAGTCAGCTTTTTACTTTTGTTTTAGGCTGTTTGCTGCAGGGTGTTTTATAGTTTCATTTTCAGAGCTGGATAGCTGCAGTCACAGCCAGAAGGGGTATAAGTCTCTCTCTCTGTAATCTAAAAACTGTAAATCGATCCGTTGGTGATTTAAAACTAATAACTGCTCTCAGTAGTGACTTTAACCTGATGTACTTCTGTTAAAACTTATTTTTCAAGTCTTATGGATATTAAAAGGACAGCTTAAGGATTACTTAGCGCTGTATTCTTTGGGGGTTGTATTTGAATTAATGGTTGCCAAGATGTTCACTGTATGTTTTAAAAAGGCTAACTTGAGTTCATAGAATAAACATTGTTTTAAAAATATACTTTTCCATTTCTGCTGTGCCACACCTATAGAGTGGGCCGTGTGCTCCCCATACCACAATCTATTAAAAGTTGTGGGTCAGGTGAACTCCATGATACACTTTGGGGTTTGCTAAACCCTGGCTCATAACAAGGGTTACGCATGAAGAATAGTTACTCACGAGAAATACTGGCGGGCTGCCAACAATTGTAAACCTGCATTCATTGTGTGACACTTTCTCAAGGGAAAAAAAAAAGTGAAGGAAGAAGACAGGAGGAAGAAAACAACAGACATCACTACAAGAGAGCCATGTGTGGTTCCAAAGAACAAAGAAGCACAGGAACAGGCTCTTCGGCACTACCCGTCATGATACCATCCTTGGCCAAAACACACAGCACTTCCTAGTGTTACATCCTTCCATACCCATCCCATCCATGTATTTCTCGAGGTGCCTTTTGAATGTTGTTAATGTACCTTCTTCCGAACCTCCCCTGGCAACGCGTTCCAGGCATTCACCACACTAGTGTTAAAAAAAAATCCTGCCTCGCACATCTCCTCTAACCTTGCCAGACGGACCATAAACTTATGCCGCCGGGTGACTGACCCTTCCACCCTGGGAAAGAGTGCTTGCCCATCCACATCCCTCAATCTTGTTGATCTCTATCAGGTCACCCCTCAACCTCCTGTCTTTCGATTGAAAACAGTCCCAAGTCTATTTAGCCTCACCGCATAGTGAACACCCTCCAGACCAGGCAACATCCTGGTAAACCTCCTCTGCACTCTCTCCAAAGCCTCCACACCTTCTGGCAGTGTGACAACCAGAATTGTGCGCAATATTCCCAAGTGCAGCCGTACCAAGGTTCTATACAACTGTAGCAGGACTTGCCAGTTTTTATACTCGATGCTCCGTCCAATGAAGGCAAGCATTCCATATGCTTTCTTGACTACCTTGTCTACTTGTGTTGCCACCTTCAAAGATCTGTGGACCTGCAAGCCCAGATATCTGACTTTCTACATTAAGCGTTTTGGCATTTACTGTATATTTCCCTTCTATCGTAGACCTGCCAAAACGCATTACCTCACATTTATCTGGATTAAACTCCATTTGCCATTTCTCTGCCCAAGTCTCCAACCTATGTCCTGCTGTATCCTCTGACAATCCTCAGCACTATCTGCCGCTCCACCAACCTTGGTGTCATCTGTAAACATACCAATCAGACCAGCTACATTTTCCTCCAAATAGTAAATGTATACTATAAACAACACAGAGCCCCCAGCATAAAAACCTGTGGAACACCACTAGTCAAAACTTTCCATTCAGAAAAACAACCTTTTATTGCTAACCTTTCCCTTCTGTGACCGAGCCAGTTCTGTATCCACCTTACCTCTGATCCCATGTGACTTCACCTTTTGTACCAGTCTGCTATGAGGCACCTTGTCAAAGGCTTTTTGAAGTCCATATAAACTTCCACCGCCCTATCCTCATCAATCATCTTGGTCACCTCCTCAAATAACTCGATCAAGTTAGTGAGACACGACCTCCCATTAACAAAACCGTGCTGTCTATCGCAAATAAGTCCATTTGTTTTGAAATGGGTATAAATCCTGTCCGAGAATTCTCTCCAATAATTTACCGACTACCAACGTGAGGCTCACCGGCCTACAGCTTCCTGGATTATCCCTGCTACCTTTCTCATTAGCTATTCTCAAGTTCTCTGGCATCTCACCTGTAGCCAATGAGGATACAAAGATGTCAGTTAAGGCCCCAGCAATTTCCTCCCTTGCTTCCCTCAGTATTCTGGGGTAAATCCCATCCGGCCCAGGAGACTTATCGACTTTAATGTCTTTCAAAAGTCCCAATACCTCCTCCTTTTCAATGGCAACATGACCCAGACTGTCCATACACCCTACCCAAGAGTCATCTTCCACAAACTCCTTTTCTTGGTGAACACAGATGCAAAGTACTCATTTAGCCCTTCGCCCATTTACTCTGGCTCAACACAGATTCTCCCCCCCACTGTCTTTAAGTGGTCCAATCCTTTCCCTGGCCACCCTCTTGGTTTTTACATATGATGGTTCTGGTAAATAAACAGCCATAAATCTGAAGGTAGTGACATTAAAATCTTGATTATAATTGGCTTAAATGCAATTCAATGAATTGATGCGAGTTTATTCAACTTCAAAGTACACTATTAGAAACAAGGTCATCAATGATGATGAATGCTGACGACACTAAAACTGACCAACAGACAACTGACAAACTAACTGTTCTGTTTAAGACCATAAGACATAGGAACAGAATTAGCCAATTCGGCTCATTCTCAATCATGGCTTAAATGTTTATCATCCCCATTCTTCTGCCTTCTCCCCATAAGCCCTTATCCCCTTATTGATCCAGAACCCATCTAATCTCTAGTCTTAAACACAGTGATTTGGCCTCCGCAGCCTTCTGTGGCAAAGAGTTCCACAGATTCACCACCCTCTGGATGAAGAAATTCATCCTCATCTCAAGGATTGTCCCTTCAGTTGGAGGTTGTGGCCTCAGATTCTAGTTTTTCCCTACTTGTGGAAACATCCTCTCCACATCAACTCTATCCAGGCCTCTGTTTCAATAAGATCTGCCCTTATCCTTCTAAACTCCAACGAGTACAGACCCAGAGTTCTCAACCACTCCTCATATGATCATTCTTGTGAACCTCCTCTGGACCCTTTCCAAGACCAGCACATCCTCAGATAGAGCCCCAAACTGCTCGCAAAACTCCAAATGGGGTCTGACTAGAGCCTTATAGAGCCTCAGAAATATATTCCTGCTCTTGTATTCTTGTCCTTTTGACAAGAAACTAACATTGCATTTGCCTTCCTACTGCATTTGCCTTCCTAACTGCCAACTGAACGTGCAGGTTCTTAGGAATCAAGTCACTTTGTGCTTCTGATTTCCTAAAAGCTTCTTCCCATTTAGAAAATAACCAATGCCTCCATTCTTCCTACCAAGTGCATAAGCTCACATTGGATTCCATCTCTTTTAGAACCCTGGGGTGTAGTTTATCTGGTCCTGGTGATTTATTCATCTTCAGACCTTGCAGTTTCCCCAGAACCTTCTCCTTAGTGATGGCCACTACACTCCCCTCTGCCCCCTGATTCTCCTGGAGCTCTGGCATCCTACTGGTGTCTTCCACCGTGAAGACTGATGCAAAGTAACTACTCAGTTCCTCTGCCATTTCTTTGTTTCCTGCACTACTTCTCCAGCCTCATTTTCCAGTGGTGCAATGTCTATTCTTGCCTCTCTCTTACCTTTTACATATGGGGAAAAAATTCTGCATCTTCTTTTATATTACTAGCTAGCTTACACATTTCAGTTTCTCCCCTCTTACTGCTTTTTTAAGTTGTCCTCGGCTTCCCGATCCTCTCACTTCCCACTAATCCTCACCACCTTGTGCTTTTTCTTCCCGATCCTCTTGCTTCCCGATCCTCTTGCTTCCCACTAATCCTCACCTTGTGCTTTTTCTTTTATGCAATCCTTCACTTCCCTCTTCAGCCATGGATGCCTCGCTAAGGGGGGAGGGGGTGGGGGCATGTTTCCTCCTCCTTGGGATGAATTTTGTTGTTGTCTCCCGAATAACCCCCAAAAACCTCTCCAGTTGCTGTTCCGCTGTCATCCCTGCTAGGCTCTCCTTCCAATCAACTTTGGCCAGCTCCTCCTTCATGTCTTTGTAGTTGTCATTAATCAGATTGCCATGATAGACGTGAACAAAGTTCTCTCATATTAATTATTTCGTCAACATCTTACTATAGTCCACCTGGAGGGTTTCGGACTTGTCCACTTCTTTCCCCACAGCATAGCACCCAATGCTGGAGAGCAATATTGGGCAGGATTTAATGGAAAACAGAGTTCCATTTTGGGCACGTTTAGCAGGGTGTTTCCCCGGCACTTGCAGTGCTGAGAAAGACTCCTCTATTAAATGGGCCTCTGCGAGGAATGCCCTGGCAATGCCTCACTTAGACCCATTTCCTGCACTAATGATCTCAGCTCGCCAGTGCAGGAAGAGATCGGGCACGATATGATCTCGACGCCCCCCCCCCCCCCGAACGCCCCAAATTGCCAATTGGGGGTCCGCGAGCCCCCTGCACCTCAAGGGCTGGGCACCTCTGGACCCCGATGCCATCCTGGCATTGCCCCTGCCAGCACCACCTGGCATTACCAGGGTGCCCATGTGACAGTGCCAGGGTGCAACCCTGCCCAGTGGCCTTCGATCACCTGGGGGACTCAGCTGACTTCTGTGAGCCATGCCACGTTCACTTGCCTTTAATGAACCTAAAAGGACATTAGTGAACCAGATGGGACAATGAGCCTGCTTGGTCTTAACAATCTCACTCCAGGTTCACAGGAGTCAATTTGATCTTTGCGAGAACGGAAAATCCAATCTTGCAGATGTAGGTCATTGTGAAGGGCACTAGCAACAAAATGCTAGTTTTACTGAGCATTAGATCCCCCTGGAAGATGGTGCTCCAGAATGCTGGCAACTTCATGGACTGGTGGCGTGCTTTTAGTGTGCTCTCAAAGGTCAGGTGCAGCGGTTCAATCTCCTCACTTGGAGTCAGCCATTAGGTAATTTTTCATCCACCACTTATATCTGAAACTGCTCTAGCAAGCAGCGACAAACATCATCAACGCAGCCAGATGCAACTGAATAAGGCTTGCCAGACTACCGGCTGCTCCTTACTAACACTGTTTTCTTTGATATGCTGTAGCAGTGTGGGGAGCATGTAGTAGTTTTGGTTTTGTACTCACATTTGCCAAACTTCTTTGTAGGCTGTTCATTGTACACTGAGCTAACACTAGCACCGCTCGGTTGTCATGGACTCTACTGACCAGCTCTTTCCAACAGATTCCAATGTGAGATCCTGGCCAGCAGGCACACAGCCGATGTGTCTCTCTGGTCATCTTTCTTGTAACAAAATTATCCAGCTTCACAGTCCTCTTGCCTTGCTAGCAGCTAGGAAATGGAAGACGCTTGCCTCCACAATTTTGCACCCAAAGCAAGGTGCTCGGTGTCAAGTGCATGTGCAGGGCGCATGGCCTGCTCACTGTTGCCTCTTATGGTCGCAAGACTGCATGGCTGATAATGTAGCCATACTCATTTAAATGCTGCTAGCGGCCGCTGGGTGCTTCTTTCTGAATAGGGAACACATTGACCAAAAAACAGTCCACGACCTTTGACACCCATCCAGTGACCGACCCACAGGTCACGACTGCACTTCGAAAAACCCTGCTTTAAAGAGACTTTAAAATATACCTCTGAACAAATTTTTGGTCATCTGACCCAACATCAATGTGGCTCAAAGTTAATAAATACTTTGCATTTATGCAGTGCTTTGCATGACCAGACGTCACAATGCACTTTTTGGAACCGCAGTGACTATTGTAATGCAGGAAACATAACTAATGATAAACACCCCCACTCCTTCAAGACAACAATATAATGACTAGCTAATCTGCTTTAACGAGACATATATTGGGTAGTTTAAGGAACAATTCACTGACCCTTCAAAATAGCACCAGGGTATCTTTTACATCCACTTGTGCAGACAGGTTAATGTTTCATCCAAAAGATGACACCTCAGTCGGTGCAGCACCTCCTCAAGTCAGCTTGGGTTGTGCGCTTAATGCCTGGAGTGAGACTTTATTCTTTTGTCGGATGTGGGCATTGCCGGCTAGGCCTGTATTTATTGCCCATCCCCAATTGCCCATGAGGGGCTCTTTGAGACTCGCACGTCTATCAGGCCTGGTAAGGACAGCAGGTTTTCTTCCCTAAAAAGGACATTAATGAACCAGATGGGACAATGGTTTAATGGTCATCATTTTTAATTCCAGATTTTAATTTTCCATGGGGTGGTTCAAACCGGGTCCCTGCATTACTCGTCCGGTGACAATACCACTACGCCATTGCTCCCACTTGAACCTGGAGATGCAGAGGTGAGTGCGCTATGTGCAAAAGCATTCCTAGGTCCTTCACAAGTGTATGATTCAGACAAAAATAAACAGAGGCAAAAGAGGACAGGATGTCCAAAAGCTTTGGTCTTCAGAAGGGCCTCAAAATGAAGTTCGGAGCTTGGACCCCAGGTAACTGGAGGCACCACTGGCAAATAGTGGAGCATAGCTAGAGAGGCTTACAGAGACATTCTTGGGTGCAATTATCCAACATAAATAACTTTGACAATAGTTTCAAGCCAGAACAGATGGCTGTGAATGGTATTTACACTGTTTCAAAGCACACAAGCATGAGGCAGGCATCACAAGTGATTTCTGGTTTCTGGGAAGTTATTCTAGAAAGAACAATTTCCAGGTTTGTGTCACAATGTCTTTTATGGTGTATTGTTTACTTATAGAAACCCCAGCCACTGTGTAATCTTCAATTGAATTACCTCAAAATAAATCTTAGTCAGTAGTGGTTTGGCTTGTATTATATAAAAAATGCCTTCAATTTGTTGTAGGGACATTTGCAGGAGATGATGAATTGTTTTACAGATAAGCAATGTGCAAAAACTTAAAAATTTTTTTTAAAAATTAAATCAGATCAGAATTGCAGAGAGGACATAAAGCTGTTAACACACAATAGACCAACAATAAACTTGATTGTCTCAATTTCATGAACAGTCATTCAAATGTAAAGGAGGAACAAAAAAAGATCAGTTTTGCCTCTCTTTTGACAAGGGAGTCAAGAAAGTTTTGTTCAATTTTGTTGAATCCAAATCTTTATTTAGATTTAGCTCGCAAAGGAGCAGCACAGTGACACAGTGGTGGTTATCGCTGCTGGCTCACGGCACCGAGGGCCCTGGTTTGATCCTCGCCCCAGGTCAATGTCCGTGTGGAGTTTGCACATTCTCCCAGTGTCTGCATGGGTCCCACCCCCACAACCCAAAAAGATGTGCAGGGTAGGTGAATTGGCCACGTTAAAATGCCCCCCAATTGGGAAAAAAAGAATTGGGTACTCCAAATTTAAAAAAAAAAGCTTTAGCTCCAGACGCTCAGTTTGGGTTCCGCCAGGGTCACTCAGCTCCTGGCCTCATTACAGCCTTGGTTTAAACATAGACAAAAGAGCTGAATGTCAGAGGGGAGTGTTACTGCCTTGATATATAAAGTGTCGTGGGAGTGTTCCTTTAAGAAATGTTTGTCTTATCACATGGCTTCAGTGATGTCATTGTGTGGGTGGAACTGGGCTGTGGCATTGTGAGGTTTTACTTCACTGAGTTTGGACTGGTTTTGAACTTCACAGGTTGAAAGAAGTGTTTCTCTATCTTCATTTTAAAAGTGGTTTCCAGACTACTTGATAACTTAGAGATAATTGCTTTCTGGAAGGAATTCAAACATGCTGTTTGAAAAGGGGAACAAAGTATCACTAACAAGTCTGATACCAGTAAGAATGCTGTGTGCTGGGCCACACCTTTGAAAAGGGGTATCTGGTTTTACTTCGATTTTGTTATTGAATTGGAACAGTTAAGGGGAATTCAGTAAGGGTTACATAGAGTACTGTAGCTGTATGGGGTAGTTATGTTTGTACTTGATAAAAATTCATACTGTGTGTTTATACAAATGTTAACTAAATTTGTAGAATAAAGCTTGTTTTTTGATTAAAAGCGCCCAAGAACTCTGTTGAATAACACCTAAAAGGCAGGCTTTTGTGCTCATGACAACCAAAATCAATAGTCATAGGTCAGGTGAACTCCCACACTATACTTTGGTGTTTTCTGGTCCATAACACAACACGGTATGACATCAAGGAGCCCTAGCTAAATTGGAATTAATGGGAATCAGAGGGGAAACTCTCCGCTGGTTGGAGTCATACCTGGCACAAACGAAGATGGTTGAGGTGGTTGCAGATCAATCATCTCAGCTCCAGGACATCACTGTAGGAGTTCCTCAGGGTAGTGTCCTAGGCCCAACCATGTTCAGCTGCTTCATTAACGACCTCCCTTCCATCCTAAGGTCAGAAGTGGGTATGTTCAGCACTATTCGCAACTCTCAGATATAGAAGCAGTCCATGTCCAAATGCAGCAAGACCTGGACAATATTCAGGCTTGGGCTGACAAGTGGCAAGTTACATTCGTGCCACACAAGTGCCAGGCAATGGCCATCTCCTACAAGAGAGGATCTAACCACCGCCCTTTGACATTCAGTGACATGACCATCACTGAATCCCCCCCAGTCAACATCCTGGGGGTGCCAGTGATCAGAAACTGAACTGGACTAGCCACATTAGTACTGTGGCTACCAGGGCAGGTCATCTTCTGACCCCCCAAAAACATGTCCACGCAACTACAAGGCACAAGTCAGGAGTGTAACGGAATACTCTCCACTTGCCTGGATGAGTGCAGCTCCAACAACACTCAAGAAGCTCGACACCATCCAGGCCAAAGCAGCCCACTTGATTGTTTCCCCTTCCACAAACATTCAAAACCTCCACCACTGCATAGTGGCAGCCATCTGCACCATCTGCTGCACTGCAGTCACTCACCAAGGCTCCTTAGACAGCACCTTCCAAACCCATGACAACTACCATCTAAAGCAGGCATTTTCAAAGTGGGGGTCGCGATCCATGGACGGGTCATGGAGCCATCCATCGCGGCATTCCCCATCGTGGGAATTCAGGCACAACAGCCATAGCAGCCAGTTTTTAAAAATGCCAGCTTCGACCAGCTTTAAAAATGCGGGCATGCTGTGCACTAGTGCTCACTCATCAGTGGGCATGCCCGGAGCCCACAGAAAAACACCGTCTCCTCCTGACGTCAGCACGCTGACCCAGAAGATATTCAGTCTTCCTGCATCTGTCTTGAATATGCTTAATGGCTGAGCTTGAAGAACTCGCTTTGATAGTGAATTTTAGATCTTAAAAAGATTCACAATATGTTGAGTTAAGCAATTCCTCCTCATCGATGTATAAAATCATCGCATTGTGATTTATGGACTATATCCCCAGGCTGTAAACCAATGAGGAAAACATTCTGCATCTGTTCTGTAGCCGGAGAGAATAATGCCCGTTTCAGCGAGGTCATTTCTCATTCTTCGCCACTCTAGACTATAGAATACCAGCCCAGGCTCACCTCTCGCATTAAAGGAATGAGAAAATGATGGGTCGAGAAGGTCGGTCGGTTTGAGTCGCAAAGTTCAGCTGGTGTTGGCCGCGATGATAGCCGATTGGTAAAAATGGGGCCCGGGCAAAAAACTTTGAAAAACACTGATCTAAAGGGACAAGAGCAGCAGATAGCTGGGAACCCTACCTCCAAGAGGTTCCCTTCCAAGTCAGTCACCTACCCCGGACTTGGAAATATAATAGCCTTTCATCACTGTCGCTGGGTCAAAATTCTGGAACTCTCTCCCTAACAACGGTGGGTGTGCCTACACCTCAAGGACTGCAGCAGTTGAAGGCAGTTCACCACCACCTTCTGAAGGGCAACTAGGGATGGGCAATAAATGATGGCATAACCAGCGATGCCCACATCCCGCAAATGAAGTAAAGAAAATTATCCAGGTCATTGAAATGCACAGGTTAACAGCGACCTTTTGGTCATTCATCCAATGTTTGGTAGTACTGACTGAATGGGGTATTTTGAGAGTTCTCAAATTGCTTTGAGAGAATAGTAACATGGTCCTTAGCCTCCGTTTGAACCACTTACTAGGTCACCTAAAGGGCAACCTATCACCTCCTCCTCCCAAGTCAGCATACATTATGTGCTCAAGTCTCGAAATTTAGTTTGAACCTACAACCATTGAACTGACAACTTTGGACTGTGCCATAAACTCCAAAAAGCATATATAACCCCAAAAGTAGTTACATTGTCTCAGGGAGGAACTTCAAAATCTTCTCAGAGCAGCCTAGAAAATAAAGAATGTGAAGTTATTAGAGAATCTGTAAAAAAAGATGCAGGGAAGAGGCTATATGGTTAGGTTTGGGAATCTGGGGTTATTTTTGTTTCAGCTATTCAAAATCACGAAGATCTGGACAGATTGGATTGGATGAATCAAAGGTCATAGATTTAAAGCGATTGGCAAGAGAGAAAGAAAAACATGCAGTGAGTGGTCAAGATCTGGAATACACTGCCCAAGAGTGTGATTGAGGCGGGGTTCAGTTGAAGCCTTCAAAAGAGAATTGGATAAGTATATGGAGGCAGGCTAGTTGCTGTTGCAGAGCTGGCACAGGTAATAGGCTGCACAACTTCCTTCTGTTTCTAATTTGATTCAGCACAAATATCAGCAATTGAGAGAGTTAACCAGAAGGGGCTGGTTTAGCACAAAAGGCTAAACAGCTGGCTTGTAATGCAGAACAATTCCAGCAGCACAGGTTCAATTCCCGTACCAGCCTCCCCGAACAGGCGACAAGGGGCTTTTCACAGTAACCTTATTGAAGCTACTTGTGACAATAAGCGATTATTATTATAACAGCTTTTCCACATTAAAAAAAAGTACAATCAGTGGCATCTAAATTCAGAATCAAAAAGGGACCCTTTGGGGTCAATGGGGAGAAATGCAAATTTTGAAACTTATGAATTTTTAATGAATGTTTTTGACTACATTGTAATGTTCTTGTCGGATGGCCTGCTTTATATTACAAGAACACTTGTAGCTAAAGCATAAACAATTTATGAACATTAACTGTGGGTAGACTATATACAAAACAACAGATTAATAACAGTATGATCATGCACAAGCAACCTCTCTCTCTATTTCCCTCCAGCCAGTCTGAGGGGGTCATCTGACTAACATTCACTTATATACTAATGAGACTCCTAGTGGTCAGTCAGTGAATTACAATACAACCATTTAAAAAAAAAAAAAACTTTATTGGCTTTTCTCATATTTCTAAACAGTTACTGTATACACATTACATTTTTCTTGCCCGCGCTAATTTACTTTATTTTACAGAGGTTTGTTTTGTCCTTCATTTAACTAACTCTATGTACATTTTGTTGCCCTCTGGATCGGTCTTTGATTCCCCCCCCACCCCCCCATTGGCTTCAGCACCCTTCCCCTTCTCTTGTGGTTACCCCGCCTTCCTTCTGCCCCCTCCCCCCCCTCTCTGGTTGCGCAGTCTTTTGGTTTCCCATCTATCTTTTTTTTCCCTGGCTTACTCCTCGCTGCCAGCCTCAAACAGGTTTTGGAACAGGCCGACGAAATGCCCCCAAGTATCCAGGAAGCCTTCCTCTGACCCTCCCAGAGGTCAGCGAGCCAGTCTGCAGCTTTGGATGCTGCTGCCGATCGCTAGCCGAGCAGGATTCTCCGGCGTGCGATTAGGGAAGCGAAAGCAAGGGCGTTGGCCCCCTTCCCCATGTGTAACTCTGGCTGCTCTGATACCCCGAGGATTGTCACTATTTGGCATGGCTTCACCCTCACCCCCACAACCTTGGACATTGCCTCGGAGAAGGTTGTCCAGAACACAGCAAGCTTGGGGCAAGCCCAAAACATGTGGGTGTGGTTGGCCGGGCCCCTCTGGCACCGCTCACATTTGTTCTCCACTTCCGGGAAGAACCTGCTCATTCGGGTTCTGGTCAGGTGCGCCCTGTGCACCACTTTGAGCTGCATTAGGCTTAGCCTTGCGCAGGAGGAGGTGAAGTTCACCCTGCTCAGTGCTTCGCTCTAGAGTCCCCATCCTACCTCTGTCCCCAGTTCATCCTCCCATTTTTGTCTGGTCTCGTCCAGTCATATTTGAGCCCTGTCCAGTAACTGTCCATATATTTTCCCACATAGCCCTTCCCTTACACCCCCCCCCCCCCTTCTCACTCCTTGTGCCTTCAGGTCCTCTAGTGGTGTGCTTTCTGGGGCCCCGGGGTACCCTACTGTCTCTTTGTGGAGGAAGTGTTTTATTTGGAGGTGTCTCATTTCCTGTCCTTTTGCTAGCCTCCACTTCCTCATCAGATCGTCCAGTATCGCCAGTCTGCACCCTACGTAGAAGTCCCCGACCGTCAATGTGCCCCCGTCCCGCCTCCATCTTTTGAAGGTGGTATCTAGCACGGCTGGGGGAAATCTGTGATTGATGCAGATGGGGGCCATGGGGGACATTTTGGTTATCCCGAAGTGTTGTCTCAGCTGGGTCCACGTTCTCAGCATGGCCACTACCACTGGGCTCATTGTGTACCTTATTGAGGAGGATGGGAGTGCTGCTGTGGCCAGGGCCCGGAGGGTTGTTCCTTTGCAGGATGCCTCCCCCATTTGTACCCAATCTGTGTCAGTTTCTTGTACCAAACTCCTCACTCCTTCTGCCGTTGCTGCCCAGTGGTAGTATTGTAGGTTCGGTAAAGCCAAGCCCACTTTGACTTTTCCTCTTTGCAGGTGTCGGTTTGGGAATTCTCAGGTTCTTACCCCCTCCCCCCCCCACACAAACGCCATGATTAGACTAATTACAATACAACCATGATATCACCATACATATTATGCTCCAAATTAACTGAAAGCACGAGATGAGTCAGCCATTTAGTCGGTCACATATTCAAGGGTTCTTAAAAGTCCACAGTAGGATGAGGGTTTGGAAATAGTAACCTGGCAACTTACCTGGAGCTACACTGCTGAAACTTGGAGCACAAATAAAAGACTCAAGTGGAAACTAGAGCAAGAGATATGGAATATAGAGGTTTTTTTTTTTTTAAAAAAGCCTTTCACCTAGAAGGCATTGCACAACATTAAAATGTTGGAAATCAAATATTAAAAACAGAAAATGGTGAATCAGCTGGTCCCCCGAATACAATGGATGTATAGTCCCTCATAGAATTTATAGTGAAGGAGGCCATTTGGCCCATCGAGTCTGCAACAGTCATTGGAAAGAGCACCCTGACCTAAGCCCACACCTCCACCCTATCCCCATAACCCAGTAACCCTACCTAACCTTTTTTGGACACCAAGGGCAATTTAGCATGGCCAATCCACCGAACCTGTACATTTTTGGACTGGAAATCAGAGCACTGAGGAAACCCACGCAGACACAGGGAGAACGTGCAGACTCCACACAGACAGTGACCCAAGCCGTGAATTGAGCCTGGGACCCTGAAGCCGTGAAGCAATAGTGCTATCCACTGTGCTACCGTGACACTCAACACCCTTCTATACCCTGTACTTTGACTGTCCACTCAGACCCTCCACACAAAAGCTGCCACTATGGGAAGCGAAGCAGCTTAGTTCCGAACGATAACCATCTTTTTGTAGGAATACTCAGAATCCCTCCTTGACCAATTCTTCTGTTACTCTAGTGGGGATCATCACTACTGATATCGCTTTGCCTTGCTGCTCAAATCTTGAAAAATTGTCATCCTTCTTTCACTAATCCTTTGCCTTCATATCATGGCAGTGGCCACACAAAGTCACTGTCTTCTTCAGCGAACCACACAAAGTACTGCATTGTCTGTAAAGCATTTTGGATGCCCAGGAGGTAATGTTAAGATGCAATATAAATTCAAATCTTTCTTTCATATGATCCAACCGCAACTTTTCCAGCTCTCTCTCATCCTGGGCATCTGATCCAACCGCAACTTTTCCAGCTCTTTCTTATCCTTGCCAATCTATTTCACGTTAACCAGCAACAACTGCTTGAGAGTATACTTCATTTATTAATATTTGGAACAAAGGAAGAATCCACAGAACTCTTAATCAAAGGTGTTCTCAAAAGTTTGAGCTAGAGATTTAAAGAAACATCAACATAAAACATCTAATGTAGACAACAGATAGATTCGATTAGAGCAGGAATAAGGGATATGGGAAATAGGTTAGTGAACTGAATATTTTCTGAGGCTTTAGAAAAATGGGTGATGTGACAAAGGTATTATACAAGAGCAGATGACAGAAAAAAAAAAAGAGACATTGTAAAAAGCTTGCACTTGTATGGGATGTGGGCATTGCCAAATTTTCAACTGACAGTCAGCCAATCCCAAATAAATATCTCAAGGAAAATACAAAAAAAAAAACACTTCCAATCAGGAATGAAGACTCCATCTGTGAATAAGTTTGTGATGGTGGGATTAAGGAAAACAAGAATGATATTGAGTAAACCAGCTGGAAAATGGGCCTTTTGAAAATGTATGAAGGGTGAAAACAATGATGGATGCAGACTTTTTAAAGCCCAATTGGACGTTTTGGCAAAGAAGCTCTGAATTATACCTATTTTCACATTTCAAAATCAATTTATTTTAGAACACAAGGTTTTTAAATACCATAACATGGTTATCCCTGGATAGAATCAAAAACAATTATCTGAAGTTACACAGCTGTTGTAAACATTTGGTTCGGTCTACACTTAGCACGAAGTTCAATAAGGTTTTATCATTTTTGAAGTTGTTTTTCATGTCGATATATTTCAAATGTCATCTGCAGATATGTTATTCGAAGGTCATGTTGGAATTGCGTTAGATCATTTTGGAAAGATTAAAATACTTCAAACAATTTTTCAATTATAATTCCTAAACTGCTCTTTGTGCACTTTTTTTCTGGAGCGGTTGTGAAATTCAAACATTTAAAATATGCATGCAGATGTATTGAAAATAGGAAACCTTCAGCACTTCTTATTTTGTTCAATGTGTAGAAACCAGATGCCCATTTAGAGTTCCTGGTCGGAATTTAACTGAGCCCATGGGAAGGGCTTGGTGAGCGGGGAGATGTCAGGAGAACCCGGAATTAATTCCTAACATTGGGAAAATTTGTCAAGTTGGGCGCTGGAAGGGCCTGATGTGGAAATCTGCCGGCCAGCGGCAGGGTGTCAATAAGCCTAATATAAAAGTTGTGGGGGAGGTCCCTTGTTGTGAGTTACATCATTCAGTGCCCAATTGAGGAACTCAGAATTTGGAAGGGTGCCAGAGAACAAAAAAGAGAGAAAGCCACTCACCCGGCCTTGCCTCGGACCGACTCCCCTCCCCCTCTTCCACCCCCCCACCCCTCCAGCTCCATGATACCCTCCCCTTGCACCCCATTAAAGAACACACAAACAAGAATTAGGAGGAGGTGGTCATTCTGCCACTCTTGCTCTGCTATTTAACAAGATCATAGTGACTCCGATTGCAGTCTCAGCTCCATTTTCCCGTCTGTGCACCACCTCCCCACCCTGCAACACACACACACACACTCTAACCCATGCTGGCAAGTACCTGATGACACTGAATTGTGTTGGGCCTCCTCCATTGGTTCTCCAAATAGTTTGGGGATCCCATTGTGGGAACTAAATCCTGGCCCATTTCCAACTGTCATTAACTTGCATTCTCTGACACAAATCGTATCAATATAACCTTAATTTTCAGTTATTGGAAAATTTTCCTTGAATATTACAGTGAGAAAAATAGGGTAGATGGAATCTCGTTTCCAGCAGATAGTATTAACATGGGGTCAAATACAGCACCATATCCAATACAGGTTTAAAAAAATACTGCCTGATAATAAACCATCACAACAAACCCATTCTCAATTAATACAGACCTAAAAATATTGATAGCCCTAAAATTCGTTAGAATTTCTCCTCATTTTCTGACTGAATGTTGCAAGAACTTTCAAGTTCTGAAGAGGCTGATTCAGCTGTGCAGAGCAATTAAATGAAGTCTTACTGGGCAACAAAATGCCGAGTATGCCAATCTGAATTTCAGCTGCGCAATGTTAGAGAACTTAATTGAGCACACAGTCATGCAAGGCAAATGCTAACTGAACACAAATGTTGTAAACATACGCTTTAGGGAAGGACAGAATTCCAACAGTAGTAAAGCATTTCTAACAATCATTATCTTATACTGTGGTGCCTAGTTCGATTTCACTAAAACAGTTTGAGAATGTTAGTTCCTAGTTTGATAATGCAGAAATGTATCATGGATAAGCAAAGTCCTAATTTTAAAGAGCTATGCAATAAGCCATACTTCCCACAAGATGAAACGGCGAGGATACACCAAAGGCAACACATCTAACAAACTTCATTCATTTTCACAAATGGCAAGCCACAAAGTGGAGACATTTGATGGATTCATTTAGATTTTGGGCAAAGCTGGCCTTACCAGATGCAGAACGATGTTCTGAAGCAACAAGTGACACATATTCACTATTTTAATGCTTGAAAATACCAAACATAAATACCAAAGCACATGTTGCTCCCACTTCTGCAGCATAGGTTTTAAGAGAATGAAAGAATATATCCATAGTTATACAGTACACCCAAGCCACCAAGCTCTGTAGGGGGGAATTGGAGAGAGAAAAAAGGTTTCTTGTGGAAATGGGTCATTTAGGCATAATTTCCTGTTGATTTACCCAGTTTAAAGTGGCAGAAGCAGAAGGGAAAAATCAGAGAAATAAGGAGTAGAATGTTGGAAAGTATCACTGTTGCTGCAACAAGAAAGAAAATCGCCATATCCATTTTCATCAACAGCAGGCCAAGGTTCACCAATAAGTCCATAAAAATAAGGTTATCTTCCTTCATCACACAATGACTGCTCAAAGTAAAATTTCCAAGAGATATTTATGGAGAGCACATCCTAAGGAATGAATGTGTTGGACCCCCCCCCACGCTGGATGGATTCGATTGTGTGGGCTGTTCGATCTGGTGCTCGGTTTAATAATATTAGTAAGGATGTACTCAAACTTATACCACTGAACACCTTAAGAATCGAACAAGATTTTATTTTTGTGAAAAGAGTGGTGCAGCACAGGGAATGAGGTTGGAAGCAATATAATTTTGATCTGAGATTTACTGAATGCCAACCAGAGGGAAAAAAAAATTCAGAGGGTAGTGGAACGGGCTGCCAGAGGCAGTGGTAGAGGTGGGTACAATTTTTTCCTTCAAAAAACACTTGGAATATCGGCCAAATGCGGGCAAGTGGGACTAGCTTAGTGATAGAAATTGGGCGGCATGGACAAGCTGGGCCGAAGGACCCGCTTCCATGCTGTAAACATCTATGACATTTCCAAAATGAGAAAATGAAGTGTTCCTACAAAAATATGCAATGTATGGATTTAAACGATGAAGAGGGTCACAGTTTAGTTGCAATTAAATTAAATTTCACATGCTACCTTTTCTTAAAAAAAAGTCAGATTGGCTCGCAAATTCCGTGACCACTGTGGCTTTATTTTGCCGGAGTGACAAAAATTGTTGCAAAACACCCAACAGTGTTCTGCAGATTTACAGTAAACATCTGTAGATCCTAAAAAGGAAAATGTTCTTCTCAATAAAAGCAATAAATCCAAAGGCTTCCACAGAGCTCACTTGTCAGGAAATGGAATTTGTACGTCATCTTTATTTTTCCATGTTAAAATTAATTGGCAAAAGTGGACTGTAACTATCCAGAAAAAAATTGCAGCTAGTGCAAAAATTATGCGACCTTACCGGAAGACAATATGAACTGCTTACTAAAGTTGCACATAACTTGTCCACTGAACGGAAGGTATATAAACAAAGCATTTGTATATGCATATACATAAAACAGACAAAAAAAAATACCAGTCATCTTTCATATAGAATGTAGATGCAGAATATACATTTAATGGCTATGTAAAAGTTTTGCAGATTTAATAGAATGGGCAGGGGGGAGGAGAGCGGCACGGTAGCGTCACGAAAGACGTGCTTGTTAGGTGAATTGGACATTCTGAATTCTCCCTCCGTGAACCCGAACAGGTGCCGGAATGTGGCGACTAGGGGATTTTCATAGTAACTTCACCGCAGTGTTAATGTGAAAAATGAAATGAAATGAAAATGGCTTATCGTCACAAGTAGGCTTCAAATGAAGTTACTGTAAAACGCCCCTAGTCGCCACATTCCGGCACCTGTTCAGGAAGGCTGTTACGGGATGTTAATGTAAGCCTACTTGTGACACTAATAAACATTATTAGCTCCTTCTGTAATTGTCAGGTTCAAATTCAATTCAGCGTCTCAATTTCTGTCGTTCCTTTGAAATGGCAAATGGTCCTCTTGTAAAACACACAAGCACGTTAGGCCAAACGGCTCCCTCCCTGGCAGTTTCATCCTATAATTGGATAGATTATTCTTTTATGGGTCAATTTTTGTGCTCAAGGAGAAGAGACACTAGCTCCAGGAGAACCTGTGCACTAGTGACTTGGGATCTAACAAGCATGGCTGACTTCAGAAGAAGGTCTTTAAAACTCACTTTTAGCCCAATATTTAAAAGCACAATTCCTCGTCCACAACACAAAATCAACAAACACCAGACATTTAAATGCAATTCAGCGCTGATATCGCAAGTATCCAGACAAGCCTTTTAATACAGCAACCTCAAGTTTTTGTGCAGTGCAAAACAGAAACAGAATTGTTGACTTCCTTTCCTTTATACAAGTATTCAATTTAAAAATAATGTGCTGCAAAAATTTCAAGTTTGGTGAAATTAAGATTACTTACTTTATTGTAAATTGCACCACACGGCTATTCCAGTAAACTTGCCAGAATACACAAAAGACAGTCGCAATAATGATTAAGAAGCTGCCATTGCATTTAAAATTCAAAGAGATTTATGAAGGAAGCACAATTAGCTGCTTCATCGCTTCTTCACTGCATTTTTAAAACTGCTGCAACAACATGGGTGCAGACTCCTCTTGCGGTTGACCTTCGCTTTGAATTCTGCCTGGGCAACCATCTGACTCACCTAGAGGGAGCTACCCGATAGTCCGCAGCTTAATACAGATTTTCTTCTATCTGCTTCACAACTCACACCTAAAGCTATTTACAATATGTATTCGGAACAGTCCAAGTAAAATAGTAAAAATATTATGGCAGGGCCTTCAAACTGTTGAATAAAGCCGATACGAGAAGATTGCTGCAATACTAGAGTCTGAATCAATAAGCAAATTAATGCTCATTCACTATTCGACTAGAGTGTTGCATTAGCGAATATCTCCACAAGTATTCGAAATTAATATCAATAAAAGGAATAATACACCCAAGGATGATTCATCTACGCAAGAGTTAATTTAATGTTGGAACCCATAATCCTAAACTATTCCCACATCCATGATCAGCTGTTTAAACCGACAATTAAAGGACAGTGAAATTCTAACCTTGTGGTATTTTTTATACTCATTTAACAGAGTTCGCAGAGAAAACAGAAGGATGAGATGTGCTCACGTGTCTTCTTTCCTCAGGCTGTTGATCACCAAGCTCGTGTACCTTTTTTGGAAGACGACTGCTCAGAAAAGTCATCACAGTCGGACTTGCTGAGGGTTAGCAAATCCTTTTACGCCAGATGGTAGCACTACCACCCAGTCTGCACTTTTTAAATCACAAGCGAGGTCTGAGACGATTGCACACAGGAGAATCTGGACAAACTGCTATGACTGAAGCTCTCTAGTCCTTGGAGAAGGGTGAAACACCTGAGCGCGACAGATTGCCGTTTTAGTTCTATTCGGCTCTGTGGGACTAGATTGGCCCTGCCCTGGTGGAATTGTATGCGAGTATGCTTCTGGAGGACAGCATGTCAAATTCTAGAAGGAAAGTTATCATCCTCACCTACAGGTGGAGGGTGAAAGGGAGGCAATTAAAATTGCCGACCCATTTTACTGTTGAGTGTAGACGTTCTGTTCAGGGTCATTGCCAGTCAGGTAAAATCTTCTGAGGAGTTGCCCAGACCTTCATTGTATGCGGCAGGAAGATCTCTGATAGGCAATTGTGTCTCTGCGCAGCAGGAGGCTACGTACACCTGCCTCATCAGCGTGGACCAGAATATCACACACCTACATGATGGATGTACACTGCAGAATGCGGTTTGGGGAGTGAATCCACAATTGGATCCAACTGTTCCACAAACATTAGCAGCACAGTTTCAATCAACAGGTGGAAATGAGAAAGCTTTTCAATCAAATCTGGAGTCAGGTCGGACTGCCTGCTCTCTCCTGTCCACGTGTTGAGTCCATCAGGAAAGATTCTGCCGTAAGATGATCCCAGTCAGGCCAACATGGACTGTACATGGACAACATTACCATTTTTTGCTTGGTTCCGCTGTCGGTGTGCAGACTAATGAACATCGGTGACCCTCGAACTGGCCTCAGGAGCCAAGATAAATCACAACAAGATCAAGGCCATTTGCTTTGGGAACTGGGCTGCATGATCCTTTGTCCCCTTCACTCAGGTCAGACATAGAATATAGAACATTACAGCGCAGTACAGGCCCTTCGGCCCTCGATGTTGCTCCGATCTGTGAAGCCACTCGAAAGCCCATCTACACTATTCCCTTATCGTCCATATGTCTATCCAATGACCATTTGAATACCCTTAGTGTTGGCGACTCCACTACTGTTGCAGGCAGGGCATTCCACGCCCTTACTACTCTGAGTAAAGAACCTACCCCTGACATCTGTCCTATATCTATTTCCCCTCAATTTAAAGCTATGTCCCCTCATGCGAGACATCACCATCCGAGGAAAAAGGCTCTCACTGTCCACCCTATCCAATCCTCTGATCATCTGGTATGCCTCAATTAAGTCACCTCTTAACCTTCTTCTCTCTAACGAAAACAGCCTCAAGTCCCTCAGCCTTTCCTCGTAAGATCTTCCCTCTATACCAGGCAACATTCTGGTAAATCTCCTCTGCACCCTTTCCAATGTTTCCACATCCTTCCTATAATGCGGCGACCAGAATTGCACGCAATACTCCAAATGCGGCCGCACCAGAGTTTTGTACAGCTGCAACATGACCTCATGGCTCCGAAACTCAATCCCTCTACCAATAAAAGCTAACACACCGTACGCCTTCTGAACAACCCTCTCAACCTGGGTGGCAACTTTCAGGTATCTATGTACATGGACACCAAGATCTCTCCGCTCATCTACACTGCCAAGAATCTTACCATTAGCCCAGTACTGTGTCTTCCTGTTATTCCTTCCAAAATGAATCACCTCACACTTTTCTGCATTAAACTCCATTTGCCACCTCTCAGGCCAATGCCACAGCTTATCTATGTCCCTCTGTAACTTGTAACATTCTTCCGCACTGTCCACAACTCCACCGACTTTAGTGTTATCTGCAAATTTACTCACCCATCCTTCTACACCCTCCTCCAGGTCATTTATAAAAATAACAAACAGCAGTGGCCCCAAAACAGATCCTTGTGGTACACCACTAGTAACTGGACTCCAGTTTGAACATTTCCCATCAACCACCACCCTTTGTCTTCTTCCAACTAGCCAATTTCTGATCCAAACTGCTAAATCACCCTGAATCCCATGCCTCCGTATTTTCTGCAGTAGCCTACCGTGGGAAACCTTATCAAACGCTTCACTGAAATCCATATACACCACATCAACTGCTTTACCCTCATCCACCTGTTTGGTCACCTTCTCAAAGAACTCAATAAGGTTTTGTGAGGCACGACCTACCCTTCACAAAACAGTGTTGACTATCTCTAATCAAATTATTCCTTTCCAGATGATTATACATCCTATCTTTCCAAGATTTTGCCCACAACCGAAGTAAGGCTCACTGGTCTATAGTTACTGGGGTTGTCTCTACTCCCCTTCTTGAACAAGGGGACAACATTTGCTATCTTCCAGTCTTCTGGCACTATTCCTGTAGACAAAGATGACTTAAAGATCAAAGCCAAAGGCTCAGCAATCTCCTCCCTAGCTTCCCAGAGAATCCTAGGATAAATCCCATCCGGCCCAGGGGACTTATCTATTTTCACACTTTCCAGAATTGCTAACACCTCCTCCTTATGAACCTCAAACCCTACTAGTCTACTAGCCTGAATCTCAGTATTCGCCTCAACAACATTGTCTTTTCATTTCGCACCTCTCCTATCTCTTCAGACTCCACGCACAACTTCCCACTACTGTCCTTGACTGGCCCTACTCTTACCCTAGTCATTCTTTAATTCCGGACATATCTGTAGAAAGCCTGAGGGTTATTCTTGATCCTACCTGCCAAAGACTTCATGTCCCCTCCTGGCTCTTCTTAGCTCTCTCTTTAGGTCCTTCCTAGCTAACTTGTAACTCTCGAGCGCCCTAACTGAACCTTCATGTCTCATCTTTACATAAGCCTCCTTCTTTCTCTTGACAAGTGTTTCGACTGCTTTAGTAAACCACGGTTCGACCGCTTCCTCCCTGCCTGATAGGTACATACTTATCAAGAACACGCAGTAGCTGTTCCTTGAATAAGCTCCACATTTCCATTGTGCTCATTCATCCCCTGCAGTTTTCCTCTCCATCCGATGCATCCAAGTCTTGCCTCATCGCATCATAATTGCCTTTCCCCCAGATATAACTCTTATCCTGCGGTATATACCTATCCCTTTCCATCACTAAAGTAAACGTAATCGAATTGTGATCACTAGCACCAAAGTGCTCACCGACCTCCAAATCTAACACCTGTCCTGGTTCATTACCCAGTACCAAATCCAATATGGCCTCGCCTCTCGTTGGCCCATCTACATACTGTGTCAGGAAACCCTCCCAAACGGACCCATCTAAAGTACTCGAACAATAGCGTTTCCTGTCAATATTTGGAAAGTTAAAGTCCCCCATAACAACTACCCTGTTGCTTTCGCTCCTATCCAGAATCAACTTTACAATCCTTTCCTCTACATCTCTAGAACTTTTCGGAGGCCTATAGAAAACCCCTAACAGGGTGACCTCTCCTTTCCTGTTTCTAACCTCAGCCCATACTACCTCAGTTGACGAGTCCTCATCAAATGTCCTTTCTGCCACCGTAATACTGTCCTTGACAAACAATGCCACCCCTCCCCCTCTTTTACCACCTTCCCAGAGCTTACTGAAAAATCTAGACCCCGGCATCTGCAACAACCATTCCTGTCCCTGCTCAATCCATGTCTCCGAAATGGCCACAACATCGAAGTCCCAGGTACCAACCCATGCCGCCAGTTCACCCACCTTATTCTGGATGCTCCTGGCATTGAAGAAGACACACTTTAAACCACCTTCCTGCCTGCCGGTACACTCCTGCAACTTTGAAACCTTACTCATGACCTCACTACTCTCAACCTCCTGTATACTGGAGCTACATTTCAGGTTCCCAAGCCCCTGCTGAACTAGTTTAAACCCTCCCGAAGAGCATTAGCAAATTTCCCCCCCCCAGGATATTGGTACCCTCTGGTCCAGGTGTAGACCATCCCGTTTGTAGAGGTCCCACCGACCCCAGAATGAGCCCCAATTATCCAGAAATCTGAAACCGTCCCTCCTGCACCCACCCTGTAGTCACGTGTTCAACTCTTCTCTCCCCCTATTCCTCGTCTCGCTAGCACGTGGCACGGTTAACAACCCAGAGATAATAACTCAGTTTGTCCTAGATCGAAGTTTCCACCCTAGCTCCCTGAATTCGTGCCTTACATCCCTATCCCTACCTATGTCATTGGCACCTATGTGGACCACGACTTGGGGCTGCTCTCCCTCCCCCTTAAGGATCCCGAAAACACGATCCGAGACATCACGCACCCTGGCACCTGGGAAGCAACACACCAACCGCGAGTCTCTCTCGTTCCCACAGAATCTCCTATCTATCCCCCGGACTATGGAGTCTCCAATGACTAATGCTCCACTCCTCTCCCACCTTCCCTTCTGAGCAACAGGGACAGACTCTGTGCCAGAGACCTGTATCCCATGGCTTACCCCTGGTAATTCGTCCCCCTCCCACTCGTTTCTAAGGGGAACGACCACAGGGGATCCCTGTACTGACTGCTTCCTCCCAGCCCCTCTCACCGTCACCCATCTATCTTTATTCTTCGGAGTAACTACATCCCTGAAGCTTCTACCTATGACCACCTATGCCTCCCGAATGATCCGAAGTTCATCCAGCTCCAGTTCCAGTTCCCTAACGCGGTTTCTCTGGAGATGGGTGCATTTCCCACAGATGAAATCATCAGGGACACTGACGGCGTCGCTCACCTCAAACATTCTGCAGGAGGAACATTGCACTACCTTCCCAGCCATCCCCTCTAGATAAAAAAAGAGAAAGAAAGAGCTTACCTGTTATTCCTAGACGGTATGAAGTGGAGATATGTCTCGGGGTGGGCGCGTGGGGGCAAGTGAGGGCTGTAGAACATTTGCACATCATTGCACTTTGTGATGGCCATTTTGAAATGCTTTGTAATGATACTCATTAGATATTTTAAGAATAAAATATATATTTTGCAAGAAAAAATTTATCCATAGATGTAAAATTATACAGTCCGGTTAAAATATTTAAATAAACCTCAATTAAACCTCCACATCTTCCTTTCCAATTGAATGAACAGAAACAAGAAAGTAAAGGTGGAAAGATTCAGAACCATGCACTAGTTTAATCCCCATACTCATCAGTAAGGAATACCTGGTTCTGGAATTATCACCAACGCCAAAATACACAATTTAACTACCTGCTGTAGACAGTCGGAACACTTTCAGTAATATGCTGAGCTAGTTTTAAATTAATGTCATTTACTATCTAAAGTTTCAGGTGACTTCCGGTGAAGAGGATGTGCTGAGAAATCGCACATCAGGTGGCTCTCCTCCCACAAACTGGAAAAAAAGCCACTTTTCACCTGAAACATGCTAAAAACTGAACAATTCATCTCAACGACTTTAGCAGAACAGGGGGCGGGGGAATGGATGTCGGGCAAAAGCCAATCCAGGGGCCGCACAGAAACCAGGAGTGGGAAGAGCCTGGATCAACAACGAACGGACGAGCTGACTGGCGCACTAGGTGGCGAAACCCGAAATTCGCCGGAGCGAGAGGACCCGACCAGTCGCGCACAAAGCCCTCCCTCACCGTGGGTGCCTGGAAGACATCCTGCTCAAGAGCATTGCGGGAGCAGAAACGAAACAAAGTCAGACATTCAGGCAGCGAAGGGCGCAATAGCCAAAGCTCTGGCACACATGCAACTGGCCCTGAACAATGTCGAAAAGCGACTGGAGGCGACGATCACAGACCTGGAAAGGACCGCAATGGACCAGAGCGACCAGATATTCACCCTGGAAAAGGAGGTGGTGAGGCTGGTCACGATACAAGACAGCCTAAAAGGAAAGGTCGAAGACTAAGAGAACCGGTAAAGACGGCAGAACTTGAGAATTGTGGGCCTACCGGAGGGAATTGAAGGTAGGGACCCCATAGATTACGTGGCCCAAATGCTGGGCAACCTGTTGGGAAGGGAGACCTTCCCCAACCCACCAGAAATAGAAAGAGCACACTGGTCACTCAAACCAAAACCAGGACCCAGCCAATGGCGCTTATTGCAAAAATGCACCGGTACCAAGACCAGGAGAGAATCCTGCGCTGGAAAGGTCACAACATCCGGATATACCAGGACATGGGGCTGACCTGGCCAACTGCCGGGCCAAATTCAACAAAGCAAAGGCCGCGTTATACAAGAGTGGCGTAAGATTTGGAATGCTGTACCCAGCCAAGCTCAGGGTCACATTCCAAGGCAAAGAACACTTTGAAAATCCACTTTAAACTATATCTTATTTCTAACGTTTACAATACAAATATAAATCCCTTATTTTCCTCACACTTGCCCGCAACCACCTTTTAAGAATTCCAAAGTCTCGCAATCCTCATTTTCCCGATCTCGGTCTTAAATGGGTGATCTCTTATTTTTAAACAGTGGCCTCCAGTTCTAGGCACAACATCCGCTCCACATTCACCCTGTAAAGATGCCCTCAGGATCTTGTATGTTTCAATCAAGTAACCTCCAACTGTCTATTCCAGGTATTAGTCTACATTGAACATAGTGGATGAGGCCGCCATTCGGCCCATCGAGTCTGCACCTACCCACGTAAGCCCTCACTTTCACCCTATCCCCGTAACCCAATAACCCCTCCTAAACATTTTTGGACACGAAGGGCAATTTATCATGGCCAATCCACATATCCTGCACGTTTTTGGACTGTGGGAGTAAACTGGAGCACCAGGAGGAAACCCATGTAGAAACAGGGAGAACATGCAGACTCCGCACAGTGACCCAGCGGGGAATTGAACCTGGGACCCTGGTGCTGTGAAGCCACAGTGCTATCCACCTGTGCTACCGTGTAGTACAAAATAGTACATTTTCTCTGAACTGCTTCCAATGCATTTACCTCTTTCTTTAAATAAGGTGTGGAGATGCCGGCGTTGGACTGGGGTGAGCACAGTACAAAGTCTTACAACACCAGGTTAAAGTCCAACAGGTTTGTTTCGATGTCACTAGCTTTCGGAGCGCTGCTCCTTCCTCAGGTGAATGAAGAGGTATGTTCCAGAAACACATAGACAAATTCAAAGATGCCAAATAATGCTTGGAATGCGACCATTAGCAGGTGATTAAATCTTTACAGATCCAGAGATGGGGTAACCCCAGGTTAAAGAGGTGTGAATTGTATCAAGCCAGGACAGTTGGTAGGATTTCGCAGGCCAGATGGTGGGGGATGAATGTAATGCGACATGAATCGCATTAAATAAGGTGACATTAGAACTTTGAACACAAGGTGTGGGTTGACAAGTACCACTCCCCAGATTCACTTTCTATAGGACCAAAACTCACTTTAACTAATTTTAAAAAATACATGTAAAATAATCGGTTCTTATATTTCTAGAGAGCTCTCATTCTCTATTTTCTCCCTTCTTTGTTTTGTGTTATATATTCCAACTAATCTAACCTGCCACCCGTATTTGCACAATTATATGGATTTTCTTTAAGTTTGATGCTATCTTCAACTTTTTTATTACGTTAACCACAGATGGTGGGGTCCTCCCCTTGGAATTTTTCTTTCTCATTGAAATGTACCTATTCTATGTATTCTGAGCTATTTCCAGAAATGTCTGCCACTGTATCTCGATTTACCAGTTCACTCACCAGCTCAGCTTTCATGCCCTCATAATTGCTCTTTACTAGTCTTACTACTCGTCTTAGACCCACACTTCACTCCCTCAAACGGAATGTAAATTGCAATCATATGATCATTGCTACCTAGGAGCACCTTCATGGAGGTCATTAATTAATTTTATCTCTTTGCACAACATCAGGTCTAGTATAGTCTACTCCCTGATTGATTCACGATCTAAGAAATTATCCCGAACAAAAAACATTATGAATTTGTCATCTACACTACCTTTTCCCATCTGATTATTCCAGTCAATAGAATCCCCCATAGTAATCATTCAAACTTGTTTGAGACAGTTATATCAAGGAAGCCTACATATTTTGGACACAAGATGTGAACAGGAGCGTGTTTGGAAAGAGGAAAGATATGGCAGCACACCTAGAAAACATACACAATTAAGACCCTAGATTGCATGGATGGATAATATCAGAACATGGACTGGCCTCTCTATGGGACAAGCAATGTGGAGACTGGAGAATAGAAAGATTGTTCACTGTACAGTTAACCCTTCGAGCAAGGACAAAGTAAGACAAGAGTATGCCATTTTCTTCAAAAAAAGGGAAATGAAATGCGTTACCACTGTAGTCGTAATTTGTATAACACATTTTTGTTAAAGCACTCGATCAGAGCTCACAAACTTTAAACCCAATCACCACAGTAATATTGACTGCAAAAGGAAAGCATTCTGATAAAACACCACAAATTCCACTTGTCACTCACCTCAAACAACCTCCAAGGGAAAATTGAAAAATCCAAATTTTACTCATTTTTGTTGCCTTTGAAACAACTTGAATGAACTGAAATTATCTTCCTTTCTCGGTTCAAAATAAAATTACATTTTATTTTGTGCGCCATGCATCATGTACTCATTTTGCGGATCAATATCAGGGTGCGGTCTGTGTACACATTTAAACCATATTTGTCAACATAAGCCAAGTGGCATAATTAAGATTCAGCCAACAGTTTCAATGTGCACATTTATCCGCATACATTCAAGGCAGGAATCCAACAGGAAGCAGGGGCAGTAGCCTCATAGCCAGCATGGCTATTTTACCACATGCAGACAGCGTGTGGGGGAGGGGCAGGGGGACATGGAGGAAATATCGCCAAGTTTAAGTAAATCCTTAAATAAAAATAACAACTGGAAATAACTCAGTAGGTCATTGTTGTGGGAGAGAATTACTGGGTTGGATTTAATGGGGTGACTGGGGCCCATTAAAGAGGTAATTCCACCCCCCCACCCTTTCCCACCACCAGTCCACTTAATGAAAACTGCTAGGCTGGGAACTTATGCGTGTTTCCCCCACAAGCCTCTGCTGCCACCAGTTAAATCCCAGCAGTGGGATGATTAGTTAGCCATTTAAAGGCCTCATTTGGCCCATGGGCCAGACATTGCCACCACTGGCAAATTCCAACAGGGACAGGGGTGGGCAGCAGTCACAGGGCCCACTTCATTTTACAGGCCACCAGCTGCAAACTCACTGTTGGGCAGGATCAGGGGGTAGCGGTCAGAAACAGTCCACTGTGTCAGTTTCAGTACTTGTCAAATCTCTTCAAACCTGCTGAGTATTTCCAGCATTTTTGGTTTTGAAGTTCAGATTTCCAGCATTCAGCTTTTCTTTTCTAAATCACCACATCAGAGCCTTCTTCAGCAGGTGTCATTGAATACCAATCCTGATGAAGAAAAGCAGATTATAGTCACTTCCCTAGCCCAAGCAATTGTATTGCTTTCACAGGTGCCTAAGCACAGTCTAGAAACAAATCCAGCTAGGTTTTAAAAGTAGTTGATTGACAGAGACGGATGTTAAAATTGCACTCGCCCTGCAATCAAGTGCAATTATTCAAGAACTATAATAAGTACCAAGAAGCAGACTATAGTCCAAGCTGTAGGAAGATCTATCCCCACTGTCAGGCTAAAGAATTCATCCAACTCTCAGGCTACAGCTACATGTTCAATAATTCCACACCACAAAACCCATCCTTAAAGAAGTGAACTGCTTGTCCATCTCTGAAGGTGGCCCCTGCTTGGGGATTTGTTTTTTGACTTTTTTTTTGCCTGCTTATTGGGTACTGTATAGGTGGAAGTGTGGTGTAGGTGGAGAGTTTGGATTCTTCCTCCAGCATGCAGGGGGGGGGGGGGGGGGGGGGGGGATTCTCCAACCCCGCAGCAGAGTGTCCATGCCGTCATAAACGGCATCGCGTTTTACGGCGGCGTGAACAGGCCGCTCCCTACAGGGGGCCAGCACGGCGCTGGAGCGGTTTGCGCTGCTCCAGCTGCCGATCCCGGCGCGTACTGTGCGCCGCGGGATCCGCGCATGCGCAGCTGCAACGAGGACATGCGCAGTGGCGCCGGCACCAACGCACATGTGCAGTGGCCTCCTTCAACATGCCGGCCCCAACGCAACATGGCGCAGGGCCACAGTGGCCGGCGCATAGGAAAAGAGGCCTCCAGCCACAGAGGCCGGACCGCCGATCGATGGGCCAGACCACATCGGAGGCCTATCCCGGGGTCTCTCTCTTTCTCTCCCCCCCCCCCCCGGCCGCCACCTGACCCTTACATGCCGAGGTCCCGCCGGCTCAGAGCAGGCTAGAACGGTGCCGGCGGGACTCTGCTCTTTTCCTACAGCCGCTCGGCCCATCCAGGCCGGAAAATCGGTGGGCTGGCCGCGTAGAGCGGCCCTCAACCGGTGCCGTGCCAACCACGCTGACGCCAATGGCACCGATTCTCTGCACTGCGGAGAATAGTGTGCCGGCATTGGGTGGCATGGCCCGCTCGCTGGGATTCTCCAGCCCGGCTCATGGCTGGGAGAATCCCGCCCGGGATGTCTGGAGGTTATAACATGAGGAATAAGTAGAGTAAGGGGTCCTTATCTGACTCAGAAGGCCCTCGAGTTACAGGAGGAGAGAAAATGGCAGAGACCTCTGTCGTTGTTGCCCTCTCAGTGGACTACCGAAGGGCATGTGAAATTCCTGGCAGAGGAGTTCTGGAAACAGAGGCAGGAGGTCACTGGTGATCTGACCAAGATGTCTGAGCCTATTCGTGCAGCTCTGGACAGGGTGGAACAATGGTTGGATGTCCGGGGCTCGACGATTCAGAAGATGGAGGAGACGGTGACGTAGCCATGATGATCGGATCCCCTCCTCGGAGGCAGAGGTGGCAATGTTGGCAGAGGGACAGAAGACATTGAGGGCCACGGTCAACTACCAAGAGTAAAATTGCTCCAGACGTCAACATTTAAGATGTGTTGGCTGCGGGAGGGCATAGAAGGTGCGAATGCCATGGACCATGTGGCAAAGACATTTGGGAAGTTGGTGGGGGAGGGGTTCCTCGCAAACCCTCCCGAAAAAGACAGGACCCACCGGTCGTTGCAACAGAGGACCAGATCTGGGCAGCTGCCACGGGCGATCATTATCCAAATACCTTTGGAGTTGGACTAAAAGAAAAGATCTGAAGGTGGGGGAAGGACATTCGAGACTGCAGATGGAAAGGCCACACCATCAGAATTTATCAGGACCTGGGGAAGAACCGGGAAAAAGGTGAGCGGGGTTCAATACGGTCAAGGAGGCTCTTTATAAGAGCAAGTGAGGTTTGGAGTGGTGTACCCGACTCTCCTGCAGGTCATGTTAGGAGACAGGATCCGTTTATTTCGACAAGCCAGAGGAGGCAAATGACTTTGTAAAGAAACACAGATTGGTTACAGCGTTGGGTTATTTACTTTTTTGCTCTTGTATTTCTCACATTATTCTTTACCATGTATCTGGGTTACCTTGTATCTGCGTTATTGGTTTTAAGTTTCTCATGTATTGTTGGAAATGTTTGGGGGTGGGGGGTTGTGCATAACTTGCATTTTTCCCCCAAGTGGGGATCACCCTGCTAACAGAGATACTAGTTTTAACGGGAGCAAAGCGAGGGAGAGGGACGCAGCTGGTTAACTGTGTGTGCGTGTGCGCGTGTTTGGGGGGGGGGGGGGGGCGCAGGGCTGGTTGTTTCCTTCGTTCGCTAAGGTAACTAGTCTATGGTGGTTAGTTTGGGGGAGGGGGGGAGGGATTGTTGAGAGTGAGGTGGGTTGCTTTTTTGGTGCTCAAGGGGAGACGGGGAGGGGCTGAGAGGGACAGACGGCTGACTATGAAGGTTCCTCTATGGAGGTATCGGTTTGAGAGCATGGTGGTGGCATTCATCTTGGGTGGGCCTGGAGCAGAGGTGAGGCCTTGTCAGACTTCCTTGTGGGTGGGATTTGGTTGATCATAGCTGGGGTACCCCCGAAGCTTCCGATCAGGCTGGTTACATGGAACGGGAGGGCGTTCAATGGGCCAGTTAAAGGATCCTGGGTGTTTGCCCATCTAAACAATTTGAAGGCAGACGTGGTTTTCTTGCAGGAGACATGTGGTGGGTATGGGGGAAGAGAGGAAGACCGGCATATCTGACCACCCTACACACTATGTGGATTTATGTTTGAAGTCAGGCTGCGCTCAGCATGGCTGAATGGCTCTCTTATGTTATAGGCTCGGGCTTTGAAACTCCAGTGTTTTGAAACTCACCTGACCAAATTTTTATGTTGAATTTGGCTAGGATGAGCACAAGAGCCTTCACTTCAGGTCTGATTCATCAAACTGCCTTAGCACTTTTATCAAAACAAAGTTTATTATAAGAATGTAGTTACATATTATCAATTGCAAACATTAAAAAAACACAACAGCTAAAGTAATCTCTGTATATAACTCTTAATGAATCCCCCTTAGTTGTTCCAATTCAATACAAACAAAAACAAACAAACGTGGCCTAGCACACTCTAATCTCACTTGAATGGGACTGGTTCTTTCCCTGAGATTCTGGTCCAGTTTCCAACCAGCAGATTCAAAACTCCTTCAGGAAAGCAATTCTGGCTTTAAGGTTACAAGACAATTTGCCACACCCAAAGTGCTTACAGTTCACTGAAACAGCTTTAACATAAAACCGAAAACAGGGAAACGTCATGCAGCTATTAACACTGCTTCCTCTTCTGTGGTCCAAACAAACCAACCGAAAATGAAACCAAAAACTAAACCCCTTCTCACCCGACAGCCACAGCCCAGCTCCACGCACAAATGACATCACTGAAGCCATACGGTAAAACAAAACCTTTCTTAAAGGGGCATTCACATGACACAGGTTACTACCCTACCTTGCCTGATATGTTCATGGGTCTGATGAACAGGGATTATTGTATCTGGAAGAAATAGACACCAACTCTAACTCTATCTGAAGCTTCTTCCTCCAGCAGCTCTGCTGTTGGGACAGCCGAGTATTGACAGTCCACCTCACTCCACCAACCGCTGACTCTTCACCCTACCAGACTTATCTCGGTAAGCTCTAAATCAAAATTAACTCTCCCTGTGCTCACCTTGGAAATTCAAAGACACCATATTTGCTGGTTTCCCATTATCCAGCCTGATTGTCACTGTTAGCAAAACAGAGACAGTTTTAAGGAGTTTATATTTGTAGTGGCAAACATTAGAAATATGGTGGAGATTTAAGTGGGTTTAACTTAATGCTTCTGTGCCTGGAAAGGACCTATAGTCAGAATCGTGCTGGGCTTTGTGAAGGGGTTGGTTGGTTTCAGTATCACAATAGAATCCCAATTGGAAGAGAGAGCTATGGTGTAAAGAGAAAATATAGTGGGAAAAAATTCCTTTGTTCTTCAGTTTTAGTTGGAAGCTGCAGCAGTTTGTAGCTTGATAGCTGGAGGGGGATCAGCTCTGCTAAAAGCTGTGATTTTAGAAAAGTAAAGAGGGAACATCTCACTCAGCCTTGCTATAAGGAAAACCATACAATGGAGTAATGGTTATATAAAGAACAGCTAAAAGGAAACTAGAGAAATGAAAATAAGTCTCCAGGTAGTCAGAGGTTAAAAAGGTACAAGAACATGACTACTCACTAAAGACAACAGAAGAAGGCCGAGATGCCAGGAAGACATCTGAAGTGATTTTCAGGTTTGAGATTTTACTACAATCTGTGGAACGCAAATTGAAATATCTGAGAATTGGTGGCTGGATCTCAAAAGCAATCGAGACAAAGTAATCCTAAAAGGGGTTGGTGTAAAGTCCTGGCCTGGATTCACTGGTAACAGTAAAGTGGAAACTCTGTTCACAGGTCTTTTTAAAAATGTGGACTGGATGTCGGAATACAAACCACTAATGGAAAGCATGATTATGAGAGAAGATTTTAAAGCATACAACTCTCATATGACAACCATCGGGTGATTCGGAGGGAGATGTCCACAGGCATTAACTTTGCACGGCGTTGTGTGTTTGACCTCAAACAATGTTTTTTTTTTAAAAAACAGAAAGGACCGTATGCTAATGAGACCATTATAGCTTCAAATGTACCGTGTTATCAGTATTAATCTTAAAATTGGTGTGTAAGTGTTAGTTGCCTTATTATCTGATTTTTCCATGTTGAATATTTTTGTTGTTGTTGTTAAAAGTAATTAGCAGTGATGCTCCCTCCACGTTTGATAAGTAAAAAAAAAAACGGTCCTTTTAAAATAAATTTAGAGTACCCAATTCATTTTTTCCAATTAAGAGGCAATTTAGCGAGGCCAATCCACCTACCCTGCACATCTTTGGGTTGTGGAGGTGAAATCCACGCAAACACTGGCTCACCACCCACATCCTTGCCCCACACCAAATATTGGGAAGGCGTGAATCAGGGCAGGAACACTGCCCAACATTTCTAATGGCTCCAGAGTCCTTACAACTCTGCAAAGGTCTGGCTGTTACTGTCAGTTTTATATTTTTAAGCTAGCTTTCTCCCATGCTCTTAATTTCTCCCTATTTCCTTTCCCTGTTAAAAAGTAATTCTTAGCTGATTTCTGAATCTGTCCAACCTTCTGACCTACCGCTAATCTCCACAATATTGTGCGGGTGCTTTCTATCTGATGCGTCCAATTGTCCATGAGGAAATGCAAGTTTTAATCACCTCATCTTTAAGTGCAACACTTAACAAAGCTTTCTCTCCACTAGGGAAAGAAATAACTAATTCAGATATCCCTCCCATCATTGATCTCCAAGTGAAAGCTTTGATTTGAGTGCACTTTCAATGCAGTCAATTTGTTATAGATTATGCATATGCATCTTATTTAACCCATTACTGATGTCATCAGATCTAATTCTATTAGTTATTTTGATGTTTTTCTAGCTGCTCCCGTTGGGAGTCCATATTGGGTTTAATACTTCGTTATTTTTATATGTTTAAGATTCACAATGCATTGACCCCACCTTTTTGTGGTCAAGTTGCCACACAATTCATTCCGCATTTTGATGAATAAGAAATGGAGGCAACGTATGCAGATGCCAGCAGTTGATGGGGACAAAAATGGCACAAGGAATTTGGCAGTGACCCCAGCGGAGACTAGTTTCACATGCAAGGCAGACATTTTGCAAAGGACCTGAATGTTCTGGTGAGGTGCACCAGAAAGCTGCCATTTCCTCAGCTTGCTGCATGTCTTGGAAACCAAAAACGTGATGCAATTCTCAGTGGCAAAAAAGGAAGGAATCAAATGAGGATTATTTGGCAAAGTAAAAACAGCTGATATCCTTTTTGTAGAGGGAAGTTTAAAGCATCATGCAAATTCAGATGATGTCACAGTGTATGGGTACTAATCGATTGTGGTACTTCACAACCTAATTGACAAATACAAATGGAAAACCTCAGAAGATGGCAGGATTAAGTGCTAGGCCATTAGACACACAAGGAAATGGCCATGCATCTCAAAGCCACTGAAAATGCCAAGACGTCAGTGTGTGGTAAAGTTTGACAAGCCAGAGTGAGGCTCTTCACTGTAATCAATCGTAAAGAAAGGAGTGAAGGAATTAACTAAAATTTGAGCTGGACCACTGGCGAATCAGCAAGGTTCAGGAAGTATTGCACTTGAATTGATGTGCTGAAAAAACTCTAATTAAGACAATTTCTGCCAATAGTTTTGAGCTTTATAAAACTATAGCGTTGTTATAATGAGGTGATTGCAAAGCTAGTTCTTTTAGTCTTGGTAGTTAAAGCGGAGGGCAACGTATAAAAGAAAGTATAGCTATGCACCAGGATAGTGATGCAGAGAGAGAAGATCCATTTCCAACTCTGGAAATGGCAATAATAATCCACTTCACTCGGATCCAAAATGGAGTGTCCAACAAACCAAATTCACGAGCAAGATTTATCTACCCCAAACGTTCAAAATATCTAGTATGTCTGAGCAAACTTGGAATTTATGTAGCATTCTGGCCTTGGGTGACTGTGTGGAGTTTGAACTTTCTCGCAGTGTCTGTGTGGGTTTCCTCCCACAGTCCAAAGAAGTGCAGGTTAGGTGGATTGGGCATACAAAATATCTTCCCTTAGTGCCCAAAGATCTGTAGGTTAGGTAGGGTGCTCTTTCAGAGGGTGGGTGCAGTCTCGATGGGCAAAATGGCTTCCTTCACTATAGGGATTTAATGATTCTTTAACGTAGGACAATGCCTCAAGGTGCTGCACAGGCATAATAAACAAAATGATGCAGAGGCATTGTTAAAACCTAGCCGAGTCTTAAATGGAGAAAGGTAGAGAATTGTCTAACTGGGACAATGGGCTGGGTCCTCTGGTCCCCCAGCCACGTGTTTCTCAGCAGCACACCATTCGCTACTCCCACCGTTTGTCAATGGGATTGAAGCCACCCCATGCCACCAGGAAACCAAAGGACAGAGGCATGCTTCCGGTGGGATCAGAGAATCCCAACCAACATGATGGTACATGATAGGATGGTGAATGGAGAAAGGATGGTGAATGGAGAAGGAAAATGAACACTGTTTGCAGCGAGGAAACCAGAGAAGATGCAAAATTGATAGTACTCCAGACTGGAGTTTGGACTGCCTTGACTGAATCCTGGCCAGCACCAAACCGAGGAAACAAAATAGAAACCATTTGGTGTGCAGTAGCCTTTACATTGGATGTCTGACATTCTCTGGGTTTGGTGCAATCCAGCTACAAATATTTACCAAACTGAAGCGTGATGTTAGCGAACCACTAAAGCACATGATGGGCAGGAAGGAATTAAATGCAACTTGTCAAAAGGTTTATTGATCAAATCTACAATTTTGACATCTTTTTAAATTATTCCATCGGATGTGGGCAACTCTGGCTGGGTTAGCATTTGTTGCCCATCCATAACTGCCCTTAAACAATGTGGCTTGCTAGGCCACTTCAGAGGGCAGTTAAGAATCAACCACATTGCCGTGGGTGCATCTTTCCACCCCCCCCTCAAAGAAAAAGACATGCGAACCAGATGGGTTTTTACAACAATCAACAATGGTTTCATGGTCCTCATTTTAATTCCAGAATTTTGTGGAATTCAAATTTCACCACGTGCATGGTAGGATTTGAACCAAGGTCCCCCGAGCATTACCCTGGGTCTCTGCCTTACAAGTCCAGCGACAACACCACTATGCTTCTGCCTCCCAAGCGTCAAGCCATTAATGTATTTCAAGACATAAATGTGCGTCAGCTAAGATTTTAAAGCACAAAAGACTTCCATTTATATATAGAATGTCTTTCACAATCACAAGACATCCCAAATCACTTTGCAGCCAAACAAAGAGTTTTAAAATGTAGTCACTGTTATGTCAGAGCTGACAGCTCCTTTGCACACAGCAACCTCCCACAAACAGCAATGTGATATTACCAGATAATCTGTTTTGATATGTTTGACTGTTTGACTGACAGAAATATTCACCAAGGACACTGGGGCTATCTCCCCTGCCTTTTAAAAAAAAATAGTACCATGCAATTTCTCGTCCACCTGAAGTGGGTGGGCAGGGCCTCAATTTTGAGTCTCACTTTGATGGCATCCTCCAACAATGCAGTACTCAAATCAGTACTGCACTGGAGTGTCAACCTTCATTCATGTGCTTCAAGCCTTGCAGTGGGACGTGAAACTCACAAACTTCTGACTCAGTGCTAGCAATTGACAAAATGCACAAGACTAAAGGTAATTTCAAGGCATAATAACATAATGTCCCAAGTTGAGCCCATGAATGCACTACTGAAAGGTTCATCACATGGCTGGAGATCAGAGCTACTTGTTGACTAGACAATTTTTATTTTCTTTCAAGGGAATGTGGCATCACTGGATAGGCAAATTTCCCTTAAAGTGGCGGTGAGCAGCCTTCATGAACTACTGTAGTCCATTTGGTGTTGGTACACCCACAGTGCTAGACGCAAGGGTATTCCAAGATTTTAACCGAGTGACAATGAACAAAAGCGATAATAATTCAACATCAGGGTGGTGTGTGATTTGGAGGGGATCTTGCAGGCGGCTCCTGTTTTTACCTTTTGTCATGGGCTTGGAAGGTGCTACCGAAGGGAGCCTTGGGAAGAGTTGCTGCAATGAGCCTTGTAGATGGTACAGACTGCCACGGTGCATTTGGTGGTGGAGTGAACACTTGTCTAATGTGGTGGATGGGGTGCCAATCAAGCAGGCAGCTTGGACCTGAATGGTGACAAACTTCCAAGTCTTACTGGACTGCACTTATCCAGCCAAGTGGAGGGTATTCCATCATACTGACTTGTGCTTTACAGATGGTGAACAGGATTTGGAGTCAGGAGTGAATCACTCACTGCAGAATTCCCAGCCACTCACCTGCTTTTGCAGCCACAGTATTGATATGGCTGGTCAATTTCAGTTTCCGTCAGATACAAGACGGTTCGTTTGGACAATAAGTAGTAGGTCTAAATAAGGAATTTGGATCGGTGGAGGCTTTCTGGGTCAAAGGGCCTGTTCCTGTGCTGTAACGTTCTTTGGTCAATGAAAACCCTCAGGCTATTGCTAAGTGGGGGATTCAGTGAAGGTAATGCCATTGAATGTCAAGAGAAGATAGCTAGATTCTCTCTTATTGGAGATAGGCATTGCCTGGCACTTAAGCGGTATGCCTGGCACTTAAGTGGCAAGTAACTGGCAAAGCCCGAATGTTGTTCAGGTCTTGCTACATATGGGCAAGAATTGCTTCAGTAGCTGATCAGTCATGAATGGTGCTGAACGTTGTGCAATCAGCAAATATCCTCACTTTGAACCTTATGATGGAGGGAAGGTCATTGATGAAGCAGCTGAATTATGGCTGGGCCGAGGGCATTACGCTGAGAAACTCCTGCAGTGATGTCCTGATTGAAAGGTGTTGTTGAAGGAGACTTGGGTGAATGACTGCAATGCATCTGATCCAATCTTGGAGGTATTTTCATGGTAATTTGACATGAGCTTTTTGGTCTCGACTCCCAGTATTGCAATAATTCCATTTTCTACCACACTAGCATTAATTTTCCACATTGACCACCAGATACCCATGTGCGAACTATGCCTAGAGTTTTGAGTAATGACAGCACCAGTGCAGGCCTTTACTTGATAAAATATATACCGCAGGCTGCAGCCTTGACCAGGAAGCAGTTGGCCGTCAACATGTACCATCCACAGACCCAAAATGCATTAGCATCCTACCAATAGGATGTTACGGAGAGAGGAAAGGGTGAGCAGCTGGTTAAAGGGCACCAGGGCCAAGTGAGGTGCCTTGCCAAGAGGGTTAAATTTATTTCCTGTCTCAATAACTACCAAGGAGTGGGATAATGCTGCCTGGAACATTCTGGTGGCAACAGTCATGTCCTGTTTATTCAAAAGTTTGCTAAGTAAACAGATTTTGAACCAAAGGATTAAATCTTAGTCAAAGTCAAAGTTGCAAAATTAGTAATTCCTCAAATTTACATTAATTTAACTAATTTTTCCAAAATATAATGGGCTGGATTCTCCGTTCCTGAGACTAAGTGTTGGCGCCGGGCAGAATTTGTGGACTTTCACAACAGCAACACTGGCACCGAACCTGGACCAATTCAACGACTGTGGAGGGGCTAGCACCGGCACCACGTGGAACACAATAGATTCCAATGAAAACCGGTGAGGAATGTTCCGGGTCAGTGATTGGCACTCGGGAGGTTGACAAGCTGCAGCCGCAAATACACATTACAATCCCCACCACACAATCATCCCAGTCAACAAGATGGCACTGGTTGTGCTGGAGCGTGCCCATTCAGCTGATGTGTCGGCTGGGGCCAGAGGGCACCTAGGGGGTGGCCTGTGGGGGACACCAGTTAAGTCAATTTGTGCAGAGCCAGATCCTACAAACAGCATGTGTTAATGGCCAGTTGTTTTTATTTCTTAGGCGCTATTGATTAAAGGGATAAATATTTTGCTGAGTGACTTCAGTGCTTACTGGAGCAGCTGAGTCGCACCTGATTCAGAGCAATGAATGTGGACATGACATTTGAAGGATGAAAGATGCATTCAGATGTGTGCGAGAAGAAAAGAAAAATCACCAAAAATGGAGATGTTGAAATTATTTGTCCTGCACTCAAATCGGGACAAACACAAGAGTGCCAAGTTCAAAGGATCACAACAATTGGATAAAATGGGCGCCAATTGATTGGTTAGCAAATTAACCATGTGAGCAAAGTATTGCCAAGGCAAAATCAATGGGGAACTAAATGCTCTGCAGACACAAAAAAGGCACAAGGTATAAACACATTCCTTTAATTTGCCGAGAACATGCACTTATGAATGTGTGTTGCTTCCAATAAGTGTAAGTGAGCCATATTATGAGCTTGACTGATCTTAAATTGTTATTAAGTATAGCTATTAGCGGGATCAGGTTCAGCAAGTCCCGCCCAATCACAGAATCACATCTGCCAGTAGACGTTTTGTTTTGAGAGCGAGTGCAGGTGGAGTAGTCTGTACTCTGCCATTACAAACAAACAGCTGGCGGAACAGGTTCAATTCAGCCAATCGTTGGGATGTATGGTCTATACACAAATCAAACATGTACCTCCAGCTGCTCATAAAAGGCAGGGTACAAACTATACTGAACCAGCCAGGCTAGCAAAACCCAAAACAACATGTTTACTGTTAGACGTGATGACGGTTGTAATCAAAGGATTGTTCAGCAAGTGCTGAATCAAGAGTATGCAATCAATTTGAGATAATTAGCCAAGTTGGTAACGTGGTTCATTTATGCTTCCTAGAAACGACAGGACCCGGCTCTTTGCAAACAAAAGGAATATGCTCAAACTTTGCACCTATTATGAATTGCTTAAGAGCTTGGGTAGCCAATCATCCCCATTGCTTTCTTCATGGAAATGCCTCAGCCAGAGTCATCTTGCCAATAAACCCTTGAAGTTGTGATCAGTTTAAAATTTGGCATTCTTTAATTTGTCCTGATCAGTGCACTATGTAAAGCTTCAGCAACATCTCTCTGCTGAACAATAATTCAAAAAATTGTTGGAAGATTTGAACACATTATTCATATCCCAGAATGCTCTTTAAACTCCCTGAATTTTTAGATAATTTAAAGATTATATCATTAATAAGTCCCAAAGTTTATCAGAAGCATCATGAAGCAAAATTTGACAGCAAGCCATGTGAGGTGGGGGGGGGGGGTGAAGAGATTTGGAGAGGCAATTCCATCGCTTGGGGCCATGTCTGTAAAAGGCATAGCTATCACAAGCTCATTGGTATATATATATTTTTTCTTTGTTGTTTATTTATTTTATTTTGGGGGGGGGGGGGGGGGGGGGGGAGAATTGTAATTGTTGAAGTTAACCGAAGGTTTAAGACATGGCAGGAGATCTCAGACCCGTGTCATGTTCCTCATGTGCGATGTGGGTGCTCAGGGACACGTCCACTGTCCCTGGCTCCTTCACGTGCAAGAAGTGTGTCCAGTTGCAGCTCCTGTTAGACTGCTTGACGGCTCTGGAGCTGCGGATGGACTCACTTTGGAGCATCCGCGATGCTTTGGACGTCGTGGATAGCAGTTTAGCGAGTTGGTCACACCGCAGGTGAAAGGTACTGAGGGAGATAGAAAATGGGTGACCAAAAGACAGAGCAAGAGTAGGAAGGCAGTGCAGGTGTCCTCTGCGGTCATCTCCCTGCAAAACAGATATACCGCTTTGGATACTTTTGAGGGAGATGGCTCACCAGGGGAAGGCAGCAGCAGCCAGGTTCATGGCACGTGGCTGGCTCTGCTGCGCAGCTGGGCACGAAGAAGAATGGCAGGGCTATAGTGATAGGGGACTCAATTGTAAGGGGAATAGACAGGCGGTTCTGCGGACGCAATAGAGACTCCAGGATGGTACGTTGCCTCCCTGGTGCAAGGGTCACGGATGTCTCAGAGCAGCTGCAGGACAATCTTGGGGGGGGGGGGGGGGGGGGGGGGTGGAGGTGAACAGCCAGCTGTCGTGGTGCACATAGGCACCAACGATATAGGTAAAGAAAATGGGACGAGGTCCTACAAGCTGAATTCAGGGAGTTAGGAGTTAAACTAAAAAGTAGGACCTAAACATAGTAATCTCAGGATTGCTACCAGTGCCACGAGCTAGTCAGAGTAGGAATGTCAGGATAGATAGGATGAATGCATGGCTCGAGAGATGGTGCAAGAGGGAGGGATTCAAATTCCTGGGGCATTGGAACCGGTTCTGGGGGAGGTGGGGCCAGTACAAACCAGACAGTCTGCACCTGGGCAGGACTGGAACCGATGTCCTAGGGGGTGGGGGGGGGGGGGGGGGGGGTTTGCTAGAGCTGTTGGGGAGAGTTTAAACTAATGTGGCAGGGGGATGGGAACCGATGCAGGAAGTTGGAAGGTAGTAAAATAGGGACAGAAATAAAAGGCAGTAAGGGGGAAAGTGTAAGGCAGAGAAGCCATAGTCAAAAATTAAAAAGGGTGACAGTACAAGGTACAGTGACTGAGGGGAGCTCAGTGAATAGGACCAGGAATACTAAAAGGAATAAAACGGGAAGTGAAAACATTAATGGTAAGCGACGCGGCAGGTTGTTACATGAAGATAGGGGTTCAACGACAAGGAAAATTAGGAGAAAGGTTAAGAGGAAATATAACTTAGGAGAGGTTACTGATCGAGGTGTTAAGATTCAGAACAGAGGTAAAAAAGCCAACACAAGTGTACTTTACCTGAATGCTCGTAGTATTCGGAATAAGGCAAATGAGTTGATGGCGCAAATCATCGTGAATGACTATGATTTAGTGGCCACTACTGAAACATGGATAAAGGATGGTCACGGCTGGGAGTTAAATATCCGAGGGTATCAAACTATTCGGAAGGACAGAGTGGATGACAAGGGAGGTGGTGTAGCTCTGTTATTTAAGGACGTCATCTGGGCAATAGTAAGGGATGACATCAGTGCTATGGAGGATAAGGTTGAATCCATTTGGGTGGAAATCAGGAATAGTAAGGCAAAAAAGTCCCTGATAGGAGTAGTCTATAGGCCCCCAAATAGTAACATTATGGTGGGGCAGGCAATAAACAAAGAAATAAACTGATGCTTGTAGAAATGATACAGCTGTTATCATGGGGGATTTTAATCTACATGTCGATTGGTTTAACCAGGTTGGTCAAGGCAGCCTGGAGGAGGAGTTTATAGAATGTATCCGCGATAGTTTCCTAGAACAGTATGTAATGGAACTTGAGGGAACAAGCAGTCCTAGATCTGGTCCTGTGTAATGAGACAGGATTGATTCAGGATCTCATAGTTAGGGATCCTCTCGGAAGGAGCGATCACAATATGGTGGAATTTAAAATACAGATGGAGGGTGAGAAGGTAAAATCAAGCACTAGTGTTTTGTGCTTGAACAAAGGAGATTACAATGGGATGAGAGAAGAACTAGCTAAGGTAGACTGGGAGCAAAGACTTTATGGTGAAACAGTTGAGGAACAGTGGAGAACCTTCCAAGCAATTTTTCACAGTGCTCAGCAAAGGTTTATACCAACAAAAAGGGCGGTAGAAAGAGGGAAAATCGACCGTGGATATCTAAGGAAATAAGGGAGAGTATCAAATTGAAGGAAAAAGCATACAAAGTAGCAAAGATTAGTAGGAGACTAGAGGACTGGGAAATCTTTAGGGGGCAACAGAAAGTTACGAAAAAAGCTATAAAGAAGAGTAAGATAGATGAGAGTAAACTTGCTCAGAATATAAAAACAGATAGTAAAAGTTTCTACAAATATATGAAACAAAAAAGAGTGGCTAAGGTAAATATTGGTCCTTTAGAGGATGAGAAGGGAGATTTAATAATGGGAGATGAGGAAATGGCTGAGGAACTGAACAGGTTTTTTGGGTCGGTACAGTGGAAGACACAAATAACATGCCAGTGACTGATGGAAATGAGGCTATGACAGGTGAGGACCTGGAGAGGATTGTTATCACTAAGGAGGTAGTGATGGGCAAGCTAATGGGGCTAAAGGTAGACAAGTTTCCTGGACCTGATGGAATGCATCCCAGAGTGCTAAAAGAGATGGCTAGGAAAATTGCAAATGCACTAGTGATAATTTACCAAAATTCACTATACTCTGGGGTGGTCCCAGCGGATTGGAAATGAGCAAACGTGACACCACTGTTTAAAAAAGGAGGTAGGCAGAAAGCAGGTAATTATAGGCCAGTGAGCTTAACTTCAGTAGTAGAGAAGATGCTGGAATCTATCATCAAGGAAGAAATAGAGAGGCATCTGGATGGAAATTGTCCAATTGGGCAGGTGCAGCATGGGTTCATAAAGGGCAGGTCGTGCCTAACTAATTTAGTGGAATTTTGTGAGGACATCACGAGTGCGGTAGATAACGGGGAGCCAATGGATGTGGTATATCTGGATTTCCAGAAAGCCTTTGACAAGGTGCCACACAAAAGGTTGCTGCATAAGATAAGGATGCATGGCATTAAGGGGAAAGTAGTAGCATGGATAGAGGATTGGTTAATTAATAGAAAGCAAAGAGTGGGGATTGGGTGTTTCTCTGGTTGGCAATCAGTAGCTAGTGGTGTCCCTCAGGGATCAGTGTTGGGCCCACAACTGTTCACAATTTACATAGATGTTTTGGAGTTGGGGACCAAGGGCAATGTGTCCAAGTTTGCAGACGACACGAAGATAAGTGGTAAAGCAAAAAGTGCAGAGGATACTGGAAGTCTGCAGAGCGATTTGGATAGGCTAAGTGAATGGGCTAGGGTCTGGCAGATGGAATATAATGTTGACAAATGTGAGGTTATCCATTTTGGTAGGAATAACAGCAAAAGGGATTATTTTTTAAATGATAAAATATTAAAACATGCAATGCTGCTGTGCAGAGAGACCTGGGTGTGCTAGTGCAGGAGTCACAAAAAGTTGGTTTACAGGTGCAACAGGTGATTAAGAAGGCAAATGGAATTTTGTCTTTCATTGCTAGAGGGATGGAGTTTAAGACTAGGGAGGTTATGCTGCAATTGTATAAGGTGATAGTGAGGCCACACTTGGAGTAGTGTGTTCAGTTTTGGTCTCCTTACTTGAGAAAGGACGTACTGGCACTGGAGGTTGTGTAGAGGAGATTCACTTGGTTAATTCCAGAGCTGAAAGGGTTGGATTATGAGGAGAGGTTGAGTAGACTGGGACTGTACTCGTTGGAATTTAGAAGGATGAGGGGGGAATCTTATGGAAACATATAAAATTGTGAAGGGAATAGATAGGATAGATGCGGGCAGGTTGTTTCCACTGGCGGGTGAAAGCAGAACTAGGGGGCATAGCCTCAAAACAAGGGGAAGTTGATTTAGGACTGAGTTTAGGAGGAACTTCTTCACCCAAAGGGTTGTGAATCTATGGAATTCCTTGCCCAGTGAAGCAGTAGAGGCTCCTTCATTAAATGTTTTTAAGATAAAGATAGATAGTTTTTTGAAGAATAAAGGGATTAAGGGTTATGGTGTTCGGGCCGGAAAGTGGAGCCGAGTCCACAAAATATCAGCCATGATCTCATTGAATGGCGGAGCAGGCTCGAGGGGCCAGATGGCCGACTCCTGCTTCTAGTTCTTATGTTCTTATAACTTCATAAGATATAACAGTAGAATTAGGCCAGTTGATCAGAGCCTGCTCCACCATTCAATTATGGCTGATCTCATCCTGCCTCAACTCCACCATCCTGTCCGTTCTCCATAACCTTCAACCATCACCAATTAAAAATCTGTCTAACACCTCCTTAAAATGGACTCACTGTCACAGCATCCACCACACTCAAATTAAACATTAACAATTCTCTGGAGTCCACTGGAGAGTTCTCTGGAGAGCACTGATACTGAAGGATTGAAGCGGTAACAAATGTAGTTCAAAAGATTCTGCAGTTTAGATTTGATAGAAGCATTAAAAATGTATCTGCATGGTTAAGTGGTAAGTATCTTATCTATTGCAGATAACAGACTCTTCTCACCTTTGTTACATTGCCATGGTCCGGTCATAAAAACACAAAAATAATATTTATAAAATCATTACTATTCATATACAGGTTACATTCTTGCTCAATGTGAATTTTTATTGCTGAAACAGTATCTGAACTGATCTGGAAATGGATGGACGCATAGTGGCAATATCTAGTAATTCAGAGACCCAGTTAAATGCTCTATGAACAGGAGTTCATATCCCAAGGCAGAATTGCACTCTGAAATGGCTTCAGAAACCACTCAGTTCCAAGGGCAATTAGGGATGGACAACAAATACTGACTGGCCTTGCCAGCGCTTCCCACATCCCATTACAGAATAAAGAAAATCTTACATATCTGCCCTTTCCTGAATTGGTTTGAGTCTATTCATCGGAAATTTGGCTAAAAATATTTTGAAGGTTCCAATTTATTTCTGTAGAAACAAATATAGTTGGTATAGTCAAAGCACCACTTTTTTCAGCCAACATGCTTTCACTAAGCTATTTGGATTGGATTGGTTTATTGTCACGTGTACCGAGGTACAGTGAAAAATATTTTTCTGCGAGCAGCTCAACAGATCATTAAGTACATGGGAAGAAAAGGGAAGAAAAGAAAATACATAATAGGGCAACAACATATACAATGTAACTACATAAGCACTGGCATCGGATGAAGCATACAGGGTGTAGTGTTAATGAGGTCAGTCCATAAGAGAGTCATTTAGGAGTCTGGTGACTGTGGGGAAGAAGTTGTTTTTGAGTCTGTTCGTGCGTGTATTTTTTAGACTGATGAAAGTCCCAGACTGACTAAGGACAATGCAAGTCAGCATTGCCAAATGAAAAGAACAAGAATGTTAAATAAATATGCATTCATGCAAACTATTCCCTCCACTGAATTATTTATATCCCTAGTAATGCACGCAAAACTTCCGCTTCAGACAGTTGAAGCTTACACCATGCAAAATAGTTTTGTTTGTTCTGTGCTCTACAAGCCAATAGTAGAACATTAAAAAAGGAAACCTATCGGAAAGAGGACTGCTCAGAAACCGATGCTGATTAGTAATACACAGAAATATCTGAGCCAACATTTTCCATTGTCTTTAGATGTGGTTTCTATTATGCTCCACCCCAAAGCTCAAAAATGTTGAAGTAGCTAATTGGTGTGCAGATAAATCTCAATGCACGTGCAAAACAATTTTCAAAACAGAGCTCTCCCAGAATCAAGCCCAAACACAAAATGGAAAAGTAAACGCATTATTTCCCTGACCCACGCCTCCCCCGCCACACCCCTCCATCTTTTTCTTGACTTATTTTCACCCCGACATTTAACCCATGCCAAGATACTCTCAGATGAGCCAGTTGGCCTCTACTGCCTCACTCAACAGGACAGCACTGAAGATTAAAACTCACAGGAATCCGGACAGGCCTTTATGTATTGTAGGCATAAACCATTTTCAACTCATTCACAGATGTAGGCATCACTGGAGAGGACGGCAGTTATTATCCATTCTTCTGCCTTCAAAAAAGATAGTGGCGAGACACTTTCTTGAACTGCTGCAGTCTGCATGAAGATACTCCCATAGGGCTGATTGGTCTGAAGCAATGCTGTGTTGTAATAATGAATGTGCTGTGGACGGGACTAACAGACTGCATACAATGAGGAATCCCTTTCAGATACACCTACGCATAGCTGTGCAGCAACCTTAAAAGGGACCACATTAATAGTAATGCGAAGAAAATCCTCTGGTGCACTTGCAAGGCACAACTGCTGGCAATACCATTGCACAATATCTGCTAGCGTCTACATTTGGAGGACCAATCAGCCAGCTTGATCAACTGAATATTGGCAAGTTGTACCAAATATCAGAATATTGACTCATTCATTCTTACATCCAAATCAAACAAAATAAATTCTCAGTCCAAGCTCAGAGCCCAAGAATAGCAGTCATTGCATGGAGCTAGAATGGCTCAAATGACAGGTTCTATTTCTTTAAATTACACACACACAAAAAAAGATACATTGGAGAACTCGATGTTTAGCAAGATAAAATACCAAACATTTCCTTGAATTCTGCCTTGCAAAGCACATCGGCATAGCGACATTTCTATTCAGTAAAATCCCTTTCATTTTAGAATTTAACAAAATTGTATTTGCATTCCTGTTGCAATCTGCTCCAAAGCCCTTATAAAAACTTAGCTTCTTTATTGCACCATATAAAACTTTTTTAAAATAACATGTAATACAGAGAATAGAGATAGCCTCAGGTGGGATTAAACAACCAAAAGGTGCAAATTCCATTCCAGTTTATAGTAAAATATTTTGCCACACTTCCTACAAGGAGAAGCTTGGTGGCTTTCATGGGTGCAAAAGGAACCAAATTTCAAACTGCAGTACTGATGTTCCACAATATTAAGCCGACATCCTGAAAAGCAGCTAGTGACTTTAAACGTTACTCTTGAGTATTATTTTTCTCTAGCGGTTTCAAGACTTTATACTAGGAAACAATTTCCTTATTGCCTACAGGAATAAGCATTTAGCCCAAGATCAACATTTTTCTTCAAAAACAACATGACAGTTTAAATCCAATTCAGTCACATCAATCCCCAACTTACAAAATATTTTTTAAAAATATTTTGTATGTCCTGACAACAACTTCTTTCCCAGGAGTGCACAGGAAATTAATCTTTGGACAACTCCAGCACAACCCTGGAGGGTTGGCAACAGTTATTGGTTTCAAAAATTAATACATTCAAGGAATTCACATTTTCCTGTACTCGTTCACCAACTTCTATAAACCTGAGATGCAAGAAATCAGGATAATCAATGTGAGCCACACTAAAAAAAAGTGCAACATATTTTTTTAAAAATCTAGATTACTCTTCATTGTTCATCAAGTTAAAGAATGCCAGTGCTGGGGAACAAAATGTTTTTCATTTTCCAATTCAGGCAGTGTCAGCATTACGCACAGTTCAGCTACAGAATGCCTACATTTAAACCTAGGCATGTTTTGCCCATATCCTTGCCTGACTCCAATTTTTTATATCTACCATCCTTCTAGCTTAATGAATCTACCACATTTCCGGAGAGTTTTGCGCATCAGCCCATGTCTCCTAAAAACAGGTTGACTACCAAGTTACATTCACTTAGGACTATTTTAAGCAGAGGGAACCTTCATCCCCCATCACTTTGGGGTGTAATGGACAACAAAGGTCAGTGAGCCATAAACCCATTACCGTTTTAATTTTAACAAAATAAACTGGAAACACTGTTAGAATAGGCATGATTGTTAAACAGTGATACAGAAAAGGATACTGCAAATCTGGGTAGAATTATTTTAAAAACATTAATCTGCACATTAAACCCTCAATTATTAGACTCCAAAATCCCTTTTATCCAACTGTGAAGCAAGCTAAACCGTCTGTCAAGAAAATGGCAGCGAAAAAGGAAAAGTAGATCAAGAAATAAAACATATTGCTTTTCCAAATACAGTGAAACCTGCACAGCCACCTAGGGCATTTTTTGCAGGTGCCATTAGTTTACAGTAGTTAATGGTTCGATCGCAAACTGCTCCCCTCATGTAGTTGCGTAATTTCAATCGATTCAAGATCAACCAATGTCTTGACATCAACCAGATTTTCCCTTTAATGCAAATGATCAATAACAAACCCTGGGCGCGATTCTCCAATCGCAGGACAGAGTGTCCGCGCCGCCGTGAATGCCGTCGCATTTCACGACAGCGGAAAACGGGCGCGGGCACTAGCGATTCTGTCCCCCATAGGGGGCCAGAATGGCGCTGGAGCTGTTCACGCCGCTCCAGCCTTACTTCCTGGCACGCACTGGGGACGGCGCCAATCCATGCATGCGCAGTGGCGACGCGCCGACCCGCGCATGCGCGGTGGCCTTACTGAACGCTCGTGCCCCGATGCAATATGGTGCGGGGGTTCTGGGGCCGGACACACAACAAAATAAGCCCGGGGGGGACCGCCGATCAGTGGGTCCCGATCGCGGGCCACACCCCATTGGAGGCCCCCTCTGTGGCCGGAGCCCCACCCCCACAGGCCGCCCCCTCCCCCCCCCCCCTTCAAGTAGAGTTCCCGCTGGCTGCGACCAGGTGCAGACGGCGCCAGCGGGACTCTGCTTTTTCCGCGTGGCTGCTCGGCCCATCCGGGCTGGAGAATCGGTGGCCCCGCCACGTACAGCGGCCCGTGCCACGCCCAACGCGCCGGCGCAAATGGCACCGAGTCTCCGCACCTCGGAGAATCGCGCGCCGGCATTGGGGCGGGGTGGCGCGGTTGCAGCGATTCTCCGGCCCGCGCAGGGCTGGGAAAATCACGCCCCAAGTTTGCCGGTCTGAGGAGCCATTTCCATAGTTGCAAATTGAAGCAGCCACAGCATTTGCAACCTTGGCTCGAGAGTTCCAACATTTGGCTGTCAAACTTGGCAAACACTAAACCGAAAACGTGAAGGTTGCCAAATCACAGTGCATGGGAGGGGAGGGAGAGCAATGCCAAATCATGGAGCAACAAGATTCCATTCTGGATTTTGTTATTCCAGCTCTGCTGTTAAAATGAAAGAATCCAGTGAAGCTCAGAGGGGCAGCAACAACAACCCTACTTCTGGCATCGGCCTCGGTGGCCGAGAAACAAAAGCTAGTGAGATATTGCACTTTGGCACAAGTAATTCCATATATAAAAGACAGAAAAGTATTGCCGTTACAGAGATTACTCAGACCTTCATTTGAAACATTATATTCAGTTTTGAACATGCCACCTAAGAATTGTCTTTCAACGTTCACTAAGTAAACGGACTTGGCACTTTGAAAGTTCTCCAGAGACCATTCATGCACACTTGATGTTTAAGTGCATCTTTTAAAATGTCTAATATTAGGGATGGTCATAAATTTGCTGGAAAAAAAAAACATGTTTGCAGAGCCTGGAGGATTTTAATAGCCAACAGATGAAATTAATGAAGGAATGAGTTTCAGTCTAGGCTAATGGACAGTGGTTTGACTGGGGAGTTGATGTGCTTTTGCAGAGAGAATATGTTTTTTAAGCTTGGGGAAATGAGGTCATTACTGGGTGAAGCCAAGCAATGCAAAGTGACATTTTGAGAAGCTGTGGGGGGAGGCAGTTTGGAGAAAGATAAGGAGGGGGGGGGATTCTCCGATAATGAAGAGTATCCGCGCCGTCATGAACACCGTCGCGTTTCACGATGGTGCGAAACAGCCGTGGGCACGATCGATTCAGGCCCTGAAAAGGGGCCAGCAGCGGGGCCGCGAGAAACGAGGTGGGTGTGGCGCCAGAGCAGCAGCGTCAACACACGACGCCCGGCTAACGCCACACCATGTCATTTAAAGTGCGCGATCCGCACACAGGACCCGAAGGATCGAGATGGCTGAGCCCCGCCGTGCCACTCCCATGTTCCGCGACAGTGATCTCGAGATGCTGCTGGACGCTGTAGAAGAACGCAGGGCACTGTGGTGAATGATATCTGTATCCATTTGTACCCTTAATGCGTAGGCCCCTTTAAGACCGGGGTTGGAACCCTGGGGGACTCCGGCTCCGCCCCCAGGAAGCTGTACATATGGTTACGTTCAGTAGGCAGCGTGCAGTGAGCACACTTCTCGGAAGCGGTCTGGTTTTCTGGTTATTAAAGCCTTTGTATTATCGAACTCCTCTCCAGAGTCGTAATTGAGGGTATCTCAGCCATCTTGTGCCCAAGATGTGGGCACCGGCAACCATCTGGCATTGTAAAGCGCGGCTACTGTGAGGCACACCATGCGGTCTGGAAGAAGCTCCATGACCTCACGAGGGCTGCCAGGGTAAGTATCCCAAGGGTTACCCGGGCCACACCCCACCCCTCCCTCCCCCCGCAGGAGGGGGGTTGGCACACCACGTCGTACCCGGCCCACATGGGCAACACCCCCCCCCTCGAGAGCTGCCATGGCATGGTGCCCAGTGTCCCCCACCCAGTCATAATGTTGCCAACACCTGCGCATCTTGATGGTGACCACCTAAACTCTGCTGCTCTCACCCTACCCCCCCCCCCCCCCCCCCGCAGGACAAGACTGCTCACAAGCAACGTGAGTGTTCAAGAACCGGAGGGGGGTCACCTGTGCTGCACCCCCTCACCGTCCATGAGCAGAGGGCTCTGGGGGGACACGCGCACACCATAGCACTGCCCCCAAGCCCCTCCTTTCAACCCACCATGACACATACACCCCCCCGACACTCCACCCCTTCACAATGCCCCCTCCACCCCCCTCCACTCAACCCCCTCACAATGCCTCTCTACCCCCTCGACACTCCACCCCCCTCATGCCCCCAACACTCCACTCCCTCCACCCCATCATCCCCTTGACACTCTACCCCCTCCACCCGACACTCTACCCCCTCACAATGCCCCCTTGACACTCCACCCCCTCATGCCCCCAATCCCCCCCCAACACTCCACCCTCTCACAATGCCCCCTTCACCCCCGACACTCCACCCTCTCACAATGCCCCTTCCACCGCCTCGCATGCCTCATTGTCTTCCCCAGGGCTAGGAGCCGATCGTCGCGGACAAGCCCCCGCCGTTCAGCTGCAAGCTCATCCGCCCCCACGGATGCACGGCCAGGGTGGGGTGGGGGAGTTTTGGGGGGGGGGGGGGGGGGGGGGGGAGAAGGAAGACTGACAGGAGAGCCCTCCTCGGAGGCCAGGGGCACTGGAGGGGGATGCACAGAGGGCAGACAGACACAACACGGATGAACACAGGACGGACAGTCAGGACACTGATGGTCGTGAGTCGGACGAGGAGAGGGCTGCGAGCCAGGACAGTGACGGAGACTCTGGACAGTGACGCACAGAGGATGGCCAGACAGTCGGCGGACACGGCACCTAATGTGGGCCTTGGACTAGTTGCGTCGGTCCAAGGATCGACCCAGGAGATCCCAGACCTGGAGCTCGAGTTTGCGGCACTGCTGTCATCCACAATTGCAGATGCACTCACCTCGGTTGGGCACATAAGTGATGAGGCTTCGGGGGTCACTGACTGGTGCGCACCACACAGCCGAACCGGTACAGTAGGTGGAGGTAGGAGCAGCCGAGGGACTGGACGGTCGGTGGGCAGCCCAGGCCCAGCAGCCGTCCAGACAGTTCCCGGGTGGAGACACATCGTCAGCCAGCACGACTGGCTGACGAATTTATTTACCAGGGGTGAACGGCGATGGCTTGACCTGGGTCACTCCGTCGTGACTTCGCCCATCAGGCCCACTGAATAGCGACAAGGAAATGGCTGAAACAACCGAGTTGAAGCAGCTATTTGAAGATATTCAACAAGAGTCTTAAGGGGTTTATAATAAGAGGCAAATTACTCTATGCCCTGCTAATTTTAAGATGGATTAAGAGATGCGGGTTTCTTTTTCTGTTGTTTAATGGGAAATTGAATAGTTGTGTTAAGCGCTAATTGCAAGCTATTCTTTTTCAGGTTGTGAAGTTAAAAGTTTAATATCGTATATAATAAAGGTTTTGTTTTAGAAACACCAAAGCCTTGTTTTTTCATGCATTCAAGCCTGGAACAAATCTTTCTTTCCGCACACAGCCTTAAAATAAACTAAAATATAGGGGTTTCGGTCCAGTATCCAAGCCATTGTTGGGTCTGGTATGGGTTCGAAATAACAGATTTCACAGCAGTAGCAAACAAATTTCATAATTGGAATTAACAAGTTGAAAGCGTCAACTGATGATTATTGTTAATGTAACTACCATACATGTAATCAAGTCTTGAGAAATTCCAGCCAAGCCTATATTTTCCTAATGCTCCCTCAAAAGAAAATCCCCTTTTGAGAGTTAACGTCCACTATTTCAAGCCACCAAAGTGCTTGCTGCTCACAAATGCATTTGGTTTATTCTCTCACCTGGAGGTAGCTGGATCTCAAGCTATTGCTCTGTTCATCTAATGTGGCAATATTCAAAAATGTTAACTATTTGCCAACTTCAATCCCAGCTCCCACCGCCGAATTAATCTCCCTGCACCTATTGCACATTGCTGCATCCAATGATAAAAATAGCAAGATTAAGGTCAGGTTAGAAAGTTTCCATTTAAAGACGTATACAGTAACTAATGCATAGAAACTTAATATTAAATGGCCTTGCACTGCTCAGAAATATTAAAGACCAAATCCCCCACACACTAACAGAAGCTTTATTTCATAGAACCATAGAATTTACAGTGCAGGAGGCCATTCGGACCATCGAGTCTGCACCGGCTCTTGGAAAGAGCACCCTACCCAAGGTCAACACCGCCACCCTATCCCCATAACCCAGTAACTCCACCCAACACGAAGGGCAATTTTGGACACGAAGGGCAATTTAGCATGGTCAATCCACCTAACCCGCACATCTTTGGACTGTGGGAGGAAACCGGAGCACCCGGAGGAAACCCACGTACACACGGGGAGGATGTGCAGACTCCGCACAGACAGTGACCCAAGCCGGAATCGAACCTGGGACCCTGGAGCTGTGAAGCAATTGTGCTATCCACAAGGCTACCGTGCTGCCCCAAATTTCTTGGATTCTCAAGGAAGTGCAATCATATTTTGCAAAAGTGCCCTCTATAATGCACTATACATGATTATACACTACCTGTAGGTGATATCCAAGTGTCTAGTTATGACCATGCTGCACTGCAAACAAGGCAGATTTGGAGTTGAAGTAGTTGGGAGTTTAGGCTTGGGAATTGGTTGCGTATTGGGCAAGATGGAGAAAAGAAGATCCTGCTTATTTTCAGCCATACTAAAACGAGATGCATCTATTTGCATTGAATGAATCAGTGTGACCATTCCTATCAACTCAATTTAAAATCAGACTAATTAATTGGAAACGATAAGTAGTTTTTCTGTGATGAAGACTACTTGCTATTAAGAGGGTATTGAAGAGTATAACTGAAATATTTCATCTTTTCTCTTTACAAATGCTGACAGCTGTGCTTTTTCTGTAATGAGCAAAGACAGACCTAAAGGCAAAAAATTAAAACCCTTTCATCTATTATACAGCTTCCAAGTTTCGGCCAACCAAGCAATCCAAAACTACATTTTAAGTTAAATACCAATGAACTGATCAAAAACCACCCAACTTATGCAAAACCGCTTGATATCGCCAAATTAGCAGGTATTGAACCAAGTCCAACCATAAATAAACTACTAATTATTACCTTCCACCTGCACATATACTGGTGTCATATCCAATCTCATGCTCAGACAATGGATAGCTGGCCTTCTTTCAGCACCTCTTCAGCCAGTTTCCAGAAAGTGTCTGAACCAGTCCTGCTCTTGGCTCAGTGCCTTTTGTTGACTGCGTGGCCAAGACTAGAATCTCACTTGATGGGAATTCAAGGACAAGCCTATATTTCATCACTATGCAAAGTACATTTGTTTCACATTGCTTGGTTTCACATAGTTTCAACTTGTCAAAATGAAATCTTTGGCAACATTGTATACAAACTGTTAAGATCATTGAACAATGCCCAAATTGCCATGTCCGTATAGAGCAGACATCCAGATAGATTTTCAGCTGGTTACCTGCTCGCCTAAAGGAAACAGGAAATTATCATTGGGCAGTTTAGTCAATAGACGCCTGCTGGTTTTATGCCAGGGTGGCAAGCAGAAAATACCCATTTCCAATATTGGCCAGCTTATATTGGTTACTAAACAGACCAAACAAAAGAAGAAAGAAATGGGAGGAAAGAGTAAAATGTTAGTAAAACAAATTTCTAAACTAATTTATAAGTGGTGACATTTTCCTTATTGTTACTCGGAATATTACTCACTCAAGTTCAAGTGAAACTGGATAATTTGCTGAGGAAGTAGACAATTTTAGAACAGTGGGACATGCTGTGATTTTAAGTTATTTTTGCACAAATTGCGTGGGTTTCCTTCCACAGTCCAAATCAAAAAATCTATTTCTTGTATCTAGTCTAGCCTATCAGGGTGGGCAATTTAGTTTTGCTAAAGGTTTAGTCCCGACATCTAGGCAGCACGGTAGCACAAGTGATTAGCACTGTGGCTTCACAGCGCCAGGGTCCCAGGTTCGATTCCCCGCTGGGTCACTGTCTGTGCGGAGTTTGCACGTTCTCCCCGTGTCCGCGTGGGTTTCCTCCGGGTGCTCCGGTTTCCTCCCACAGTCCAAAGACGTGCAGGTTAGGTGGATTGGCCATGCTAAATTACCCGTAGTGTCCATAAGGGTTGGGAGGGGTTATTGGGTTGCGGGGATAAGGTGGAAGTGAGGGATTAATGTGGGTCGGTGCAGACTCGATGGGCCGAATGGCCTCCTTCTGCACTGTATGTTCTATGTAATCTATAGGAGGGCAAAATATATTTTGAGTAGAGACAAATGTCATCTACCAATGAGAAATATAAATGTTACTTTTCAACAGAACCAAGGGTGTCACTTCATTATTGCAGCATTTACTACACAAAGTTTCCAATACTAGTGATTTTGGATGAGATTTTCAATTGGAAGGTTTTGATCTCTGCTGTCAGTCGAATACCACCTCACATAGGAAAACGGGACAAAAGAAAAAACTACCACCAGTACATAATGGTCAAAACAACTGGCTGATGCAGAGCAATGTTAGTGAGCTACTCACAGGATAATTTGGCTATAAATTGTCTCTAATGTGGGGAAACCGCAAATTAAGGAGAAATTATATAATCAAAATTAGATTTCAGTTACATAATGGATCCCGAGATGTAATAGGATTTATTAACCTTGTGGACTGTAACTTGGCCAACCTAATCATATAATAGAGCATTGCAAAGCTATTCGCCTCCCCCCCCCACCCCCCAAAGTAAAAATTGATAATGTGTAATTTAGTATCTTTAAATCCTCAATTCTCACAATGGCTTAAAGAATCCAAATGCGATTAGTTTAATTTCAATTGATCATATGATAATTGAATGTTTGCAAAATCTACATTGAACCCCAGTTCTAAAAAATGCAAAGATTGTCCACTTCTTGGGCACAATCTTAAGTAAAGATTTGAACTTTATTGCAATTTAGTTGTTTGTATATGGATTTTAGGGATAAAAACAGAAAGTGAATAAAGAATTGAGAATAGTTCAATGATTATAATATTTACAAAATTAAAAAAAGCTTCTTAGCCAAAATCGAGTTGAAGGCACAGATCTGGATACATGTCTGGTTGAGATAATTACTCCTAAAATCCAACATTTAGCTGCCACCCACCATCACATGCAAATCTGTGTACACTTTTATACACAATTTAGGTGATCCAACTTGTTAGGACTGGGCTCAAATTATACTAGTGACCATTCAATGTTCATACACACAACTGAGAACAAACGACACTGCTGAAGCTAATGGATGCAGATCTTTAAAATGGGTTAAGAATACAAACATTATGAATAAATATCTTGAAAAAACTCACCAACTTTGCAATGCTCAGGATTAAACAATTAGGTTGGCCAAGTTAAAGTCCACAAGGATAGCAAATCTCCAGATCCATTTATATATCTAAAGTCTAATTTTACAGTTTATTCACAATGATGGCTATTTACAGAAGGTTTGAGTCATGATTTAGCCAAATTTCTCACGTGAATATGGTGTTACTGTGAGAGCAACCGGTTTCAATATTGGGACCAAGGTGGTTAAATAGAAGGAATTCAATAAAATGGTTTTTTGACTGTAAAAACCACTGATAGGCCCATTTTCAAATAGTGCAAAACCTTTACACTGACTTAAAGATCAATTGGTTTGAAAAATGAGTGGGCAAGGATCTTGCTTGCATTAAGGCATCTAGGGTGCTCTTTCCAAGGGCTGGTGCAGATTCGATGCACTGTAAATTCTATGATTCAATAAATCGCACTTAGCAAAAGGATCAAACTGTATGTGAAGCCATTTGATTATATGCAATCTCTCAGAACACAAGTGTCCGATTATACTTCAAAAGTGTTATATTATTGATGGAAAATTAAAACCTTTTCTTTCTAGAACTTGTTGATAAAGGTATTTATTTTCCCTTTAATACCAGGATATAATGGCAGGATACCAATAAACAGGTCCTTTCCATTTTTTAACATTACATAAGGGACATGGGTGTTGCTCGCTTGGCTAGCATTTTTATTGCCTATCCCTAATTACTCTTGAAAAAATTACAGTGATGTGTCTTTGTGAACCACCAGTCCATGTGGTGTAGGTACACCCAAGTGCTGTTTGGGAGGGAGTTGCAGGATTTTGACACAGTGACAGTGTGCAGGTAATATGTTTTGTCATTTATTTCCAAGTGAGCTTGGTAGGTAACTGGAGGACAATGTCAGGATAGGTGTGACATCAGGTACGTGTTTAAACTTGCCCCTAGGTTCCAGCGGTCTTCATTTCCGGAAGCGAGAGAGAGGGAGCCGGAGCGCAACGAGTGCAGCTTGGAATTCAGGTAGGTGTTTAAATTTGCCCCCAGGTTCCAGCAGCCTTCATTTCCAGGAGCGGGAGAGAGAGAGGGGGAATCGGAGCGCAGTGAGTGCAGCTTGGGATTCAGGTAGGTGTTTAAACTTGCCCCCAGGTTCCAGCGGCCTTCATTTTTCAGAGCGGGAGAGAGAGGGAGGGAGCCGGAGCGCAGCGAGTGCAGCTTGGGATTCAGGTATGTGTTTAAACTTGCCCCCAGGTTCTAGCGGCCTTCATTTCCGGGAGCAGGAGAGAGAGGGAGCCGGAGCGCAGCTTGGGGTTCAGCTATGTGTTTAAACTTGCCCCCAGGTTTCAGCGGCCTTCATTTCCAGGAGCGGGAGAGGGGGAGCCGGAGTGCAGCTTGGGAATCAGGTAGGTGCTTAAGTGTTTGATCTTTACCTCTATTAAAGTTGGACGGTTGCTAGACCCGAGACATTACACTTGTAGTGTCTCCCACCCTTCCACCTCCTCTAACCCAAGGGGGTGAGTGAATATCAGGTAAGCTCTCTCTTTTCTTTTATCCGCAAGTAAAAGCTTCAGATTTTCGGTGGGAGCAGTGGCCTGTCGGGAAGGTAAGTTTACCCTTTTAATAACTTACCTTGCAGGAGAAGCGGCCTTCAGATTTTCGGCAGGAGCAGTGGCCAGGGGCCTGTCGGGAAGGTAAGTAGCTGGGAGAAATTTAACTCTTCCTGGGCTGGTAAAGTATTGTGATTGGTAAGTAAAATCCTTATTCCTTTCACTTATTCATTATTTGATATTATATTTGTATTCAGTTAAGGTAAAGTGTAAAAATGGCAGGAAATCCCAGACCCGTGTTATGCTCCTCGTGCTCAATGTGGGAGCTCAGGGACTCGGCCGATGGCCTGACTCCTTCATGTGCGGGAAGTGTGCCCAGCTGCAGCTCCTGTTAGACTGCATGACCACTCTGGAGCTGCGGATGGACTCACTTTGAAGCATCCGCGATGCTGAGGAGGTCGTGGATAGCACGTTCAGTGAGTTGGTCACACCGCAAATTAGGGTTGGTGAGGGAGACAGGGAATGGGTGACCAAAAAGCAGAGAAAGAGCAGGAAGGCAGTGCAGGTGTCCCTTGCGGTCATCTCCCTCCAAGTCAGGTATACCGTTTTGGATATTGTTGGGGGAGATGACTCACCAGGGGAAGGCAGTAGTAGCCAGGCTCATGGCACCGTGGCTGGCTCTGCTGCACAGAAGGGCGGGAACAAGAGTGGGAGGGCTATAGTCATAGGGGATTCAATCGTAAGGAGAGTAGACAGGCATTTCTGTGGTCGAAAACGAGACTCGCGAATGGTATGTTGCCTCCAGGGTGCACGGGTCAGGGATGTCTCAGATCGGCTGCAGGACATACTGAAGGGGAGGGTGAACAGCCAGTTGTCGTGGTGCATATAGGCACCAACGATACAGGTAAAAAACAAGATGATGTCCTACAATCAGAATTTAGGGAGTTAGGAGATAAGTTAAAAAGTAGGACCTCAAAGGTAGTAATCTCAGGATTGCTACCAGTGCCACGGGACAGTCAGAGTAGAAATTCAAGAATAGTCAGAATGAATGTGGCTTGAGAGATGGTGCAGGAGGGAGGGATTCAGATTTTTGGGACATTGGAACCGGTTCTGGGGGCGGTGGGACCATTACAAATCGGATGGTCTACACCTGGGCAGGACTGGAACCAATATCCTAGGGGGTGCTTTTGCTAACACTGTTGGGGAGGTTTTAAACGAATGTGGCAGGGAGATGGGAACCAGATTAGGAAGTTAGAGGCCAGTAAAGAGGCAGCAACTAAAGCCAGTAAGGTACTAGATAATAAACTCAATGTGACTAAGGGGAAGAGTAGACAGGGAAGAGATGATGAACGTAAAGGGACAGGTGATCTGAGGTGCATTTGTTTCAATGCGAGAAGTGTAGCAGGTAAGGCAGATTAATTTAGGGCTTGGATTAGTACCTGGGAATATGATGTTTTTGGTATTACGGAGACTTGGTTGAGGGAAGGGCAAGACTGGCAACTAAATATCCCAGGGTATAGATGCTTCAGGAGGGATAGAGAGGGAGGCAAAAGGGGTGGAGGAGTTGTATTACTGGTCAGAGATGATATCACAGCAAAGGTTAAGGAGGGCACGATGGACGATTCGAGCACTGAGGCAATATGGGTAGAGCTAAGAAATAGGAAGGGTGCAGTAACATTGTTGGGACTTTACTACAGGCCTTCCAAAAGCGAGGCGAGCGTGAAGTAGAGGTACAAATATGTAGACAGATTATAGAAAAATGTAGGGGCAATAGGGTGGTCGTGATGGGAGATTTTAACTTCCCCAGCATTGAATGGGACTCGTGTAGTGTTGGAGGTGTAGATGGAGCAGAATTTGTAAGGAGCATCCAGGAGAGTTTTCTTAGAGCAGTATGTAAATAGTCCAACTCGGGAAGGGGCCATACTGGACCTGGTATTGGGGAATGAACCCGGCCAGGTGGTTGAAGTTTCAGTCGGTGATTACTTTGGGAATAGTGATCACAATTCCGTAAGTTTTAGAACACTCATGGGCAAAGAAGAGAGTGGTCCTAAAGAAAGAGTGCTAAATTGGGGAAAGGCCAAGTATAACAAAATTCGGCAGGAGCTAGGGAATGTGGATTGGGAGCAGCTCTTTAAGGGTAAATCTACGTTTGAAATGTGGGAGTCTTTTAAGGAAAGGTTGATTAGAGTGCAGGACAGACATGTCCCTGTGAAAATGAGGGGTAGAAATGGCAAGATTAGGGAACCATGGATGACGGGTGGAATTGAGAGACTAGCTAAGATGAAAAAGGAAGCATACACAAGATCTAGGCGACTTAAATCTGATTAAGCTTTGGAGGAATATCGGGAAAGTAGGACAAATCTCAAACGCGCAATAAAGAGGACTAAAAGGGGTCATGAAATATCTTTGGCTAACAGAGTTAAGGAAAATCCCAAAGCGTTTTATTTGTATACAAGGAACAAGAGGGTAACTAGAGAAAGGATTGGCCCACTCAAAGACAAAAGAGGGAATTTATGCGTGGAGTCAGAGGAAATGGGTGAGATTCTGAATGAGTACTTTGCATCGGTATTCACCAAGGAGAGGGACGTGACGGATGGTGAGGATAGGGATGGATGTTTAAATACTCTAGGTCAAGTCGGCATAAGGAAGGGGGAAGCTTTGGGTATTCGAAGAGGCATTAAGGTGGACAAGTCCCCAAGTCCGGATGGGATCTATCCCAGGTTACTGAGGGAAGCGAGGGAAGAAATAGCTGGGGCCTTAACAGATATCTTTGCAGCATCCTTGAGCACGGATGAGGTCCCAGAGGACTGGAGAATTGCTAATGTTGTCCCTTTGTTTAAGAAGGGTAGCAGGGATAATCCAGGGAATTATAGGCCGGTGAGCTTGACGTCAGTGGTAGGCAAACAGTTGGAGAAGATACTGCGGGATAGGATCTATTCACATTTGGAAGAACATAGACTTATCAGTGATAGGCAGCATGGTTGTGTGCAGGGAAGGTCATGTCTTACAAAACTAATAGAATTCTTGAAGGCAGTGACAATGTTAATTGATGAGGGAAGGGCTGTAAATGTCATAGACATGGACTTCAGTAAGGCGTTTGATAAAGTTTCCCATGACAGGTTGATGGAAAAAGTTAAGTCGTATGGGGTTCAGGGTGTACTAGCTAGATGGATAAAGAACTGGCTGGGCAACAGGAGACAGAGAGTAGTGGTGGAAGGGAGTGTCTCAAAATGGAGAACGGTGACTAGTGGTGTTCCACAGGGATCCGTGCTCGGACCACTGTTGTTTGTGATATACATAAATGATCTGGACGAAGGTATAGGTGGCCTGATTAGCAAGTTTGCAGATGATACTAAGGTTGGTGGAGTTGCAGATAGCGAGGAGGACTGTCAGAGAATACAGCAAAATATAGATAGATTGGAGAGTTGGGCAGAGAAATGGCAGATGGAGTTCAATCCAGGCAAATGCGAGGTGATGCATTTTGGAAGATCTAATTCAAGAGCGGACCAAACGGTCAATGGAAGAGTCCTGGGAAAATTGATGTACAGAGAGATCTGGGAGTTCAGGTCCATTGTACCCTGAAGGTGGCAACGCAGGTCGATAGTGGTCAAGAAGGCATACAGCATGCTTGCCTTCATCGGACGGGGTATTGAGTACAAGAGTCGGCAGGTCATGTTACAGTTGTATAGGACTTTGGTTAGGCCACATTTGGAATACTGCGTGCAGTTTTGGTTGCCACATTACCAGAAGGATGTGGGTGTTTTAGAGAGGGTGCAGAGGAGGTTCACCAGGATGTTGCCTGGTATGGAGGGTGCTAGCTATGAAGAAAGGTTGAGTAGATTAGGATTGTTTTCGTTGGAAAGACGGAGGTTGAGTGGGGACCTGATTGAGATCTACAAAATTGAGAGGTATGGACAAGGTGGATAGCAACAAGCTTTTTCCAAGAGTGGGGGTGTCAATTACAAGGGGGTCACGATTTGAAGGTGAGAGGGGGAACGTTTAAAGGGAGATAGTTTAAGGGAAATGTGCGTGGAAAGTTTTGTTTTTTTAAAAACGCAGAGAGTGGTGGGTGCCTGGAACGCTTTGCCAGCAGAGGTGGTAGAGGCTGGCACAATAGCATCATTTAAGATGCATCTGGACAGATATATGAATGGGCGGGGAACAGAGGGAAGTAGATCCTTGGGAAATAGGTGACAGGTTTAGATAAATGATCTGGATCGGTGCCGGCTTGGGGGGGGGGGGGGGGGGGGGGGGGGGGCGAAGGGCCTGTTCCTGTGCTGAATTTTTTTTTGTTCTTTGTTCTATCTCAAGTCATCCATTTTATCACAGCAATTAAAAGTGCGACAATTGCTTAGGCCGGTCTGAAGCATAATGTTGAAGAATTGTTTAAAGTCTATTTTAATAGGTTCTCTTGTTCAGTCTCTTCACCTCCATCCCCTCCAGCCATAATTGCTCAGTCATACAATCTCCATAAATCAAGGGAGCTGGTTCTCTGTTACTTTTCATTAAAAATGTATAACAAAAGATAGTGAAGCATGAACAATTTTTGCTCCACCCATGGCTTCATTTCTTAATATCATGTAATGTTTTACTCCCTGCAGCCCAATAGAGAGTAGATTATTCAACTCTAAAAGGTAGAGTAGGAAAGAAATAAACTTGGGTGGAATGAATTGGGGAATCATCCTTTTAAGTGTAGGACCTGGACTTAAATTTGGTTTAAACGTGTAGAATTAAAGTCCTCTTCGTAAAATGTCTAACATAAATAGTACCAATCTTAGTCGTCCTATTCATCCATTAAGGCAAGAGTAGCTGGTCCAGTAAATAGAGAAATTCATAAAAGCAAATTACTGTGGATGCTGGAATCTGAAATGAAAGAGAAAATGCTGGAAAATCTCCAGCAGGTCTGGCAGCATTTTTAGGGAGAGAAAAGAGCTAACGTTTCGAGTCTGATGATTCTTTGTCAAAGCTGCAGTCTGGAGGTCAGGGTTTAGGTCAGTGTAATGTTTGCGCACAGTCGATAAAGCTTTAATTTGGTATGAAACGTAACTGACCTGTAATGCTTAGGTGGCCAGAGGATACCAAACATAGGGCATTTACCCGCATACTAACATTCATCTTAATAGGCACAAGTAGTTGCAAATTATGCTTTCAGGAATTTCAGGAGGTTGACAGAGTTGGAAAACCGGTATTTTAATTAAGTACAGTCTCCATTCACTTCATCGGACATCCAGGACATACATGCAAAGTAAATATAGCTCGTGGAATCCCCTCATACATGTTGAATCCGGTAAAACTTAAGTCACCACAGAGGATTAACAATCCTATAAATAGGTTTTGAATTAATCAAAGAATGACATTCACATCGCCTTTCAAGACTATCAGTCTGCAAATCATTCCTTTAATGTAATATTGTAAAGTAATGGTGTGTATTCATTAAGCTAGTACAGTACAGGATGTGCACTCGTAGGCATTCATTGTCTGAAGAGGAGCTCCTCAGCACAATCTGGTTTGAGCTCCTTAAGTAACATTACTTTCAAAGTGTACCCTGCACTGGTTAACAGCACTGGAAGTGGATACCTTGGAAACATTATTTGAATCGGAGGCTCATATCTTTGACTACTCTAATAACTTAAGGAAAGACTACCATCAATTTCTCTCAACCTCACCATTGGATCGAATGCCTGGTTTGGACTCCTGAAAGTATAACGAGGAAACATGAAGCAAAGGCCTGGGACTAGTGCTTCACATGTTGTACTTCTGTCATAGGCCCACTACACTGAACAAGCTTTGTCAGGATTATTCATCTCATCCGTGGATTATTGCATCGCATCTTGTGGAACCAACGGATAAAGTATTTTCAAACTTGTTAATGATATTTCAACAGTTTTAAAGTGTAGCGGCTTAATGCACCTCGAAGAATAGATTTTCCTTAAGCGTTAACAGCATCGAGTCTTGTATCTGATAAGTACAATTACGTGACACCGTTTAGCATAAACTATCTCAAAAGTAAAATCAGCAGTGTTTTTCTTATCAGGGGAAAGTGCCGAGTTTATTGTACACGATACTTTTTGAGAAGAACCGTGCGTGTGACTTTAGTGGGTCACTGCGAAGGACATTGTTCGAGTAATCCTACAAAGCTGGACATTTGGAAGTTCACATTCCAAAAAAAAATACAAGCACGCACGCCGCTGTTGAAAGGACATGGAAAATACCGCTCGTCAGCGAGCGAGAAAAAAGCAGGATTTCTTTTCCAAGAGGTATTTAAAACACACGCTCATCCATCCCCAAATCCCCATCGAGCGACAGGCTGAGTGTTCCTGTCATCACCGGGGGGGGGGGGGGGGGGGGGTCTGCTCGCCCACAAAATCCCGCCGAAGAGAGGGGGCCCTGAAAAGGTCACTTTTGAGGAGCACTCAGCCATGCTTCCAATAACGGGGAATCGTTTTTAAATCATTCGCTCCGTCCCTTGCAACACAATACAAGCCTAAAATAAAACCCAGAACTTTGCGCTATCTATTTTTGTTGGGATTCATCTATGGTCCAAAATGACCCGAAACCAAGGAGTGAAGGTGGGTGGGTATTACATGAATGCTTGTTTAACAGCTGCTTGCATGGAGCAGGGAACCCCGACACAATGTGCACTTTGTCCTGGCTGCTCCGTCCCTTCTCCTGCAGCCTACAGAAGTTGCTGCTTTGCAACCCCGCTGCGCGCTCTCTCTCTCTCTCTCTCACAGGCACATATAATATATATATTCACGCAAAACACTCACCAACTACCCCAGAGGGCTCCTTTCGAGTACCCTTTCTTCCTCACTTTTACTTTGTAGGTCCGGTGATCAGAAGTTGCTTTTGAAACAAGGTTTAAAAAAAAAAGAAATAGCTAAACAAACAAAAAGCCCAGCCCAGTTAAAACATAGATGCTTTTAAAAAATGCTTTTTAGTCAATCACAGTGCGGTAGGAGGAATTAAAAGCCGGAGATGAATTGCAGTAAGAGAACATCAGTGAGTTGCAGGTACACTTGTCCAGCCCTCCACCTCTTTCCATTTCAGGCTAAAAGATGAGGAGCCGCCGCGCGGCTACCATGTAACCATTTCCATGGGCCAGCCCACCCACTGAAAAAGGGGGGTGTTCAACCTTCACATGCTGAAGTCCGTCCCCTTTTCATTATGGTGCGATCCTCCTACACCCGATACTCTGTGCCTTTGTTAATCACCTCCTGTGGAAGGGTAGGAATGCCGCATAGTTGAATGTCAAGAAAAATGAAAGCACACGAGCCAGCCAACTCCCCCGCCAACCCTAGTTTTCACTTAGCACATCCCGGCGTGTCAGTGGTTCTCAGAGTGACAGGAAATGAAGCCAGGCCCTGAACTGATCCTTAAATCTACACCAGTTTATTGTCTAAATTGACAACTCGCTGTCTTTCTTAGTGGATAATCCATTTAGGTGGGAAAGAAGGTTACATATCTGTTTCCACATCTTAAAAACATATTAGCCTTCTTTCTTGCTGCCGCTTTCCTTTCATTGCTACAGGAGAGGCTCCTTAACGGTATTACAGCAGAAGTTTCATTTATCCTATTTTTGGACAAGGTAATTGGATTGTAAATGCTTAGAATACAGCCTACAGAGGACGTACTTGCGCAATTTGTCAATGGGATATGTGCATTGGTGCATTTCGACCATGTATAAGTAATTTATTAGAACTGCGATTAAATATTACAGGTACAAAATGTTTCATTATTTAATATCTAAAGTAAGATCATATTTCTCGCAGCAACTTATTTTTTATAATCTGTATTGTGACAATATATTAACACTGCAAAGAAGTTACTCCGGCACCTGTTCAGGTACACTGAGGGAGAATTCAAAATGTACAATTCACCTAACAGCAGGTCTTTCGGGACTTGTGGGAGGAAACCGGAGCACCCGGAGGAAACGCACGCAAACACGGGGAGAACGTGCAGACTCCACACAGACTGACCCAAGCCGGGAATCAAACCTGGGACCCTGGAGCTGTGAAGCAACCTAAACTATGATTTGGCAACATACGTCCAAACGTTGTGAGGCAATAGAGCAGTTTTAACCGCCAGAAATATCTCAAAGCAAATATTTTCCGGGTATTTCCAGCAAACAGAAACTTTGTTTTTACTTTGCTACAGTCACTAACCCGACCATAATCCATACAGATCAATGGTACAAAAGCTCCAAATACTTTCTTTTTAAATATAACTTTTATACACTGGGAGTCTGTTTAGAGTTAGTGCTAGTGCCGTCATTAATATTTCCGTAATAACTGACTGAAAAAAATTGAGTCATGTGAGGAAGTTTCCTTGGAAAGAGTGCTACAAAAATGCAAGAGATTGAATCATGGATGAGAAAATTGCCCAGTGGACAGTGTTTGCGTAGAACAGGCCTCGATTTTCTCCTGACGGGAGAGTCTAAATTAGTAGACTTAGGGCGCGATTCAGTTGCCTCGTTTCGCTCAAGTGAGAGCGCAGTGAGGCCGGTGAATAGCGGGAGAGGTCAAATACAAGAACCGGGCCGGCCTCCAAACCATTGCAATGCAACTGGTTTGAAGGCGGGAAGCCAATTATCACCACTTAAGCACTATTTCCATACAATTAATGGGAGGCCATCCAACGGCCTCCTGTTACCCAGTGCCTCCCCAGCAAGTTGGCACGCTGGCACCAAATTAATACTCCTTTTGAAAAACGTGAAACTGGCGGAAGGGCTGCTGCGGAGACCCTAGGAGGCGAGTAGCCATCTTTTGGACAAGGTAATTGGATTTTAAATGCTTAGAGTACAGCCTACAGAGGACATATGTGCACAATTTGTCAATGGGATATGTGCATTGGTGCATTTACACCGTGTATACATCTATTAGAACATGCTCCCCCCTGTGCTCGGAGGGGTGGGGGAGTGCAGCCTAGGTTGGGGTGGGCTGTCATGGGCCGCTGGGAGCATCGGAACTGGTGTGGAGGGGGCTCTGTTTAGGGGGGGGGGGTGAGCAACCATGCCAACATCTGGATCATGTGTACCCATTCCAGGGGCAACCCTAGTCCCTGCCTGTCTACCCCACCGCCCACCCATAACTCCTACTGACTGCTGAGGCCTCTGGCCATGCAGCTGAAGGCTATTGCTAATAGGGAATTGGTGAGCACTTCACACATTCCAACCCAGTGGGTGCGTGGGCCATGTAGTATGTGGGGCTCATTGCCTAGCATCCCAAGCACACGTTGATGCATGGACACTGTGCTTGAACACTATGGGAGGCAGCATCACAGATGGAGCTGCTAACATCCTAATACCCAGGGGATGGATCACATGTCCATGGCCAGGGTATGGCAACATTCTGTTTGGATGTCGGGTGTAGGGTGTGAGGTCTGGTGATCAGCACCCCGCCCCCCCCCCCCCCCCCCCCCCCCCCCCCCCCCGCCGTGGCCACGTGTGCGTGGGAAGGGCATGGTGGGGGAAGGGAGCAGGACACCATGTCTGAAGGGTTGGGGCATGGGCTGAACAAAGAGGCATCACACTGGCTGTAGTGAGTTTTTTAAAAAAAATTTAAAATACCCAATTCATTTTCCCAATTAAGGAGCAATTGAGCATGGCCAGTCCACCTACCCTTTGGGTTGTGGGGGCAAGACCTATGCAGACACGAGGATAAAGTGCAAACTCCACACGGACAGTGACGCAGGGCTGGGATCGAAACTGGGACCTCGGCACTGTGAGGCAGCAGTGCTAACCACTGTGCTACCATGCTGCCTAGCGGTGAGACTTTTAAAAATTTGACTTGTACAAGTGTACACCACTGCCCCACTCTCCCGATGGTGCTGCCTCACTCTCCCCACCCACGCCCAACACTCCCTCCCTCAATCCCCCCACACACACTCCACCCCTTACCCCTGACCTAACCCCCCTCCCCCAGTGCCCTCTCAATGATCCTCAATGTGCTTGGCCTTCCTAGCTCTACCACTGTGTCTAGGTGTGGCTCCAGGATGCACATCAGAGGTGGAGACAGCTAGCTGCTTACTACATCCCGTGGCCTTCGGTGCCCCAGGCGGGCATCCTCTGGGTGCTTTTGGGCCAGTCGGTGCCCATTGGGCCCTGGGGCAGCTGGATTGAGCCCCGATTGCCCATGTGTCATCTGGCCCTGCCAGCCCTGGCGGCTCCCCAATGTCTGCAACATGGTGCCGATGCCCTCAGTGATAGGTTCATGCTCTGCAGTGCCTCAGAAATGCCCACCTGCGACTGGGACAAGCTCCGCAGCGCTTTGGCCATTCCCATCTGAGACTGGGACATGACCCGCAGTGCCTCATCAAGGTCTGCCTGGTACTGGGTCACGTCCCCCAGCGAATCGAACAGTCTACCGAGGCCCTCAGCCATGGCCATCACTGACTGCGCCATGCCTTGTACACCCCCACGAATGCTGCCGAGATCCTGCACCACGCTCTCCACTGCGGTCGCCACCCTTGCAGTGTTGGCCTCAGTGCCACGTATTGCCAGCGACATCTCCTGCAGTTATAGTCTCTGGGACTCCTCCAATTGGCTATGGACCTGCTAGAGTGTCACTGACATCTCCCTCTCAATATCACGACTGCACCCTAAAGTCAGCTCCGGGTAAACATGTTCCAGAGGCTCTGCATCTGACTGGGATCCAGCAGATCTCCGACTTCTGTCTCGCCAGAGTGTCACTGCCTCCACCTGATGTGCACCAGCAAATGTGAGGTGCTCACCTGAATGTACTCCAGAAGCCTGACACTAACATTGCCCAAGGATATGCATGTCTCTGCACTGGTGGAGGGTGGGGATGACAGCTGCCTCAATGGTTGCATCCTCGGAGCTCTCCTCAGAGGTGGTCTCATGGGAGGCAGGGTGAGGACCACCCCAGATGGGCCAGCGCTGTTATCTGGAGATTGCAGGAGGATGAACACGTGGGCAGTGGGAGGGATGGGACAGTCCGTATGGCATTAAGAATTCACATTTGACAGGTCCTCCAGGTGGGGTTCTGCGACGTGCTGTGACCTCCGTGTGGTGACTGCTCTGTTCTTGGCCACCCCTTCACCCCCAGTGCTCCTTGAAGCTGGTGAGGATTTTTATGTCCGCACACCCTGCACCCAGATACCCAAACAGAACATCACAAAACCGTGGACATGTGTCCGGGGCGGAGGCCCATCCCCTGCGTGTTCTGATGTTGGTCGCTGCGTCAGTGGTGCTACATCTCACCAGTGTGACCATTTGCTGGTGAAGCCAAGTGGATATGGGGTGGCTCCTGTTAATTGTACAGAAATAAGGCTTAAATGATTATTGATTTTCTCCATGCTATGGTGGGATCCAGATTCACCTACGGGAGCGGGCAGGTTGCATCACAAACGGCCTGGTGCCCGGTCCGGTTCTCTTTTTTGGCCTCTCCCTCCATTCACCGGCCCCATCGTGCTCTAGCTTGATCGAAATGAGGCCACTGAAATGTGCCCTTGTAGTACGGTGCTTAACAATGTCAGTGATGTAGGTTCAGTCTCTATTCAAGCAGAGGTAGTTCTTCAGGCCTGCCTCTTCTACTGACCCCATTGTAATATCAAGGAACGGCCACAAGAGATCAAATGTGTGGAGAGCTAGGATTAGCAACCCTCGGACTACCAAGTAAGTGATTATGAAGAGAAAGGGAGGTGGAAAGTAATTGACCCAAAACAGTTTTCCTCTCTGTCGAGGTGCTGCCTGACCTGTTGAGAGCCTGCAGCATTTTCTTTTATATTTCAGATTTCCGGTATCATGTCGTATTCTACTTTACTTGGAAGAGTATAATTCACTCCTGTGTGTATTTGGTGGGAAATTTGGTGGCCAGAGAAACTAAACTGTCCCTCAGTGGGCGGTTTCACATGCTTGTCACTGCATGCCAACACCAACCTACCATGGTTGAGGAATACAGCAGCGTGTTGAGTCTTATAGCCCGTAGTCGAATAAGCAAAATCTATTGTTGAAGTGGTGTTTTTAAAGCGCTCAATTCCTTTTACTGTGAACTGTCGCTTTCTTCCAGTCTACATGTATCACATTTTAATGAGTTTGCTGTGTGCATGAACTTCCACGTGAGCAGGTTTCATTGTAATTTAACCTTGGCAGAGGAGTACCTTTGATCAATCCAATAAATACCTAGCGATGTTGGACCAACATTTGTTGTATGACTGTGCTCTTATTTGTAATTTACCAATGTCCAAATTCACAGCCCACATAAACAGTATTCTTTGACTTAAAATGTAACCTTTTTGATGTATTCAAAATTCTGAAGAGTTTTGATAGAATAGATTGGAAGGCACTGGTAGGAGGTTGTTAATAATCAAAGGGCACTTATTTAAGATCATTGGCAAGTTGGTATCGTCTGGAATATACTGCCCAATAGGGTGGTGGAAGTAGACTCAATAATACATTTAAAAGGGAACCAAGTATATACTTGAAAAGGAAACAAACATGGAAAATAAGATCAAGAGAAGACAATTTGACCCTTCTAGCCTACTCTGCCATTCAATATGATCATGGCTGATCATACAACTCAATCGCCTAATCCCGCATTTCCCCCCCATATCCTTTGGTCCCCTTCCCCCCTAAGTGCTACATCTAACTGCTTCTTGAAAACATACAAATGTTTTGGCCTCAACTAGTTTCCGTAGTAATGAATTCTACAGGCCGACCACTCTCTGGGTGAAGAAATGAAATGAAATGAAAATGAAAATCGCTTATTGTCACAAGTAGGCTTCAAATGAAGTTACTGTGAAAAGCCCCTAGTCGCCACATTCCGGCGCCTGTTCGGGGAGGCTGTTAAGGGAATTGAACCGTGCTGCTGGCCTGCCTTGGTCTGCTTTCAAAGCCAGCGATTTAACCCTGTGCTAAACAGCCCCTCGGAAATTTCTCCACATCTCAGTTCTACCCCGTATCCTCAGTCTGTGACCCCACCATCGGAAACATCCTTCTTGCATCTACCCTGCCTAGTCATGTTAGAATTTTATAGGTTTCTATGAGATTCCCCCCTCATTCTTCTGAACTCCAGCGAATATAATCCTAACCTCAATTTTTCATCAAACATCTGTCCTGCTATCCCAGGAATCAGTCTAGTAAACCTTTGCTGCACTCCCTCGAGAGCAAGAACATCCTTCCTCAGGTAAGGAAACCAAAACTACACACAATACTCCAGGTGTGGCCTCACCAAGGCCCTGTATAATTGCAGCAAGACATCCCTGCTCCTGTACTTGAATCCTCTCGCAATGAAGGCCAACATACTATTTGCCTTCTTTACCGCCTGCTGTACCTGCATACTTACCTTCAGTGACTGGTGTACGAGGACACCCAGGTCTCATTGCACATTCCCCTATCCTAATTGAAGACCATTCAAGTAATAGTCTGCCTTCCTGTTTTTGCTACCAAAGCGGATAAGTTTGCATTTATCCAAATTATACTGCATCTGTCATTCATTTGCCCACTCACTCAACTTGTCCAATCACACTGAAGGATCTCTGCATCCTCCTCACAGCTCACCCTCCCACCCAACTTGGTGTCAACTGCAAATTTGGAGATATTACATTTTGTTCCCTCATCAAAATCATTAATATATATTGTGAATAGCTGGGGTCCCAGCACCGATCCCTGCAGTACCCCACTAGTCACTGCCTGCACCTGCCATTTGGAAAAACACCTGTTAATTTTTACTCTTTGTTTCTTGTCTGCCAACCATTTTTTTTATTCATCTCAATACACTATCCCTTATCCCATGCGCTATGGGGAAGAGCAGGGAGTGCAAAGAATGGGATAGCTGTTCAAAGTGCCGAATGATCCTTTGCTGTAATATTCTATTATTCTATCCTGTTAATAACTACGGGTCAGAGTTTAAATGTACTGATATAGCTGAGGCCTGATTTGTCATGCTTTGTAAGTAGCATGGACCCTTGTGGGTTGTGAAATCAAGCATGCAGCATCCAGCCTCTGCAGTACTGTTCCCTCTGAGCTGCACAGCAACTTGAAAAGTTCTGTGTACTCCCTGCACAATTGGCTCCTTTACGTTACAGTGTGTGCTTAGCTAGACAGAAGAATTTAAAGGGCCCACACACTTAAATGAATTGACTAATCACTACAAAAAAGGAGGTATGTTGATCACCTGTGGCAGATGCTAGATTTTACCAAAATAAATGAGATTGCTCTAAAGTATGAGTGGTGTTATCCTTGCTAAGTTAGCATAAACAGGTGCTCTCTGGGGACCATGAGTCAATCAAAGGCAGCTGGCTGCCGAAATGGATTAATAGAACTTTTATGGTGCAGGGACATAGGTATTGTGGCTATTATATGTAATCCATGAAGGACACTACTGTATGAGAATTACCATATATTTAAAGCATTAATTTACTTATCAATTTCATGATAAAAAACATGGTTAAAATTGATAGCAGAACAAGAATTGTCTTTTAATTGTCAACAATAGGTTAAATAACTTTAAAAAGATGTGTACGCTTTTGTTACCACCACAGCACAATACAGTAACAGTTCGATACTTCTGAATAAGCAAAGTGAGACCATGGGCAGACGCATTATTTCAATCACCACAATATCCATTTTGTTCTGCAATTTTCTCCACTCCCACAAACAGCAGTTCATGGAGAGGTTTGGTTTTACGCATGCTGGCAGCCTTCTTGTACCTCACCCAAGTGGCCATACTCTATGTGGTAGTCTGGATGGAGAATTCTTTCATTATTTAACGTGGTCCATCACAACCAAGGCCAGTGTCGTCCTCATCTGATGTGCATGGAAATCTAGAGAGATCTGGGAGTCCTGATTGACAATAAATTGGAACTATTGCAATGATTCTCAGTGGTAGCGAGTAAAGAAAATCAGATGTGGGTATGCATTAAAATGTTAATATCGAACTGCATTCATGAGGTAATTCTGCCACTTTATAAATTATTAGTGTGACTGCACTTCAAATAATGTGTCCAGTTCTGACTGTTGCGGTACTGAAAGTATATTGAAAGGATACCGAAGAGGTGATTGGGAGGAACAATTATGTAAATTGGGCAAATTTTAAAAAAAATAACAGAAGCTAATATGTGTGTTGCTTGTTAAGTTCGAAGAGACGAGATAACATAGAAGAAGTCAACCTGTTCTGCCATGTCCAACCAGAAGACATCACATGTAATTGAGGAGTGAAAGGGTTAAGTTCAAAATAAATCTGCAAAAACTGGTGGGTTTGGGGAGAGGGAGATGTGAAAATTTTTTAAATCTTAAACTCAAACCCACCCACATTCGCCTTTAATGGATGTCGAACAGGAGGTGGACAACCAACTCAGTCCCAGAAACAAACTGCTCATTTCAGTACTTGAGTAGAGTTGCGTGCCTCTATCTCATCTCTTTTCCATTCCTAATGTTGGACAGTCTGGTTCCCCAGGACATGGGAAACCCAGCAGTTAGAGGGAGGCGAGGGCTGTGCACAGAAGAGGGAAGTGATTTTCCAGCACCGGCTACAGGCCATGTGAATGGGAGTGTTTCCCCCAGCCCGAAGTAAGCCTGATTCACTACCTGTAATTGCATTCCCCAAGACACTTCTCCCCATCTCTGTCTCTGGTTATAACCTAACCCACTATGATCCATTCCCCCCTCTCCATACCAAATCAAAATTGTCAATCAGGGCTGGCTGACGATGCTGATCCTGCTCGGAAAATACAGCACACAGACTCCACAACATTCATGAATACACAAAATTCCAGATCTCTCAACCAGAACTGTTTGGGAACAAAACAGAACTTGCATTTGAAAATGACTTTCACATTCTCAGTGAATCTTTGCAGCTAATGCATCACTTGTAGCCCTTTATACACAGTGAACAAAAGAAGAGAAAAGTGAGAATTTAATCTGATTTTGAGGATGTTGATTTAGGGATAAAAGCTGGGCATGATATTCGGAAACATTCATGCTGCAATGACATAGATCCATTATGTTGACCTGAACTAGGAGATAGAATCTCAGCTCATCATCTTAGCTCATCATCTTATACAAAGTACAGCAACTCCAGCAATGTAGCACTCCCTCAGAGTGCACTGGCATCTCAGATTACGTCAAAGCCCAACTGGAGCACAAATATTGGAAGGAGTGGTCACTGGGAACTGGTTAGAAGGCATACTTGGCCCACATGAAGCCAAAAAGAATCTTAAAGCAAGCTCTTATCATGAATTCTTCACTTGAATGCCCATTGTGCTTAAAGCATAAACAATCGTGTCCACATTTGCTCCATAAAGTGGAATAAAATACTATTTGTACAATAAGCTATTTTATTCTCCTTAATATAATGTATTACCACAACACTTCCCTTCTTTGAAGGTGTATAGTGCTTATCTTCCAGTACCTAATCTATTGCTCCCTGTTTAGGTAACTGTCTGGCTCTACTCTGAGTTGAAGTGATCTGCCTGTTTATATTGCAGCATTTCTAAGATACTGTCAGTGATTTTCCTTCTACCTCACCCCCTTTCAATCAGCTGAGCTCCTTGTCTTCAGGTCTCTGATTTCTGCTTGGCAGCCCTCCAGTCTGATGAACGATGTGGCAACAAGCCTCCTACCCTTGGTGGTAAGGCTATAAAATGATCAGCCTCTGTGTTCAATTGCTCCAGCCTTTTACACTTCTGATCAAGTGACCAGATTCTTAAACTACCTGGCACAATTTCCAAAAATATTTTCCTTCACATTAAATGCCAAATACCCTCATAGCCTGTTATACCGATGCTTTTCAACCATATCTGCTGGTGTCCTTTAGTGTTCACAGAACAGGTAAGTGCAGTATTAATTGGCAGTACCAGTCATGAAACTCCAAGTGTAACTTTGTAAATTAAGAGCACAAATTGCCGAAAGTACTCAGCAGGAATGACAACATATGTGAAGAGAGAAACCGAGTTAATGGGCGCAATTGAACAGAAACATTTCTTAGCGTTAATTTGGGCGGGATTGGCAGGATGTTTCTCGACGGGCGTAGTGGTGAGATTCCCACTCATATTTAACTGCACTTAATGCCAAAAATAAGCCCCCATGAGCGTCTCGCCATCCGATTCGCTGGACCCGTGCCTCAGCATCTTGCCGCTAACAAGAGAAATCTGCTTTTAAACGCTCCCTCACCACTCACTCCAGTCAACACACAATGATTGGCAGTGCGCAGACCTGCTCCACACTTTGGCGATGCTGACCTGGCCAGGCCTCTTGACACTGGATACGAGATGGGACATCCTCTTACCTCTAGGGGGTCGGAGGACCAGCAGCAGGATCACCAATACCACCCGGGAGCAGTGGCAGCGGCTGTCAGTGCAGGCAGTATGACCAGGACGACCAGCATCCAATGTTAGAACACCAATGACCTCCACCGAGCTGCAAGGGTAAGTTACCACCTCTCTCCTGGTATCAGTTCCGCCTGCCATCCCTCAAATTCTCAACCCCCATTCCCTCCCCCCCACAAATCACTGGCTGACAGCTCGCATTCTCCCCACGTCCAATCTTCATGCTTGTTCCTCAGCACCCCTGACACGCACAGCACAACCTCTCCATGTCTGGCTGCGGTGCCAACGCAAGCCACCTGATATAGAGCCCCCATTCCATCAAGTATGTGGCTCTCTTTGTCCCCGCAGTAGAAGATAGCCCATAATAAGTGGGAAAAAGCCAAGACAGGGGCAGAGTACCAGAGATCCGAGTCCTCATCTTCTATGAGGAACTGGCCCTGGAGATCACGGGGTTGGCCGACGAGAGAGCAGTCACCAACGGTGAAGTGAGGATACATTGCCCTTTCACCCAGACGATCTGTCTCAAGTGTGTTCACACCAGACAAAATTATCCTTCCCTCTCACTGACCACATGTCCATTCTCTCGCAGGATCTCCATCTGATGGGGCCTGGCCACCCGGAGTCCCACCGCCACCCAAGAGACCACCTCGGAGGAGAGCTCCGAGGAGACCATCATTGAGGCATCACAGCTACCACTGAGGGAAAAGGGGAGGGTAATGGGGGAGGGGAGTTGGAGAGGAAGGTGGGAGGGGAAGGCTGGGGAAGACGGGAATGGGGGGGAATTGAGAGGAAGGGAGGAAATGGGGAGGGGAATTGGGGTGGAAGGAAAGGAATGGGGGAGTGGGAGGAGAAAGGGGAGTGGGAGGGGAAGGTGGGGGGAGGAAGGGAATGGGGAGGGGAATTGGGGAAGGAAGGGAATGGGGGAACGTAAGGGAATGAGGAGGGGAATTGGGGATGAAGGAATGGAATGGGGAGGGGAATTGGGGGAAGGAAGGGAATGGGAGGGGGAGGAAGGGAATAGGGAGGGGAATTGGGGGGAAGGAAGGGAATGGGGGGAAGGAAGGGAATGGGGGGAAGGAAGGGAATGGGGAGGGGGAGGAAAGGAATGGAGGGAAAGGAAGGGAATGGGCAAGGGAATTGGGGCGGAAGGAAGGAAATGGTGGGAAGGAAGGGAATGGGGAGGGGGAGGAAGGGAATGGGGGGAAGGAATGGGGAGGGGAATTGGGGCGGAAGGAAGGAATGGCGGAGGAATGGGGAGTGGGAGGAGAAAGGGGAGTGGGAGAAAAAGATGGGGGAGGAAGGGAATGGGGGGAAAGGAAGGGAATGGGGAGGGGAATTGGGGTTGAAGGAAGGGAATGGGAGGGGAATTGGGAAGGGAATGGGGAGAGGAATTGGGGGAAGGAAGTGAATGGGGAGGGGGGAGGAAGGGAATGGGGGGAAGGAAGGGAATGGGGAGGGGGGAGGAAGGGAATGGGGGGAAGGAAGGGAATGGGGAGGTGGAAGGAAGGGAATGGGGTGAAGGAAGTGAATGGGGAGGGGGAGGAAGGGAATGGGGGGAAGGAAGGGAATGGGGAGGTGGAAGGAAGGGAATGGGGTGAAGGAAGTGAATGGGGAGGGGGTGGAAGGGAATGGGGGGGAAGGAAGGGAATGGGAAGGGGCAGGAAGGGAATGGGGGGAAGGAAGGGAATGGGAAGGGGCAGGAAGGGAATGGGGAGAGGAAAGTGAGGGGTGGATGGAAGGGAATGGGGGAAGGAAGGGAATGGGGAGGGGGAGGAATGGAATGGGGGGAAGGAAGGGAATGGGGAGGGGGAAGGAAGGGAATGGGGTGAAGGAAGTGAATGGGGAGGGGGTGGAAGGGAATGGGAAGGGGCAGGAAGGGAATGGGGGAAGGAAGGGAATGGGAAGGGGCAGGAAGGGAATGGGGAGAGGAAAGTGAGGGGGGGATGGAAGGGAATGGGGAGGGGAAGCTGGGGAAGGAAAGAAATGGACGGGGGGATGGAAGAGAGTGGACGGAGGGAAAGGTGGGGGGGGGAAGAAGAGAATAGGGGGTGGCAGGGAATGGGGGAAGTAAGGGAATGGGGAAGGGAAGGTGGAATCCTGCAACCCGGGCATCTTGGTGAGCCAGCTCAAAGTTGATATCGTCTGTTGCCCGGGCAAACAGGACACCCGTGACCTCACGGATGCACTTGTGGCTGTAACTTGGGAAATGCCGCTCAAGCCCTGGTATGAACCAGTTGCATAGATGTTCAGGGCTGCAGTAACCTTCACATCCACCAGAAATGCTGTCCTCCTCCAAAGAGTGGCAAGTCCACGAGGACATGACAGTGGTGCCACACTGTATCTTTGTTGAGACGGAGTCTCCTGTGGCACACGCTGTCCGTCATCTCCTCGAAAGACCAACGACACTTGTACACCTTGGGCCATCGCTGGCGTCCCCCTCTGGGTTTGTCCTCGGCCTGAAGGCTTGTGTCTACAGCTTGTGTCAACGCTGCTGCTGCCTTCCGAGTCATCTGGCCATCTGTGCTTCCCCCAGCACCGTAAGGGCAGCCTCTGCGGGACCGACATAATCAGCCAAATTGTTATATCTGTAAGGAATTGGAGAAGGAGAGAGACTGACAATCAGTTAGGGCTTCCACCCCGGGACCCTCAAATCCCCCAAGCCTCCCCATCCCTGCGTGTCCTGCCTTCACTGAGTGCCATCCAGTGAGCCAGTTGTGCTGGAACACGTTGCACTGGACTCCCACCCCTAGCCATATCAGGAGCCCCTGGACCCTAGACCCCCTGTGACCTCCCCTGATCCCCAGTGCTGGAGCCCTGCTCTTTAGTGTTTGATTGTTGACTACTGCCTCTATGGTGCTGGTACCTCTAGAGGTCAGGTACACTGTTCAGGCTTCAACGTTTGATTGAAATGAAATGCAATAATCATTGTATGAGACATGGCACATGTAGCCACTTGAGCTCTTTTGAAGTGCTCTCACAACTAACAAGGCTAATTCCTTATTAGCAATAGCCTTCAACGGTGAAGCTAGAGGCTGCTCACAGCCAAAGGGAGTTAGACCTTCAGTACATAACAGGGCTCTGTCTTGAAGATTTTTGGTGGGACAGACAAGCAGCAGCTATAGTTGCCCCTGTTGTGGATCTCCACAATATTTAAAGATGGCTTGAAGGCCCCACAGATGCAAAGCTCCTCACCTCTCCCCCGGTCCAGGGGCTACCCCTAACCTGGAACGCTTCGCCCCCCCACCCCCCCCCCCCCGACCAAGCCCAGCCCCCCGAGGTGTTCCACTCCCCCTTGAGCACTCGGGCAGAAGCTCCATGCCCTTGAGCTGCATGCCTGAAAATGGAAATGGCTACTCACCTCCTCAGTTCCCGTCAGCATACATTGCGTCAACTTCACTTTTTAAAAAGTACGAAACAACACCCGTGTGATTTTTCACTGGGGATCCGGTTAATTCCCGGGATGTCGTTACATTTGACTTCAATCTCGCCAATGAAATTAATGCAAATCAGGGTTAACGATTATGCTCGCCATATTTGGATGAGATCTGGAACTCGCCATCGGGAGCAGGCTGGTTAGATGGCAAACTGATTCATGCCCTGAAATCTCAATTTCGGCCTTTCCCGCTATTTAACCTGATACACGGCAGGTGCAACACGGTGGTTAAATCATGCCCAATGTTTTGAGTTGAATTGGACCTGTCTTTAGAAGCAAGTTATAAATGTGATAGGTTTTACGTGTTGAAAGACAGGAAATACAAATGGGAATGTCAGAGGGCAGATTTCCAGCATCCACAGTATTTTGTTTCAGTTATGTATGAGTTTGTGTCTGTAATCTAAGGGCTGAATTTTCCCGGATATCGGCAAAGGCCAATAGCGGGCAGGAAAAGCGACACTGAAGTTGCTGACAGCAATGGTGGCTTTCTCTATTGTATCATCCTGGACTTAGTCTCAAAAACATAAAGGGGGTGTCTCTTGATGTATTGCTGGTGGGGTGGGCTCTGATTGAATCCGTCTCTCCACTGCCAACACCTTAGTCCCTTGAAGATTGTGCCGTCATTATAATAATAATCTTTATTATTTTCACAAGTAGGCTTACATTAGCACTGCAATGAAGTTACTGTGAAAATCCCCTAGTCGCCACATTCCGGTGCCTGTTCGAGTACACAGGGAGAATTCAGAATGTCCAATTCACCAAACAAGCACTTCTTTCGGGACTTGTGGGAGGAAACCGGAGCACCCAGAAGAGAAGCACGCGGACACAGCGAGAACGTGCAGACTCCTCACAGACAGTGACCCAAGCCGGGAATCGAACCTGGGACCCTGGAGCTGTGAAGCAACAGTGATAACCACTATGCCACCGTGCCACTCAGTAAAAGACTGTCCCAGCACACAATAATTCACTTGGAATCACCCCTCAATCCCTGCAAACTTGCTCCCGTTGCTGAACCCGCCTGACAAAAACGGGGGCAGAAAATCCCGGCTCTCTGCTCATTTAACAGACGGCAAGTAGGTACATAATGAATGAATAGGGGTTTAATGGGGAAAAGTGTATTTGTAATATACCACAAATGGATGCTCCAAACTGAATAAGTAAGATGAATTTAGAGTTTGTGACCCAATGTCCTTTCTTAGCCTCGTTGGTTCTAATTATATGTCCCGTGGTCCCAGGAGATTAGCAAATGGCTGGTAACTATAAAACACCTTCTTTATATCTGGTGATGCAGAAGGCTATCCACCTTTAGACAGAGGCAAATTTGATACACCAGGATCATGTGCAGGGTATTCTTAAATGAGATGCTGTCACCCTTATATCCAGGAAGGAAGAAGTACATTGCACAACAATCAGTTTTGTACAGGATTGCTTCCAACCAGAGTGTTAATTGGCAAACTCAAGGTAATACCCTGGATTACACTGTACAGGAGCATGTATTTATCTGGGGCATTTAATCTACTGGGGAAAATTCAATGCATTCTTATGAGTTGCCTCAATCCCTCTTGTAGGGTATTCTGTAGTGTCGATCCTACCAAAAGCACTCAAAAGATTTACCACATTCACCATTTTGCAACTTCCCCATCATTGGTTACAATTTGATTCACTAAAGTACGTACATGATGAGGCCCAGTGTCTGGCACTTGACTGCACTGTGGACCTGAGACTAGAAATGCATTCCTCCGCTGCCTTACCATGCTATTCAGTCTGCTCTGTCTGCAGTCACAGACCTACTTAGAACATCCTGAACGTGCACACCATGTTCCCTACGGACCCAAATGAAGCATGAAAACTATGCACAATGTCCAGTATCTTCCGCTCGAGGGAATCTGCTCAGAAATGTTTCAGGAACATTCCGAGCAATTCACCTTCTCCACACATCTTTGTGCATCCCTAAGGATTTGCATACTAACAGCCACTCACCAGTAGCAAATTCACCAGCCTATCCTGTTAAATTGGTGACTTCTTGTCATTAACTTGTCTGGAGGTTTAATATTCCTCCTTGTCCTCTTGCTCTTTATCTTGCAGAATACCAGTAGCCAGACTTGTGGTATTGTTGCCCAGGACAACAGAGACGTGGTTATTTTAATGTCAGTCATGGCAGTATGTTCTATGTGAAAGTCTTTCCTTATTGCTAAGATACAGTGATAGAGCAGGTGCACAGATTAAGTTTTATATCTGTATGGGTGAATCAGGGATAGCAGATTCACATTTGAGGACAACAGGTTCTATTTATCCCTAGCTGTGTGAAGTCATACATAGGGCATTCCAATTTATCCACAACATTTCAAATGCAGGGTGTAACTGACAGTCGGTGTATATATTTATTTTCCATAAAATGCCTCCCGTTCTTTCATGGGATGTTGGTACCACTGGCAAGGCCAGCATTTGTGCCCATCCCTAACTGCCTTGAACAAAATAGCTGGCTCGGCCATTTCAGAGGGCAGTTAAGAATCAACCACATTGAACCCCCATGTGTAGGCCAAATTCAATAAGGATGGCAGAATTCCTTCCTGAAAGGAAGGGTGTAATTGAGCCAGATAGGTTTTTTAATGGCAGTTTCAGTTCCTGATTTACTAATTGGACGTAACTTTCCAACAGCTGCCGTGGTAGGATTTGAACAACATTGGCAGAGCATGAGCCTGGATCACTAGTCCAATGATGTTACCACTTACACTCCCATTTCCCCTGAGGGTCACTTGCCTTTATTGGACTGTGCATGCTTCCTTTATTAATAGGCATTTAAAACGTAGTCTGAGTTTTCTTCTCAGTTAGGGTCTGCTCTATTTATAACCCATTGCCTTGTGTGCCGTTCACAAGGCCAGGTTGCCATCCCCGCTTGCCACCCCATTTCAATGGCAGTCCAACCGTTTTTCAGGTGAGAAACAGGTGGCTGTGGTTGAAAATCATCCCTATTCTACGAGGATGGTCCTGTTCACCTAAAAACAGTAGGAGATACTTCCTAACTGGCGTGGTTGGGGGGAGGCGGGGGTGGAAGGGGAGTTAGTAACTGAATGAATTGGCAGTCTCAGTGGCCACTTCATGGCCAGGAAGGGTGTTAGAATCTGAAGTTGATGTGGACTCTTGAACCAGTTAGGGAACAAAAGGACAAAGACATATACCCAAACTCCATTTTCAGTTGGGGGAGACAGATCGGTGTGTGGGGCAAGTCTTCCCTATGATTCAACTGATCAGGACTGGCTGACTAGAACAATGATTTTTCGCACACTAGAGACAGTGTTGTTTCTCTTCTAGCACCTTATTGGGTGCCGGGCAAACTTTCACCTGTTTCCATGGCAAGTTTTCCCTGGAACAGGTCACTAGCCGGTCGCTGGAGGCTTATAGCTTGAGGAGTCTCTCCCACTCTTACCGCCTGCCTTTGGTCTGTGTTGGAAAGATTTGGCAGGCTGCTGCTCAACCTCTAGGCTGTCTTATAAACACACCTCCTTTGGTCATCAAGTCCTGGGGTGGGACTGGGACCAGAGTTTCTGGCTCACAGGCAAGGTTACTAATAGCCACAGTGCCACACGACCTCCTATGTGGTACTGTGGTAAACTCTATTTTCCATGTTTATGAGGAGTGATGAAATAATTAAGTTGAAGTTTGGTCAGATTAATTTTAAATGTTGTTCTGCTCACTCACTTGTCCACTGTAAAATGGCCCTGCTTTGTTGATTTTTCAATTGACCTCTTCTCAAGCAGTCACCTTTCAGAAGTCTGGAAAAGTCCGCACGTAAGATTACAGTATCCAGATCAAATCACACAAGGGTTTCATTTTTTAGAATCCCCCAACCCAAAGTCATTTTATCAAAAGGCCAGAGGTTGGACAATAAAGGTAAGCTAAGTGTACACAAGGAATCATGTACGGGAGTGACTAGCGGTGGCTCTGAACCCCTCCTGCAGCTCGTACGGACCCGAAAATTGTAACTTTGGCATTATAAGAGTACGACAAGATTGGGCAGTTCCCAGCATTTACCTTAACACCAAAGTGCTGAGAATTGCTGCCAGTAGAGCTGAAACAAGAATATCAGTACTGCCAAAATGGACATCATTACTGTTACAGGGATGCTGATGTAGCATAATCACCAGTAACAAGGGGTACATTCAGAAATAAACAGTCTTCATTTAAAGTCAGGAAGACAAGATTGCTGCAATGATTTTAGTTATTTTCATTGAACTACAATAACTGTTTTGCAGCATTTTCCAAATTTGCCTCCGGGTGGGCGGGGGGCATTGATATTGAATAATTTCATGGATTTTTAGATCTCCAGCACTTTAGATAACTGCTATGGAATGCTTCCAGTTGGAATTCTTTTTATTGCATTCCTGAGTGGTCAGTCCTTGACCACAAATTACGTATAGACACACAGCTATTACTTGATATTGTTCATGCAGCTACTAATAGTCTATTGATCATACTGGGTTGTTTTTTTAGCCAAGGATCTGTGGGCTGTGGCTGCAGGGACTTCATCCAGTAAATGATAGGCCACAATGTTAATGTTTTATACTTGTCATTGACCTTTTATTTAAAAAAACACCCATTTAATAAATGCACTTGTGAAACACTACTTTCTCACTGTGTACATGTTTCATTCTTGCACGGATATGAAGTTAGATATTGTGCCTTTAATGACTTTCACAAAGGTCAGCTGACAGCCTGAAATTATATTTTGCTGTATCAGTCCATATGACAAAATTACACCGGATTTGGTATCAGCCAACCTTTCGGAGAATGCCAATCTCATAATAAGCAGCAGCTCACCTCTTTCAGATGCCTGAGTAGCATAGGTTTATCTACAATCCTGCTGCGTCATAGAGTGGAAAGTTTCTACCCACTTTTCTCCCATAGTAATCAGCCTGGACCTTCTGGTGGAGGTACCAAGCAGACAATAGGAGTAAGAGTTTTTTTCCAGAGGGTTCAGAGAATCGGAGGGCATGTCACCTCCTGGCTAATCTTATACATTTCATAGTGAAAGGAGATATTGCCGAAAGGATTGTGAGCAGCTTGCACCCCTATCCTATTGGCTGGATAATGGAAACGTTGCACAAGATGATGTTAAAAAGGGATTAAAAGAATGAGAATTATTTTTCAAATGTCAGATTCCTTTTGCAATACAGTTCCAAGGACTCTTTCTCTAGAACACTGCCCATTCGCAATATTTGCCTGGAATAGAAAGTGGAGTCTGGTGGGGAAAGAAATATAGGGTTTATTTGTTATTGGACGATGTTTGCACCATGGAAAAAGTCTTGTAAAAAAGAGTTAAACGCAGTACTGAGAGTAAAACACCAAAATGAATAAATCTAGATTTTTCCATTCACTTAAACATTATTTATTCAACAGTTAATACTTTAAGCGGAGGGACGGCGTGGTGGCACATTGGTTAGCACTGCTGCAGGGGCAGCACGGTAGCATTGTGGATAGCACAATTGCTTCACAGCTCCAGGGTCCCAGGTTCTATTCCGGCTTGGGTCACTGTCTGTGCGTAGTCTGCACATCCTCCCCGTGTGTGCGTGGGTTTTCTCCGGGTGCTCCGGTTTCCTCCCACAGTCCAAAGATGTGCAGGTTAGGTGGATTGGCCATGATAAATTGCCCTTAGTGTCCAAAATTGCCCTTAGTGTTGGGTGGGGTTACTGGGTTATGGGGATAGGGTGGAGGTGTGGACCTTGGGTAGGGTGCTCTTTCCAAGAGCCGGTGCAGACACGATGGGCCGAATGGCCTCCTCCTGCACTGTAAATTCTATAATGCTGCCTCATGGCACCGAGGACCCAGGTTCGATCCCGGCCCAGGGTCACTGTCCGTGTGGAGTTTACACATTCTCCCCGTGTCTCTGTGGGTCTCACCCCCACAACCTAAAAGGCAGGGTAGGGGAATTGACCACGCTAAATTACCCCTTAATTGGGAAAAAAAGAATTGGGTACTCTGAATGTATTTTAAAAAATACTTTACGAGGGAAGCGTATTATTAGAAAATATAGGAAACTGATTTGGGTATGTCATCTTAAGCTTTTCATTGTTTTAGCATTGGGTAATGTAAGTAGTTTGAATGCAACTGGATTTTTGTTTCTCTTGTATACGTTTCTTGAGAAGGTTGTTTCGCCCTGGAATAAGCATTTTTCACAAAGTGCAGGATCTGAAATTTCGGTCAGACCAGGCAGCTGGCTCAGCATCCCTGCGCAAAGTATGGTTTCCATTTGAACAGTATTAATACCCTCTTTTCAAGTCTATTGTCTTTTGTTTCTTCATGCAGAAGCCTCCCACCTTTTCACCGGCAGCAATATTCAGCACTTTGGTGTTAAAGTTAATGCTGGCATCTGCCCAATCTCTACTTACCACTGATAATGCCAGTTACAATTTTCACATCTGTGCTAGCTATGCACTTGGGTTCACTATCACTGGTCACTCCCAGAAGTGATTAGCTTTACTTTTGCTGTCCAAATGTTTGGAGTAGACCTCAGGTCTACCCGGGTAGAGAGACCCAGTCCCCATCCCCAACTATTGGAATGGTGTTATTTATATGCATCAGGTAGGTCCAGCATGTCAATAAAGGCAATTCAGTGGCACAAACAATGGGCTAACAGCTGTAGTGCCCGAATGTTGCTGGACCATTTCACCACGAAAGGCCCTGGAAAGTTCTAAGCAAGATGTTGTGAAGTATTGAAAGACACTCGACACAAGTTAGCTGTAAAGTGAAACAGGCAGTAGTTTACTCAAACCCTAATTATACTGTTGATCCTAAATTGCTTCTGTAAATTCAGCAAAGCTGAGAAAATACGTAGTCTCATGCACATATGTAATCTTGTGCATTGACCCCTTCACAAGACGTAGATTTTCCAATTAACTATTCCTCAGGGAACATTTGGCTAATATCAAGCATGAGATCAGGTGTAATGCCTGTTCTTGTCAGCTTGGATCTGGTATGTCCCTGTCTGACAACCATGAATTTGATTGAATTGAATTGCTCGGAAATGAATTTGGGGCATTGGCTTTGTAACTCTGAGAAAGGAATGACATTTTTAAAACTTTAGCTTTTGCAAATAATTGATTCTGAATTGATCAGTTATCTCAGCCGACAAGGATTGGGCCTTTCCTTGGGGCTTTCTTGTGTTTCACACTGTATCGGTTGATGTGAATTCTGATGAGGCCAGCCACGATTGAAAAGAACAAAATTCCAAGATAAGACTGGAACAACCCCAGACATACTGCTTTGACATGGATAAAAAGGTGAATGGAAATCTCTCTTTCTAACCCACTAATCCCTCCCCCCTCCCCTTCCTCGATAATTTAGGTGGTCTTATGCAATGGGATGAAGGGCCAATGGAACGGACATTTTGCTTCAATTTCCTCCCCGCCATCCCAAGCACCTCTTCACCCTCCCACCCCCTCCCCTCTGACAGAAAAGTAATTCCAAGAATTTCAGCTCCATGATGTCTGAAATGTCTCACTAGGAGAAAGTAACATCTGGGAATGTGATGTGCCAGATGCTCTGAAATAGATTTTTGAAAATGCTTACTTTTTCCATCACTGCTCTATGAATTGTTTTAATTGGAGCTATGCCGTGCTTTAAAAAAATTGAATTATATATGCAGCAGGCTGATGTAGAGGTGTTTGGTCACACCAACAATTATATTGTGTATATATATTTAAGTGCACTTATTGGAATGTAATCTTATCTGAATTAAGTTCTAATTATCCCTGGAGTTAAATGGTTCTCTTATACCCTTCAATCTGAGGTGATTGACAGGATGAAGTCATACTGTCTTTTGCTTTGTGATAAAACATTTTCAAGTGAGAGAAAAATCTATGAGCGTAAATAAGAAAGCCTGCTGGGGGATTTTTTAAAAAAGCACATTTTATGTGCACAGATCAGCAGATAATATTTTGGGTAAAAGGTGTAGCAAGAAGGTGTTGGGTGTACCAAACCTATCAGTTAGGGGGTGAAACAATGGAAAGTTCTAAATGCATGACAAATAGGTATAGTGTCAAGCATACAGAAAATAAAATACTGTGGAGCGTGAAACACTTGTTCGTCTACAGTACGCGGCCAAATGAGCGGCAAGCAGCATTCAGTGGAAAGCGATGGTAAGATGCCAAGTGCAAGCGGACAAATCACAGAACAGGATTTGCCCATCAATGAAACTCGCTCCCACAGATGATCCCTAATGCACAGGATTCCCAGCCTGCCAGTAATCAATACTGGATAATTTCAGATTAACAAATCACACTTGTTGGTGTTGATTTCTTCAAAGATCTGCGGCCAGTGCCTACCTGTTCGGACACTTATGGCTAACATATAGGGAAGACCATCACTTTGAGTTGGATTTATGCTAATACCTCAGAGATATTTTGTACCACTGAGCTTTGCTGTTTTCCCCCAATGTTTCCATATTCCATTGAAATAATATTGTAATTTATTGTACAATGTCTGAAGCACATTTGAAAATCCAGCAGCCCAAATTAAATATTGTGGTTTAAAGTGGCTGTGTTAATGAAAGTAGATAGCTTGTTATGCAATTCATTTTCTTTGTTAACGTGGCTGAGCCAGCATGTGAAATAGCACATACCTGGCAACAGTCATTGCCTGTACAAAGTTACAATGTGACCTCTATGTGTGGTCTTTGATCCTCAGCTGTTTGTTGGCACATGTACAATAAAACAAGATGGTTTTGCATCTGGGTAGGATTAAGTTTGTAAATGATCAAATGATAACACAGATAAAGCTCGGGATGGTTAACCCTGTTGCTGCCTTGATGGTCTTCCTAAAGGAGAGTACACGTGACTTGAGCATTGACAATGAAAAGGAAGAGGGGTGAAATACATTTGCCCTGTTTTTTGTGCATGGGCGACCATGATTCATGATGTGCCCTTGCTCATTCCCATTGGAAATAAGATGGGTAAGACATAAAATTCTTCTATCCTCCTCATTTCCATGATTGTAGTGAGGGGGCACGTTAAGGGTCAACCACATTATTGTGGATTTGGGGTCACATGTAGGCCAGACAAGGTAAGGACAGCAGATTTCCTTCCCTGAAGGACATTAGTGAACCAATGAGCATTTTATGACAATCGTTTCATGGTCTTCATTAGACCTTAAATTCCAGATTTTTATCCAACTCAAATTTCACCCTCTGCCTTAGTGGGATCTGAACCTGAGTCGCCAGAAGCATTACTCTGGAATACTAATCCAGTGACACTTGCACTACGCTACTGCCTTCTCAGGCTAGAGGTCCATGGTAAATACAGCCTTCACTTTCACGACCAGTTAAAGCTGGTGTGGAATAGGAAAAACCATGTCCAATGTTGAAGCTGAGCAAGGAGGGGCCAGTGGTGTAGTGGTAATGTCACTGGGGAGTAATCTGGTGTAGCCATCTCAGATGGCCACCTGCAAAGGACCATGGGAATTATGGCCAACCCAGGACTCAGACAGATTCAGAGCTTGTGTGTGTATTTGCAACCCAGATAGCTAGATGCGATCGAAACCCCCGCTCGTTTGCATTCTAATGGCCCATTTCCCCAGAACAAAAGAACTGTGCTCAGGTAACCGATACAGATACAGACTAATTGGCGCCACTCCCTTTACTCAGGAAGCCCAAACAGCCAAGGCCAATGACCGCTAAGGACACGCCCAGCCATCAAGGCACCCGCCCCTTTATTGGCCAAAATCGAAGGCAGTGATCGAAGCCTGTCGAATTATTGGATCCAAGTTAAGGACCGCCCCAAAGAGTGCGAAATCCTAGAGGGATAAAAAGAGTCACAGCCATGTGCTCGGTCTCTCTTGGATCCGGCCTATGCCAACCCAAGTGCAGCATAACAACCAGACAGACATGTTCAAGACTAATGATCGCTACCAGACGTATGAGCCCAGCAGAAACGAAGCCACTTCTTCCACCCAGCCACGCAAGATCCGGACAAAGACCTTGTCCATCTGCATAGAGCCGGTTGCCCTGAAGTTAAGTATAGGTTATTGTAGTTGTTAGGTGTAGTTTAATCTTTAGTGTTTTGTGTTGCATGTCGAAGTAATCCTTGTATGTAAATAAACCATCTTTGAACTTGAACTGACTAACTGGTTGTGTGGTCCTTTGATCGATATCTGGTAAAGCCTTGTGGTGGTATCATTTGATACCTGGCTACTCTAAAGGGCATCATTATTAATTGGCAACATTATTGGTGACTCCGGTGCCAATTGGCAACACTGGAAGCCCAGGCTATGTTCCAGGGGATACGGGTTCAAATCTCAGCGCTGCAGGTGCTGGGATTTAAACTCAATTAATAACATCTGAAATCGAAAACTAGTCTCAGTAACAGTGACCATGAAACTTTCATGTTTTTGTTGTTAAAAAATCATCTGTTTGATGAATGCCCCTTTTTAGGGAAGGAAATCCGCCATCTTTCACCTGGTCTGGCCTACATATGACTCAAGGCCCAAAGCAATGTGGTTCATACTTAACTGCCTTCAGAAATGGCCTAGTAAATTCAGTTCAAGGAAAATTAGGGATTGGCAATAAAATAATACATTTTTAAAACGTTGGGTCTGTCTGTCGGTACGTAGGGGGTTTGCGAGGAGATGGGAGTGGACGCTGACAAACATTATGGGGCAGTTTGAGGGTGGCTGATGGAGGGTCGAATGTAACCAAGGGAAGGTCAAGAGGAATCGACGATAGAAAGGTAGAAGGTCGAAGGACATTGAGAGTAAGATCAGTCTGTGGTTGAAGCACGGTAGCATTGTGGATAGCACAATTGCTTCACAGCTCCAGGGTCCCAGGTTCGATTCCGGCTTGGGTCACTGTCTGTGCGGAGTCTGCACGTCCTCCCCGTGTGTGCGTGGGTTTCCTCCGGGTGCTCCGGTTTCCTCCCAGAGTCCAAAGATGTGCAAGTTAGGTGGATTGGCCGTGATAAATTGCACTTAATGTCCAAAATTGCCCTTAGTGCTGGGTGGGGTTGCTGGGTTGTGGGAATAGGGTGGAGGTGTTGACCTTGGGTAGGGTGCTCTTTCCAGGAGCCGGTGCAGACTCGATGGGCCGAATGGCCTCCTTCTGCACTGTAAATTCTATGATAAGACAAGTTGTTCAAGAAGACCAGAGCAATTGTAATTTGTCCATAGCTGCAAAGTTTTGTACAGGGTCAGGTCAACAGTGGAAGACAAATCTTTGCCTGGCTTCTGCCCTCTGTTCACTTTCTGATACAAAAATGTGTCTTGTCCACCCAATGGTCCTGGAGCCTCAGGCATGCAGGAGCAGTGCAGATGAAGGATGACATTGGGTCAGGTACAACAGCAGCCAAAAGGCCAACAAGGGGCAGCACCAGACACTGAGACTGGTCAGGATGGAGGCAACATGGGGCTAGTGTGACGGTAAGTAATAATGACACATAGAGCTGTAGCCACCTGGGTTGGCCAACTCCCGATGTAAAATTGAGAACAGCAAAGGCTGCAGGGAAATTCAGCCAACACAGGCAGAAACCAGCAAGTGCAAGTTTACTGTGTATTAAACTCTGCAAAAGCTCAGACAGCATCGCTACAAGCAGCCATCTGCATAATAATGTAGCAGCCATCTACATACTGATGGGCGATCCCCGAGAACAATCGCAACATTTGGGACAAACAGAGCTAAGCCAGACTCCCCGGCGCCAGCAGGAGCCAACACAAAAGAGTTTAACGGACACCTCAAGACCGCCCATCGATCAGGGAACCGCTCCAATATTGGAGAAATCGAACCAAGCGATTGGAACGAAGTCCAATCACTTGAAACCAGGTGTGGGGTCCGCCCCGAAAGGCGGGAAGCCCCTGGGGACTATAAAGTTAAACCCCCAAGTTCAAATCGTTCTTCTTGACCGGGTCACTCAGCAACGCAAACCAACCTTGACCGTGACCGGTTCAACTGCCGCCGAGATCCAATTTAAGTCTTAAGTCAACGCTCGCTATGAGATAGGCGCTCCTAGCTACCAATCCGTACCAACTTCGAATCCGCAGTCTCAGAACCCAAACGATAGGCCATTTGTTCCCCTGACCTGATGGCCAGTCCGAAGCTAAGTATAGGCCTGTTAGTTGTAGAAGTAGCTTAGACGTAGAATTTGTGCATGAGTAGCGATTACTGTGTATAATAAATGTGCTTTGATTTGAATCTTACTAATCGGTGTATTGAGTTATTGATCATTACTTGGACTTGAACCTCGTGGTGATATCAAAGATACCTGGCGACTCGAGAGCAAAGGTTATTAAACAGAGCCAATTGAACCAACCAAAAGTTGGCAACATATTATTGGCGACATCCTGACGGGACCTGAACTAGAAGTGGCTTAACAACTCAGGGAGAATCCAAAAATTTGAATTAGAGATCCAATTGGGAACAGAAAACCACAAGTGTTCAAGCAGTTCTGATCAATCCTCATAATTCAAAGTGTGTGTAGCTATAAGGTAAACTGATAGATTTTTTGTTGCGACAAAACTGTCGGGAGTTTGTATTTCAGAAATTAGCGAAAGCCGTACCCGTATTTACAGCACCGCCTTAGTCCCCCTGTTCAAAGTTTAAAAGAAGTATTCAGATAAGAAAGATGGCAATGCAGGCAATGCAGCGCCTCATGAACCCAGAAGAATTTGCGGTCGCAGCGGCCAGCAGCAGTAGAGTAGGACAGTGTCCCGTATGGGAGGAAGAAATTAGGAAGTACCTCAAAGGGAAAGGATGGCCCCTTTGGAGCAAATTCTGTAGCAATGAGGAAACAGGCCTATCAGGACACGCAACGTGCAGTCCTGGTACGTGAAGAAACCGAGAAGCAGGTAGAAGCATTGCAGAGGCAGTGTAGTGACCTGAAGGCAGCGTTACGAGCACTTCATGCTGCCACCACGGAGCAAAGACAAAACTCATTAGACCATGTAAAGTGCCGGAAGCAGATTGCAGAGCTGCAATCGCTGCTTTCAGTCCAAAAAGGATTCCAGGAAACCTTTGGAGCAAAATTAGATGAGGAAGACAGCCCTGATTGGGAAGAGTTGAATGAGACAGCGCAGAGATATGTTCAGGGAACATGTGCGCAGGGAAAGCCCTAGAAGAGAAAAGCGCCCCAACTCCCCACGGAGCAGATAGTTCAGGCTCCAATGAATCCTGTAACCACCCACCGCAAAACCACATCGGACGATACGGAATTTCTGTACACCACCCCCTTAACAGTGACCCAATTATGGGACGCGTGCGGGAAAATCACACCGTTCCTCCCCACCTCGGACCCCCACCATTTCTTTGCCAGAGTAAAGCAGCAGGTGACCATGTACGGCCTGGATCAGCGAGAGCACGTAAAGCTCAGTTTTGAGTTTGGACCCTTCTGTCGTAGCAGCCCTTCCCGACCCACAGAATGTAGGAGGAGGCACCCTTGCAGAAATGCATACCGCGGTCCTAGATGCGATCGGGTATAACCGGGGTGACAATAAATGCAGGCAAAAGAAAACCAAGCACCCCATAACGTTTGCTGGACGCCTGTGGATCCACTTTGCAGCAGGTTTTGGAGACTTAGACCGCGCCCATTTGTCCCCAGACAACATGGCCAAATGGACCCGCACCCTTATCTCCCATGCCACAGAAACAGGACAGAAAGCGTGCGCCAATTATGATCCCTCAGAGGAGGCTCATAATGAGAAATGGGTCGTAAAAATATTGTCCCGCGCCTGGGAGCAGTCTGTACAAAGCAAACCTGCAGTTAAAAATCCCGAAGAAAAGCAGACAGAAGCAGACATACAAGCCATTAAAACACACCAGAACCCCGCATGGGTAAATGAAGGCAAGAACAGCCTCCCACAGAGACCACAGGAGTGTTACAACTGTGGCCATTTAGGACACTTTGCAAGAGAATGCAATGCCCCACGAAAGCCACAGAGAGCCCAGCAGACGGGCACTCTAAGTAAGAATAAGACCGAGCCCATACAGAGTGTGAGCACCCGTTCAGATCAGCCGGACCTGAATGGAACGGACTGACGGTGTTTGGGCTCCCCCAGTTTGGTCTGCGACACCCTTTGGGACAGGTCCGGACGACCGGTAGTTGCAGCGAAAATACGGGGACAGCCCATCGAGTTTCTCTGGGACACAGGAGGGTCCCGCACCACAATAGATTCCTCCACCATGTTCCAAAAGGACACATGGCCCACTACAGCCACCATCACCCTCAGCGGCTTCACAGGCCACTCACAGCAGGGACACATCACAGCCCCTGTACCCATTCAAATCGGTAACATCACCACCAAGCACCCCGTAGTTTTAGTTGACCTGCCCCACACAGCAGAACACCTTCTGGGAATAGACTTCATGAACTCCCACCACCTTTCATTTGATCCAGTCAACCAGTGTGTCTGGAAAATGGCAAAGTCTGCAAGAGCCCCCGCAACGCTCACAATAGGTGAATACGCCAATAAAATTAGCGCAGTAGGCGAATTTTGGTTTAACCCGGCTACACTTAGCACGGACAAGCAGGTTAGGGCAGTGTTACAAAAGAACAGGACAGCATTCGCGACCCACAAACACGACTGTGGCCGGATGACTGATTCAGTACAAATCACAGGACCTGACCCTAGACCCCAAAACAGTATGGATTTCCCCAAGAGGCAGAGGGAGAAATCTCCAAGGTTATAGAAAGCTTATTAGAGCAGGGCGTACTTAGATCAATAGCCTCCACTAATAATGCCCCGATTTGGCCAGTGAGAAAGCCCGATGGATCATGCCGACTGACCATCGATTACCGGGAACTCAACAAAATCACCCCCGCAGCAGCCCCCACAGTAGCCACAAGTCCCGAGACCATTCTCAAGCAGGGACTCAATTCCCGATTCTTTACGGTTTTGGACATAATGAATGAAATGAAATGAAAATCGCTTATTGTCACAAGTAGGCTTCAAATGAAGTTACTGTGAAAAGCCCCTAGTCGCCACATTCCGGCGCCTGTTCGGAGAGGCTGTTACGGGAATTGAACTGTGCTGCTGGCCTGCCTTGGTCTGCTTTCAAAGCCAACGATTTAGCCCTGTGCTAAACAGCCCCAGGGTCATAAGTAATGGATTCTGGTCCATTCCATTGGCAAAAGCGTGCCAGTACAAATTTGCCTTCACCTTTAAAAATCAACAGTACACGTGGACATGCCTTCCACAAGGATTCCACAACACCCCCTCCATTTTACACCGACAGCTGGCAAATGGTTTAGCCAAGTTTTCTCGCCCCAAATGTCTAGTCCAGTATGTAGACGACCTACTCCTGCAGACTGACACAAAGGAAGAGCACATTGAGCTTCTGTCCGAACTCCTGGAACTCCTACAAGCAATTGGATGTAAAGTTAACCCCAAAAAGGCCCAGTTTTTGGAAGTAAAGGTGATATATTTGGGTACAATTATCACACATGGTAACGCGAGATCGAGCACAAAAGAATTGACTCGATTGCTAAATTGCCCCTTCCCCAGAACATTTCAGCCCTCTGGTCGTTTTTAGGACTGGTTGGCTACTGCCGAAACCACATTGACGGTTTCGCCAGCAAGGCAGCGCCCCTCTCAGACCTCCTAAAGAAAGGAGCCCCCTGGGAATGGCTTCCGCAGCATACGGATGCTGTGGACTCTTTGAAACAAGCACTCATAGCAGCCCCCGCACTACAAGTTCCAGACCCGCTTTCCCCCTATGCAATAGAGGTAGCAAGCACAGACCGCACCCTTTCAGCCGTGCTCCTTCAGGAACGGCACGAACAGTTAAGACCCGTGGCTTACGCCTCCAGAGTTTTAGATGCTGTGGAGCAGGGATTTTCAGCCTGTGAAAGGCACCTGCTCGCAGTTTTCTGGGCAGTACAGTATTTTTCGTACATTACCGGACTGAACCCCATCACAATCCTCACAGAACACACCCCCACCCAACTTTTATTGGACGGACGACTCAAGGACGGTACAGTCAGTCAGATTAGAGCAGCTAGATGGACCCTTCTTTTGCAGGGACGGGACATCACATTTAAAAGGACAAAGAGCCACACTTTTTTAGCTGACAACTTACAGTACCCCGGAACCCCCCATGAATGTGAAATGATATCTCCACACCACAACACAGGCCCCTTTATTGCTAAATCACCCCCCAGAAAGATAGGTAGTTCACCCCAGAGCCCCAAGCACACAAACGCGTGCAAACCCATTAGGATATATGTGGATGGATCTTCCACAATATTAGTAGGGAAGCGCATAACAGGATGCGGTATTAATGTTGAGGATGTGCAGGGACGCGCGCTAGAAGAAATAGCAATAAAACTTCCAGGACACTGAGGCGCGCAGGCGGCAGAACTTGCGGCCAACGCATACATAGTGGAACACCCAGATTCCTTCCCCAGCCCAGCAGACATATATTCGGACAGCCTCTATGTCTGCAACAGCCTTACGGAATTCCTACCCCTGTGGAAAGCAAGAGGATTTGTTTCCGCAGACGGAAAACCCCTCCCTTCAGCCCCATTGCTCCATCACATTTTAGAGAGAGCACAGAACAGGACTTTTGGGATAGTTAAAGTTCGAAGTCACCACCGTTCCTGCCCCCCTGGAAATGTAAAAGCCGACGCACTGGCTAAAGCAGGTTCCAGGCATGGATATTTTTGGACACCCCCCGAAAGCGCACCAGTGAATGCAATTCAGGGTTCGCTGACTAATATCGAGGATTTAGTGCAGGCCCAGAAGCAGGACAGCAATCTCAGGGAGATTTTGAAAGGAAACTATCCAGCCCCCTATGAGAGGTTTAAAAATGCTCTGACCACACATGACGGTGTGGTGTTAAAAGACACCCTTTATGTGGTTCCTGAACAGGACAGGAATCAACTGATTTGTTTATTCCATGACGGTCATGGACATCAGGGAATCGATCCCACTACAGCCCACCTCAGGCAGCTCTGTTGGTGGCCGAGTTTAAAGGACGATGTAAATCACTACATTGAGAATTGCCTTATCTGTGCCCAGAACAACCCGGACAGATATGCCAAAAAGGCTCAGCTCAGCCGCACCCGACCCGTTAATGGCCCCTGGACTAACTTCCAGATTGATTATATAGGACCATTGCCCTCTTGCAGGAATGGTTATAAATATGTACTCGTGGTGATAGACACGTTTACAAAATGGGTGGAAGCATTCCCATCCAGACCAAACACGGCAAAGACCACAGCCAAAATCCTCACCCACCACATCTTTATGAGATGGGGACTCCCCCACAGCATTGAATCCGACCAAGGTTCCCATTTTATGGGACATGTCATCCTCACGATATTTGGCATTACCCAAAAATTCCACATCGCATACCACCCCCAGTCGAGTGGTATCGTGGAGTGCATGAATCGGACCCTAAAATCCACCCTCAGAAAAATGGTCCAGCAAAACAACACCACTTGGGATTCAGTCCTCCCTTTTGCGCTGATGTTTTTGAGAAATACAGTTTCCACATCCACAGGTTACACCCCACACACTCTCATGACTGGACGCCCCATGAAAGGCACAGAATTTTTATTGGGATTAGACTTGACCAGCCCCGAAGTGACGGCCCTCACACACGAGAACAAACAATTAGTGGAGAATGTTAAAACGGCTAGCAGCCGCAGTGAAATTGGGCACAAGAAAGAAACAGAGCAAGGCCTGTTTCGATAAGACAGTGCATGCGACTGAGTTCAGTGTAGGACAGTAAGTCATGCTCTCCATATACAACCACAGCACATTCCTGTCACCAAAGTACTCGGGTCCGTACTCCATTGTGGACAAAGTAAGCCCTTCCATCTACAAAATAAAGTACCCCAATGGAAAGACTGCGTGGTTCCATATCAACCAGATGAAGGCATGTGGAACACAATCTAACCACGCACATCACGTCATGCTCGATGCAACAGACCACGCCCCGCCCACAGCCAACATAACCCTACCCTCCCCCAACACGTCCAGCCCAGCCACGGACTCAACCTCGACTCCACCTCCGAAATATACACTCCGCCCCGGAACGGCCACAGACAGCAGCAGCAGCGACAGCGACTGTGACTCAGACAATAGCCACAGCACACCTCCCTACTATACCCATGCAACAGGCACCACACCCAGCAAATCTGACCACGATTTGAGTGATCCCTTCACGAACACTTTCCTAAACAAACCCCACCACCAACCACCGACCTACAATGACGACCCCGATTCCGTCCCCACAGAACTAGACACCACCTTTTGGCACTGAGATAATTCGTACAGACTCGTCCGGAACAACGAGAGCGATCCACAATCACACCATGCAGCCCTATCAGCCCTGATACACTCGAGAGTTTGGCATCCGGGAGAATATGACGACTTGGAGTCTGACTCCCAAAATGAGAACCCCTTTGCGACCCTGTTCGCAACCGATAACTGAGGTGTCCAGATGATGTTTTAAAAGGAACCGCTTGGGAGAAAACGGTGTTCTTTCTGGTGGAACCGGCCGCATGTTTTATGTTGTTTGCAGTGTTTTGTTAAATGTTGTATGTTAGACCGGAATTTTTTTTCCACGGCCCTACGCCTTTTCGGCCGAAACCTCTGAGAATTTGTCCACAGAAACCTGTTAAGGTTCCAGACGCCAGTTCAGGGGAACTCGTCTGTCGACGGAAACACAGACCCCCGTTCATAACTGCCCTTCTGGTTCGAGGAAAGAACCACTATGGCGGTCCCCGCCCCCCCACGATGACTACATTTCTTGCCCGTTCTTGTCGGTTGCTCAGGCAGTGGAGAAACGTGTTAAGGTTCCAGACGCCAGTTCAGGGGAACTCGTCTGTCGACGGGACCTGTCCTGCCTGGGAACCTCATTGGGACCCGTCCTGCCTGGGAACCTACCCTCTGGTCAGCTACGCTCGGGTAGAGCACACACGGCATTGGTCGCCGTCCTACCCGGGGACTCCATCCAAATCTTACCCGTCGCAGCCCATACGCACCTCATTTCGCCACGTTTTGTTAAAAAAAAACGAAAAAAAACTTTAGCTTTGTTTTCAGGTAACCCTCAGGTTGCCAACCCTCTGCTATTTACATCCTCAAACATTTGGATGGTAAATTGCACAGTCTGCGAGACGGCTCGCACTGGTTCATTATCTGTATGTGTGTCTTGTCCTCAAATTCAGTTTTTGAAAGAAAAAAAATGAGGGAGTCACACATAGTGACCAATTATAAAGGGAGTAATTGACACTAAAGGACAGACAGGCTATTGTACGAGATATTAAACCAAGATAGTAACAGACACTATGCTTGATCACACAGAACTCCAGAAGCTCCAGGACCAGAGAGGAGAAGAGAAGAGAAGTGAAAGAAGAAGAACCATGAGGACATCCTCCGCATGGCTCATAACCCTAATGGACATTTGGTTGCGCGCGAACGCGAACCCCCTGACCTCAACTCCCTCAGCCATTAATGATTCACTTCACCATAGCACCCAGAGCCCAGTCACCAGCGACACCACACCATCTTGGTGTGACAGGTTTATAACCTGGTACTCCCTGTCCTACGTGATAGAATCCCTGTTGGTATTGACGATACTCTGCTGCATCGTGCAGACTATTCATCTGAGAAAATGGAGAAGGAGAGCTTACCGCGCTCGCACCCCGGTATATGGAATGAGATCCCCTATTTTCGGATACAACCAAACCCCCGACCCCCGCGATCTATAATAAAGAGCATTCGTTTGCGATTTGTTGCAAATAAATAAATGTTCATGAGCAATTGTACAATCCTGAGCTTGACTGCCAAGCCAGGAAAATGTGTATAAAACTGCTATGATTTTGTCTGTATAGTTTAGGAAGTTAGTGTGATGAAATGTTTGAGTGAGTGTAATATATTAAGGATAGTTAATGGTTCCCATTTTTTTGTTTTGTAATGCATGTCCCTGTTTGACATAGCGCCCCTCAGAATTGTCAGTAAAATTTTTTTTGCATAGTTATGGTCAGTGTAGAGGCCATAGAAGAGTGCTCGCCAGGTCAGGGAATGAAAAACAACGCAGTTATGTGATCCTTCACTCTTCGCATTAGGATCACAAGGAGGGCGTGTAGCCACCTGGGTTGGCCAACTCCCGATGTAAAATGGAGAACAGCAAAGGCTGCAGGGAAATTCAGCCAACACAGGCAGAAACCAGCAGGTGCAAGTTTACTGTGTATTAAACTCTGCAAAAACCCAGACAGCATCGATACAAGCAGCCATCTGCATAATAATGTAGCAGCCATCTACATACTGATGGGCGATCACCGGGAACAATCGCAACATTTGGGACAAACAAAGCTAAGCCAGACTCCCCGGCGCCAGCAGGAGCCAACACAAAAGAGTTTAACGGACACCTCAAGACCGCCCATCGATCAGGGAACCGCTCCAGTATTGGAAAAATCGAACCAAGCGATTGGAACGAAGTCCAATCACTTGGAACCAGGTACAGGGTCCGCCCCGAAAGGCGGGAAGCCCCTGGGGACTATAAAGTTAAGCCCCCAAGTTCAAATCGTTCTTCTTGACCGGGTCACTCAGCAACGCAAACCAACCTTGACCGTGACCGGTTCAACTGCCGCCGAGATCCAATTTAAGTCTTAAGTCAACGCTCGCTACGAGATAGGCGCTCCTAGCTACCAATCCGTACCAACTTCGAATCCCGCAGTCTCAGAACCCGAACGATAGGCCATTTGTTCCCCTGACCTGGTGGGCCAGTCCAAAGCTACGTATAGGCCTGTTAGTTGTAGAAGTAGCTTAGACGTAGAATTTGTGCATGAGTAGCGATTACTGTGTATAATAAATGTGCTTTGATTTGAATCTTACTAATCGGTGTATTGAGTTATTGATCATTACTTGGACTTGAACCTCGTGGCGGTATCATAAAGATTCCTGCCGACTCGAGAGCAAATGTGATAAAACAGAGCCAATTGAACCAACCAAAAGTTAGCAACAGAGCCCACGGCACACACTGAAAGACAAAAAGGCCATGCCAATGGCAACAATGAGGTTGTCTAGGAAGGCAGTCACTATTACTGGTGGTTTGTTTGAGAGCGAGAAATACGATGCCAGTAGCATTAAAAATCATTGCGGCAATGAACTCCTATGCCAGCAGCTTCTTCCAGGAATCATCAATGTGTTAGTTTAAAGGGTTGGAGACTTTTATGTCCTTAAAAATTGATCTAAGGACCAGGATACAAGATTGGCGGGCTTCGGTGCCATTGTGAATTGCCCACAGGTATAGTGGGTTATCGACTGCATGCCAGTGGTGATCTGAGCTCCCTAACACCAGCCTACAACCTATATAAACAGAAAAGAATTCCGCTCAATCTATGTGCAATTGGTCGGAAACCACAAATTGACCAGGTGTGTGCTCGGTTCCCAAGGAGCTCTCATGATATATTTGCCCTTTGCAACTTCCAGGTACTCCAGCTATTCAAAGCCCTGCATGCCTGTAAAGGTGGATCTTGAGTGAGAGTGGCTATTCACTCAAAACCTGGCTGCTATAAAAAATCCTGGAACTCTAGGCAAGGAGCAGTAATGCTTATCACTATTCCGCAATAGAGCAGACCAATGGAATGCTGAAAATGAGGTTCTGCTGCCTGGACCTCTCCAGCGGAGAACTACAGCATATGACTGAAAGAGTTTCAAGACCTCACACAACAGGGGAAGGCCTTGCTAGTCAGTCATAGAGGAACAACACTCCTTGTCAGGCAAGGATGATAGGGAAAATGCATTGGAGTAGAAAAGCCTGTTTGCTGGGGCCTCAGAATCAGCTGCCATGGCCTTGGAGAGACGTAAGGAGGTAGACCCGTGTCTCCCTTTTCCTGAATAGGTTTCAGCAAGCATGATGCCTTTGAAAAACAATCAGTTCCAGGCCTTATGCCCTGTGAGCCCCAGAATCCCCACCAAACATCAAAGAACCAATGAATGCAGACAAGCCACTCCCTCCTTGCCACCTCAGTCATATATTTGTTTGTGAAAGCAATGACATGGTGCAACCCTAACAACTGGAATGGAGGCAGGCTGCTGAGCAAGATGTCCCATTGCCTGAGATTACCTCCTCTCAGTTCTCAAAGCCTGAATGGCCCTTCCATGCTAAGGGACTTTAGCACAGAATCAGGTGCATCATCTTTGGAGGCACTGGGTTCACTGGAGGACCCCGGCAGGAAGCCCTCACAACAGTTGGCTGGTGCTCCTTCTTCCAATTTATGCTTGATGACACCTCTCTGACTACCTGAGGAGGATGGGACACATGGAGGGAGATCCAAACATCTTGTCCTCTCTTCCCTGTTCAGCGATACTCAGAGCCCACAGCCAAAGTGACGACACGCAGGTCCGAGTGCATATCTGGCAGCTGTTGACTGGTCTGCTGAACCTGGCTCACCAGGATGATCGGCAATGTCTCCATGGAGGAACCTAAGTACTTGCCCCCCTGTGACATGGCAGAACACATAGCCTGGATGGACTCCATCATCTGTGCATAGCTACACATTGCTTCTGCCAGCTCTGTATCTCTGAAGGGCTATTGTGACTGTGACCAGAGGCCTGTCATCACTAACAAAAGACTAACGGTCTTTCAATAATCAGGGTCCTCCATTGCCACAGCCTCAATCAGCAGCTCTGGCATGTCTGTGATGGCCTCACTAGTTTGTGACTCCAACTCTAACTGTGATTGCATATGCACTGAGGTGACTGGAGTATCTGAGCTGGCGGAGGGTGCCGGGCAAAGATGTGATTGTGCACCCACTGAAGGTTCGACACCCTGCTCCTCAGAGGTGGTCTGCAGTCACATAGTCTGTGTCATGATATGCAGATATGCAGATAATGATATACAGACAGGCAGCTAATGAACACAGAGAACAGGACATGACCAATGAGCAGGCAGAACACTCAGGGGTGGTATCTCACTATAAAAGGCACGAGGCACTCACACTCCGTCTCTTTCCACTGATGAACATCTACAGAGTGAGTCAGGGTGTATGTACAGTATCACACCTCCAGCACGTGGCTAAGAGCTAGTCTGGTTCAGTTAGACAGAGTAACCACACTTAGGTTAGCAGAGAGTCGAACTCATAGAGAATTGTGCTAACTGTGCTACTGGTTTCAATAAATCAGATTGGACTAACTTCAAGGTCTGGAGTGTCTTTTGGTTAAAGCTGCATCCAGTTGCAGCCTGTGTTATCCCAGAGTACATAACATGACAGTCTGTGGACAAGGTTATTCCTCCTGAATGTGAGGACCAAACAGAAAGAATTGGGTTCATGTTCGTATTTGTGCATTGCATCAGTCCGTTCACATCTGCCATATCATGATTTTGCTCTTTCATCCTCTTCTGGCACATGCAGGGGATTCACTTATAGCTGAAATTTGGAGATTCCTCCCTATTTGCCCCCAGTTACAAAGCTTGTGGAACATAGAATGCCATGTTTTGTTGAATTTTTTACACCTTTCCACCAAACCTTTTGTATCGCTGCCCACAAAACTGGCCAAGCCACACAAATACAAATAGAAGTGAGGCAAACAAACCATTCAAGTCTACGTTTAACAAACCCAACCAAAACAAGAACTCTACTCTCATTATCTAAAAAACTACGAGAATGAGCTGCAGCAAACCCTTCAAAACTGGCCAAGCCACCTTCCCCTCACAAACGTGAGTATCCTGCAGCTGCACCTGTTCCAGAAATGTGTTCAAGGTTTCAGGAGCTGAAGGAAACAGGAGTTTTTCTATTCTTTTAGTTTGCATTTTCTTGAGTCCTTTCAGTAATAGCCATCTTTGGTGATAACTGGTCTATATTGGTCTATACTGGTCCAATAGAGAGACCTGGTCTATAGAGGCTGTTTAGCACAGGGCTAAATCGCTGGCTTTGAAAGCAGACCAAGGCAGGCCAGCAGCACAGCCTCTCCGAACAGGCGCCGGAATGTGGCGACTAGGGGCTTTTCACAGTAACTTCATTTGAAGCCTACTTGTGACAATAAGCGATTTTCATTTCATTTTTTCATTCATATTATCTGTTTCACTAAATTCATTTTTTTTTAGTCACCAATGCCACGTCGCACCAATGTGTATTAGTGCGGCCCTTTGTTTCAGTGGCAACAGAATAACAGTGGGAAAATTGTATTCCATTAAATCTGTTGCACAACAGACACGAGTCCGCAGCACATTGCACGTAAAGTCCAGCTTTTCAAATGGAGGTCAGGGACCAGCAGTGAGAAGGGTGGGAGGTAAATTTAATATGTCCACCTGTGGTGAGATTGCATTCAGTGTAAAGTCTGAATGTTCAAGTGCTTTAGCTAATGCCACTGAAGTGATAATGTTTCCCAGAAGCCTGTCATTGAAAACTGCTCCATTTGCTACTAATTACAATTTTGTTTCTCAATCGGAACAAAAACATGTAAACACTCGAATTATTCAATGCAGCTGTACTCTCAGATCTATATTTGTCTACTCACTATTGAGGCTATACTTCATTTTGCTGTTCTTTTCCTGGTAATGTACTATTTCATATCTCTTTGTGTTGGAAAGGATGTCCTGCTGAGCTCCCTGCCCCATACACTTGTCTGATTTCCACTGCGGTCTCCAGTATCCTTCCTCACAGTTTTCCAGGGCACTGAATTTGACAACTCAAGGAGCGGTTTTGAAGGGTTTGCTGCAGCTCATTATAGTAGTTTTTTAGATCATGAGTGTCGAGTTCTTGTTTTGGTTGGGTTTGTAAAACGTAGACTTGAATGGTTTGTTTGCCTCACTTCTATTTGTATTTGTGTGTAGTTGTATTCAAGGGCGATGGCGTTGGGGATTTGGGGTGGGGGCTGGGGTAGTGTGCTGATGGTGCCTGTAGATTTTTCTTGGTTGGGTGGCCACCTTTGTTTGCCTTACCTTTTCAGTACCCTTTGGGTAATCTCTCTTGGTGGAAACGGTTGACTCCGGAGTGAGGGTCTGGGAGACCCCCAATTCACCTGGAATTTTAGGGGTTCGAATAGTCTAGTGAAAAGATCAAGGGCATTTGCTCACCTTAAGACATTAAACTCCGATGTGGTGTTTTTGTAAGAAACCCATTTGTGAGTCAGAGGCCAAACTAGGCTGTGCAAGGAGTGGGTAAGGCAAGGCCTTCATTTGGGTTTCAATGGGAGGGCCAGGTGTGTGGCGATTTTAATTAATAAAAGGGTTCAGTTCTCTCACTCTAGGATTTTGGCTGACCCCAATGGTAGCTATGTTATCGTCTATCACTCCCTCATGAGCACCCCAGTTGTTATTGATAACATTTACTCCTTGAACTGGGGCGATACAAATTTTATTAATACCCTGCTGGCCTCCCTCCCCAATTTAGATCCGCATCAGCTTATTTTAGACGGGTCCTGAATTGTCCTAGATTGGATGGTTCCAAGACTAGATCTCCTGCTCCATCTGGGATGGCCAGGGTTTTGTCGTGATGCAGATGGGCGGGGTAGATCCCTGGGGCTTCCTGCACCCAAGTGATGAAGATGTTTGTTTGTTTTTTCGCATGTTCATCAGGTATATTTGTGGATTGATTTTTTGTTGTTGTAGATAGGTCTCTCCTCCCTTCAGTGGTGCCACCTGAGTCCTCAGCGATTTATTATTTTGGACCAAGCCCCACACTTCATTGATTTGGCGCTAGAGCCTGATCCACCCAACATCGGCCATGGAGGTCAGACACAATGCTATTCGCGGATAAGAAACTTTGTGAGCGCATGTCTACTGCCATAGAGGGCTCTATAAGATTGAACAAAACTGAGTCAATCTCACCTTCCAAGCTGTGGGGAGCCCTTAAAGTGGTCCTTGGGGGTGGGGGGCAGGGGGTGGGTGGGGTGGGGGGGGGGGGGATTATCTCCGACAAGGTGCATTTGGTAAGGACATTCATCATGATTCATCAAACTGGAGGCAGCACCCCTGACCTGCGAGTGCAGACCCCTGTGGATCAGAGGGCAATGGAGCTAGTGGGCGATGCTGAGGAAAGGGTTGCCTTCAGCAACAAAGTGAGAGCCCAATGCAAAGCTGATGCTCCTATAGGAAGTGAGTCATCCCTCTCCCATAGACCACTCCTTCCTAAGATCTCACCGTGTCTCGTGTCTTTTGCCTTGCAGGATCACCAATAGATGAGGCCAGACCATCCGGGATCGCTGCCCCCAGCCACATCCACAGCACACCCTGGAGCACCAGTCTGGGGGAGCCACTGACTTTCCATCACTGCATTCACCTGCACCCTCCACCATCGCAGAGACTATCATCTCAGTGGGGCATTTTAGTGAAGAGGCTCCTGGGTCACCTTCTGGTGCGCACGTCACACATGCTGCAGCATGTCAAGTGAAGGCAAGGACTCTCAAGGGAGCGGATGGTCGGAGGGCTGCCTGATCCCAGGAAACAGCTATAGTTCAGGCTATAGGTGTTACACGTCTGGAAAGTATGATCTCATCGCTGGTACAGGTGCAGGCACAGAGCCAGGATTTAAAGGAGGGTGGTGGGGGAGGGGGTGGGGGGGGGGAGGTGTCAGCAACATTCCAGCACCTACTGGTTCAGCAAGAGGAGTCAACTGCCTTCAGGCGCAGGTGATGTTGCTGTGATGACCAGGCCAACACTGAATGGGAAGGCTTGGGGCAAAAAATCATAGCCATGGGTCAAGACATCCAAGGTTTTGGGCAATTTATGATGTCAATGGTGCTGGACCGGGGAGCCCAGTCCCAGGCAGACATGTACCAGGTTTGGCCAGTCTCAAGGATCTGGCACAGTGCCAGAGGGACATGGTACAGTCTCAGAGGGACACGGCACAGTGACAGAGGGTCACAGCACAGTCTTAGAGGGACACGGCACAGTGCCAGAGGGTCAAGCACAGTCTTAGAGCGACACGGCACAGTGCCAGAGGGTCACAGCACAGTCTTAGAGGGACACGGCACAGTGCCAGAGGGACACTGCACAGTCTCAGAGGGACAGGTCTCACTCGCTGAAGGATGTGTTCCAGTCTCCGTGCTCCATGGTTGAGGGCACTGAGGACTGGCAGTGCCAGGTGATGGTGGAACTTTCAGATCTCACTCCAGCCTCATTTCATCCCATGGAATAGCGCGGGGGCCATCAGCCCAGGATGTTGATAGTGGGGATTCAGCAATAGTAATGCCATTGAATATCACAGGGAGATGGTGTGAATCTTTGCTCTTGGAGATGGTTATTGCTTGGCAATTATGTGGTGTGAAGGTTACTTGCCACTTACCAGCCCAATCTTAAATGTTGTCCAGATCTTGCTTCATATGGATACTGACTGCTTCAGCATCTGAGGAGTCATGAATGATACTGAACGCCGCAATCATGAGCAAACATTCCAACGTCTAACCTTATCATAGAAGGAAGATCATTGACAAAGCTGCTGAAGATGGTTGGGCCTAGGACACTCCTCTCTGAGGAACCCCTGCAGCAATGCCCTGGGATAGGGATGATTTACCTACACAAACCACAACCATCTTCATTTGTGTTTAGTATAACTCCAGTCATTGGATTTCCCTCGGCTCCAGTTTTTCCGGGTCTCCTAGATGGCATTCGCGCTCAAATGTGAAGGACAGTGACTCTCGCCTCACCTTTGGAGTTCAGCACTTTCGTCGATGTTTGGAGCAAGACTGTAATGAGGTCAGGAGTGGTCCTGGCAGAACCCAAGCTGAGCATCAGTGAGCAGGTTATTGCTGAGAATGTGCCGTTTGATAGCACTGTCGACAACCCCTTTCATCGCATTGGTGATTGGCGATAATTAACACTTAACACTTTGCCAAAAGAATAACTGACAGCTAAAGAGCTCTCTCTCTCTGAATTCAGGCTTAATAAGATATATACAGACCTAATCTGGCTCCAAAATAGGCTCTTTGCACCATTTCTGAGCAGCCTTGACTTATTTTAAAATATATATATATTTATTAAGGTTTTTTAACACAATTTTATTCCCTTACAAACAATAACCCCCCCCCCCCGTAACAAAAAAACCAAGATATATACATGGCAAAATGATATATTTACACAGCTTTGTACACTGGCCTTCTCCCGTACGTGCCAGTTCCCCCCCACCCTTCATGTTATCTCTTGCTCATTCACCCTCCCAGGCAGTCCCCCCTTTCCCCCCCCGCTCCCAGGACGTCCCCCCCCCCCCAAGGTTGCTGCTGCTGCTGACCGACCTTCCTCTAACGCTCCGCAAGATAGTCTAGGAACGGTTGCCACCGCCTGTAGAACCCCTGCGCAGACCCCCCTCAAGGCGAACTTAATCCTCACCAACTTTATGAACCCAGCCATATCATTTATCCAGGACTCCAGGCTGGGGGGCTTCGCCTCCTTCCACATTAGCAAGATCCTTCGCCGGGCTACTAGGGACGCAAAGGCCAGAATGCCGGCCTCTTTCGCCTCCTGCACTCCCGGTTGGTCCACTACTCCAAATATCACTAGCCCCCAACTTGGCTTGACCCGGACTTTCACCACCTGAGATATTGCTCCCGCCACTCCTCTCCAGAACCCCTCCAGTGCCGGGCATGACCAAAACATATGGACATGGTTCGCCGGGCTCCCTGAGCACCTTCCACATCTGTCCTGTACCCCAAAGAACCTACTCAACCTCGCCCCCGTCAAGTGCGCTCTGTGGACCACCTTAAATTGTATCAGGCTGAGCCTGGCACACGAGGAGGAGGAATTAACCCTTCCTAGGGCATCAGCCCACAGACCTTCCTCGATCTCCTCCCCCAGCTCCTCCTCCCATTTACCCTTCAACTCTTCTACCAGCGCTTTCCCCTCTTCTTTCAACTCCTGGTGTATTTCCGACACCTTGCCCTCCCCGACCCACACACCCGAGATCACCCTATCTTGAACTTCTTGTGCCGGGAGCAACGGGAATTCCCTCACCTGTCGCCTCACAAAAGTCCTCACCTGCATATATCCCGGGGGTAACTCGAACTTCTCCTCCATTGCCCCTAGGCTCGCAAACGTCCCGTCGATGAACAGGTCCCCCATTCTTCCAATCCCCGCCCGATGCCAGCTCTGGAACCCCCTGTCCATCTTCCCCAGGACAAACCGGTGGTTACCCCTGATCGGGGACCACACCGATGCTCCCATTGCACCCCGGTGCCGTCTCCACTGGCCCCAGATCCTTAGCGTTGCCGCCACCACCGGGCTCGTGGTATACTTTGTCGACGAGAGCGGCAGCGGTGCCGTCACCAATGCCCCCAGGCTCGTTCCTTTACAGGATGCCATCTCCATCCTCTTCCATGCCGCGCCCTCTCCCTCCATAACCCACTTGCGGATCATCGCCACATTTGCTGCCCAGTAGTAGCTCCCAGGTTTGACAGCGCCAACCCTCCTCGGTCCCTACTGCGTTCCAGGAACCCTCTCCTTACTCTCGGGGTCTTATTCGCCCACACAAACCCATAATACTCCTGCCTACTCTCTTAAAAAAGGCCTTAGTGATCACGATGGAAAGGCACTGAAACACAAACAGAAACCTCGGAAGGACCACCATTTTGACCGACTGCACTCTACCCGCGAGCGAGAGCGGTAGCATGTCCCATCTTTTGAAATCTTCCTCCATTTGCTCCACCAACCTCGTCAGATTCAGTTTATGTAGGGTCCCCCAACTCCTGGCTATCTGGATCCCCAGATACCGAAAGCTCCCCTCCGCCCTCCTCAGCGGTAGGTCCCCTATCCCTCTTTCTTGGTCCCCCGCCTGTAAGACAAAGAGCTCACTCTTCCCTACATTGAGCTTATAGCCCGAAAACTCCCCAACCACCCTTAGAGTCTGCATGACCTCCACCATCCCCTCCATTGGATCCGCCACGTACAGCAACAGGTCATCCGCATATAGCGACATCCGATGCTCTTCTCCCCCTCGGACCACCCCCCTCCATTTATTAGACTCCCTCAATGACATGGCCAATGGTTCGATCGCCAATGCAAACAACCCTGGGCACCCCTGCCTCGTCCCTCAGTACAGTCGAAAGTACTCCGACCTCCGCCGGTTCGTCACTACACTCGCCATTGGGGCTCTGTAAAGGAGCTTAACCCAACTGATAAACCCTCCCCCGAAGGTCCCGCTTTAGGATCAAAGAAATTGTCGCTTCCGACATTGTTGGGGGCAGGGTCCCCCCCTCTCTTGCCTCATTAAAGGTCCTCACCAGTAGCAGGGCCAACAGGTCTACGTACTTCCTGTAGAACTCCACCGGGAATCCGTCCGGTCCCGGGGCCTTCCCCGCCTGCATGCTCCCCAAACCCTTGCTCAGCTCCTCCAACCCAATTGGTGCCCCCAAACCAGCCACCTCTTGCTCCTCCACCCTCGGGAATCTCAGTTGATCTAGGAATCGTCTCATCCCCTCTTCCCCCGCTGGGGGCTGGGATCTGTACAGGTCTTCATAAAAGGCCTTAAATACCTCGTTTATTTTCGTGGCACTCCGAACCGTGGCTCCCCTTCCACCTTTGACTCCCCCTATTTCCCTCGCTGCCATCCTCTTACGGAGCTGGTGTGCCAGCATCCGACTAGCCTTTTCCCCATACTCGTAGGTCGCCCCCTGCGCCTTCCTCCACTGTGCCTCCGCATTCCCTGTGGTCAACAGGTCAAACTCCGTCTGGAGCCGCCGTCTTTCCCCAAGTAATCTTTCCTCCGGGGCCTCTGCGTATCTCCTGTCCACTCTCAAAATCTCCCCCACTAACCTCTCCCTTTCCATACCCTCTGTCGTCTCCCTATGAGCCCTAATGGAGATTAGCTCTCCCCTGATCACTGCCTTCAATGCCTCCCATACCACCCCCACCCGCACCTCCCCGTTGTCGTTGGCCTCCAAGTACCTTTCGATACACCCCCTCACCTTCCCACACACCACCTCGTCCGCCAGCAGTCCCACATCCAGCCGCCACAACGGGCGTTGGTCCCTCTCCTCTCCCAGCTCCAGTTCCACCCAGTGCGGGGCATGGTCCGAAACGACTATAGCCGAATACTCTGTCCCCTCCACCCTCGGGATGAGCGCCCTACCCAAAACAAAGAAATCTATCCGGGAGTAGGCTTTGTGTACATGGGAGAAGAAAGAAAATTCCCTGGCCTGCAGCCTTGCAAATCGCCATGGGTCCACTCCCCCCATCTGATCCATAAACCCCCTAAGTACCTTGGCCACCGCCGGCCTTTTTCCAGTCCTTGATTTGGAGCGGTCCAGTGCTGGGTCCAGCACGGTATTGAAGTCCCCTCCCATTATCAGGCCTCCTATCTCCAGGTCCGGAATGCCAGCACCCCCCCCCCCCCGAGTAGCCATCTCCTTTACTGGGCCAGTCCCGTGTGCACGCCTCCCTCACCCTCCAGTCCCCCAGACGGGGGACCCATGTCCCGACCACCTCTTCTGTGTCCCATTCCCTTTCGGCCAGTGCAGCAGCAACCCTTCCCCCCCCCCTTCCCCTTCACCCCATCCCCTCCCCCCCGCTAGACCCCTGTCTAGCTTTTTTGCTCCCCCCATGTCACTCCCGTAAGTCAGCTGACGCCTGCTGACCCCGGCTTCCCCAGCAGCCTTGACTTATAGCAGCGTGCCTTGTCCATATCCACGCACAAGCTCACTAGCCTCACGTCGTTCAATGTATTTCAAAGATCAGTCAGTCAGAGAGATGCTGTTTTTGTGAAGCTCATAGAGGAGCAGTGCAACTTGGCCAACAACCCATGGACATTTACATTTATCCATGCCTCTGCCCTTTGCATGAAGTTGCTGTCCCATTTGCACATAAGTCCCAGTGAGCATTGTTAGCCTCACCATTACTTTAACAGGAAAGTCTATTTTTGTGATCCTGAATCTATTTGCAAGGTATTTCTTTTATTCACTGCACTAATGTTTCATACATTTCTGCCTGCAATATCTAAATATAACTCATGAGTGTACATAAACAATATCAGAATGTTCTTTAAATAAAATTATTCAACACTTACTGAACAAACATTTTCTGATGTTTACATAAAGCCTTTGGGACTAAATTATTTTTGTTTCAAGGTGACTAGGTTTTGAAGTCACATTGTGGCAACCAGTGACCTGCTCTCCTGGAAGTCAGTGACTTGGCTGCTGTGAGAGACTACTTTCCTCATGAAATCACATAGCCATACAAGCAAGTTATCTTGATTGGATCTGATATTCGTAGTAGCACTAAGATATTCTACTTTATCATAGAATTTACATACTTTATCATATCATGATTCTATTTAAACATTTAGATGAACACTTTAAACGCCATAGCATACAATGCTATGGATTAAGTGCTGGAAAATGGAATTAGAATAGATAGGTGTTTAATGGCCGGTGCAGATACCAGGGCCAAAGGGCCTCCTTCTGAGCTGTAAAACAATATGACTCTTTTAAATTAATCAGCTGAAAATGCAAAATCCATTTAAATATACTGTAGATGTCAGTGAGTAAGAGGATAGAGGTTAAACGTCAGATTGTAATTTGATTTTAAGTTAATGATAAGTGGCCAATCCATTTTAAAATATCCGTTTCTGCAGCTGCAATGCCATTTAACACAGGTCTGACAGCCATAGCTTTGCATCAGAAATATACTCTTGATGCACAAGTCTTACAGAGTCACAGAATGGTTATGGCAGAGAAATCGGCCATTGAGCCCATTGTGTCTGCACCGGCTCTTCAAGTCAGCATTATAACTTAGTGCCAATCTCCTGCCCTTTCCCACCTCATTAACAGTGTAGACATGTTTAACATGTGTCTTGGAACAGCTGCGTTACCACAAAAATATGTGCTCCAACCGTAGCATGTGGTGTTCTTTGTGATTCTTGTTATCAGGATGGATGTTGTAGTGTTTACAAAGGCCACAGAAGCTAAATTCATCAACAAAGCTAACATTTATTTACACTACTTAATTAAGATCAACCACTTACTCCTCTAGTCAACAATAATCTAATAATCTACAATCTACACTCTACAAACACTAGTTTCTACATGCTATCTATAACTGTACTGAACTCTCTATCACTGCTCTCTAACTCTCCTCCAGCTCTCTCCCAGAAGCCTGTGAGTCACTGCTTTATATAGTTCTCTACTAGCTCCATCTAGTGGTTAATTATGATATATTAACCCTTTGTCTTCTGAACATTTCCTATAATGTCACATGTACTTTTGAAGATGGTTATTGCTTGGAAATTATGTGGTGTGAAGGTTACTTTCCACTTACCAGCCCAATCTTAAATGTTGTCCAGATCTTGCTTCATATGGATACTGACTGCTTCAGCATCTGAGGAGTCATGAATGATACTGAACGCCGCAATCATGAGCAAACGTTCCAACATCTAACCATGGCGGACTCGGACTGCAGAGGTAGACAGAAAAATTAGGCCCACCCCCGCAATCAGCCGCATGCCCGATCATCTAACCACACTGATCTAACCCCTGTCATAATATCCACTCATGTATATAATGAGATGCAGACAGGCAGTGATTGACCCACAGGATGACCATGTTGCTAACTTTGGTTGGCTCTTAATTTGTTTCTCGTTGTGTCTTTACTTAATTTGCTCTGTTTCTATAACCTTTGCTCTAGGGTCGCCAGGTATCTTTATGATACCACCACGAGGTTCAAGTTCAAGTACTGATCAATAACTCACTACACCAGTTAGAAAGTTTCAAATCAAAACACATTTATTATACACAGTCAATCACTACTCATGCATAAAACTCTACTTACTAGACTATCTCTAACACTAAAAGGCCTATACTTAGCTTTGGGATTGGCCCACCAGGTCAGGGGAACAAAAGGCCTTTCATTCGATTCTGAGTCTGCAGGATTCAAAGCTGGTATGGACTGGTAGCCTGGAGCACCTATCTCGTAGCGAGCGTTGACTGGAGACTTACTTGGTTGGTGTGGCAGCTAGGCAGGTCACTGTCAAGGGTTGGTTCGAGCTGCTGAGTGACCCGGCCAAGAAGGACGAATTGAACTTGGGGACTCTACTTTATAGTCCCCAGGGGCTTCTCGCCCCTTTGGGCGGACCCCGTAGCTGGTTCCAAGTGATTGGACTACGTTCCGATCATTTGGATCGATTTCTCCAATACTGGAGCCGTTCCCTGAACGCTGGGCGGTCCCTAAGTGTCCGTTGGCTTTCCTTTGTCTTGGCTCCTGCTGGCGCCGAGGAGTCTGGCTTGGCCTTATTCACCTTAAATGTTTCAATTGTTCCCGGGGATCACTCATTAATATGCAGATGGCTGTTGCTTTCAGTGCTGTCTGGGTTTCTGCAAGTTCTGATACACAGGAAACTTTGCACCTGCTAGTTTTTCCTGGCTTGACTGAATTTCCCTGCATTCTTTGCGGATCTCCATTTTAAGTCGGGAAGTGGCCAACCCAAGTGGCTACAACCAGTAAGCACACAACACAGTGCAGCCAATCATCAGACAGGACACTACCACTATAAAGCCAGAGGGCACTAGGTTTCCCGCTCTCTCGGGACCCAGCCACTGAGACAGTCAGAGTCCACGAGCTAGCACAGTGCAAACACCATGCGGTAGCTAGTAAGTCTGGTCAGGCTACTACAAGCTCTCCAGTCAGTTCAGTAGAGTGTTGACCCACAGCTGAATATGTATATCAGTTCTATCGTTGAATAAAACAGTGTTGGATCTTCTCCAGTGAAAGACGTCTGTTTCTAGCTTCCCTGCATCGAGTGCAGTCCACATCGAACCTACCTGCCTAACACAACAACCCCCGGCCGCCTATAAGGCCACCTCCCAGTGTCCGATCCCCTCCCCCCACCAGGCCGGCCACAGACCGAGTCCGCAGCTGCCATGCCAGCATCCCAACTGGCAATAGGTGGTTCGTTCCACGCCATCGGGTACTCGGCCGGTCGGGAGTGGAAGATCACTGGGCGGGCCTCTGTCAATGGGCCCCCAGCCGCGCGGCACACCCCACGATCACGCCGAGTTTCAGGTCCCAGAGAATCGCCGGACCGGCACCTGTCCCGATTTCGGTGTGAAAGTGGATTCTCCGCCCCCACGCCAAACGCGATTTCGGCGCGGGGCTGCGGAGAATACAGCCCTAGATGTTTCTTATGTACAATTTTACATGTACCCATTTCATAGAACATAGAACATAGAAAATACAGCACAGAACAGGCCCTTCGGCCCACGATGTTGTGCCGAACTGTTGTCCTAGATTAAGGACAAATTAATCTACACCCCATCATTCTACCATAATCCATGTACCTATCCAATAGTTGCTTGAAGGTCCCAAATGTTTCCGACTCAACTACTCAGGCAGTGCATTCCATGCTCCCACTACTCTCTGGGTAAAGAACCTACCTCTGACTTCCCCCCTATATCTTCCACCATTCACCTTAAATTTATGTCTCCTTGTAATGGTTTGTTCCACCTGGGGGAAAAGTCTCTGACTGTCTACTCTATCTATTCCCCTGATCATCTTATAAACCTCTATCAAGTCACCCCTCATCCTTCTCCGTTCTAATGAGAAAAGGCCTAGCACCCTCAACATTTCCCCGTAAGACCTACTCTCCATTCCAGGCAACATCCTGGTAAATCTCCTTTGCACCTTTTCCAAAGCTTCCACATCCTTCCTAAAATGAGGCGACCAGAACTTCACATAGTACTCCAAATGTGGCCTTACCAAGGTTTTGACCAGCTGCATCATCACATCACGGCTGTTAAATTCAATCCCTTTGCTAATGAACGCTAGCACACCAGAGGCCTTCTTCACAGCTCTATCCACTTGAGTGGCAACTTTCAAAGATCTCTGAACATAGACCCCAAGATCTCTCTGCTCCTCCACATTGCCAAGAACCCTACCGTTAACCCTGTATTCCGCATTCATATTTGTCCTTCCAAAATAGACAACCTCACACTTTTCAGGGTTAAACTCCATCTGCCACTTCTCAGCCCAGCTCTGCACCCTATCTATGTCTCTTTGCAGTCGACAACAGCCCTCCTCACTATCCACAACTCCACCAATCTTCGTATTGTCTGCAAATTTACTGACCCAGCCTTCAACTCCCTCATCCAAGTCATTAATGAAAATCACAAACAGCAGAGGACCCAGAACTGATCCCTGCGGTACGCCACTGGCAACTGGGCTCCAGGCTGAATATTTGCCATCCGCCACCACTCTCTGATTTCTATCGGTTAGCCAGTTTGTTATCCAACTGGCCAAATTTCCCACTATCCTATGCCTCCTTACTTTCTGCATAAGCCTACCATGGAGAATCTTATCAAATGCCTTACTAAAATCCATGTACACTACATCCACTGCTTTACCTTCATCCACGTGCTTGGTCACCTCCTCAAAGAATTCAATAAGACTTGTGAAGCAAGACCTACCCCTCACAAATCCATGCTGACTATCACTAATCAAGCAGTGTCTTTCCAGATGCTCATAAATCATATCCCTCAGTACCCTTTCCATTATTTTGTCTACCACTGAAGTAAGTCTAACTGGCCTGTAATTCCCAGGGTTATCCCTATTCCCTTTTTTGAACAGAGCCACAACATTCGCCACTCTCCAATCCCCTGGTACCACCCCTGTTGACAGTGAGGACGAAAAGATCATTGCCAACGGTTCTGCAATTTCATCTCTTGCTTCCCATAGAAGCCTTAGATATATCCCATCAGGCCCAGGGGACTTGTCTATCCTCAAGTTTTTCAAAATGCCCAACACACCTTCCTTCCTAACAAGTATGTTCTCGAGCTTAGCAGTCTGTTTTACACTGTCCTCTCCAACAATATGGCCCCTATCATTTATAAATACTGAAGAAAAGTATTCATTCAAGACCTCTCCTATCTCTTCAGACTCAATACACAATCTCCCGCTACTGTCCTTGATCGGACCGAACCTCGCTCTAGTCATTCTCATATTTCTCACAGATGTGTAAAAGGCCTTGGGGTTTTCCTTGATCTTACCCACCAAAGATTTTTCATGCCCTCTCTTAGCTCTCCTAATCCCTTTCTTCAGTTCCCTCCTGGCTATCTTGTATCCCTCCAGCACCCTGTCTGAACCTTGTTTCTTCAGCCTTATATAAGTCTCCTTCTTCCTCTTAACAAGACATTCAACCTCTCTTGTCAACCATGGTTCCCTCACTCGACCATCTCTTCCCTGTTTGACAGGGACATACATATCAAGGACACGTAGTATCTGTTCCTTGAACAAGTTCCACATTTCAATTGTGACCTTCCCTGACAGCCTATGTTCCCAACTTATGCACTTCAATTCTTGTCTGACAACATCGTATTTACCCTTCCCCCAATTGTAAACCTTGCCCTGTTGCACGCACCTATCCCTCTCCATTACTAAAGTGAAAGTCATAGAATTGTGGTCACTATCTCCAAAATGCTCCCCCACTAACAAATCTATTGCTTGCCCTGGTTCATTACCAAGTACCAAATCCAATATGGACTCTCCTCTGGTCGGACAATCCACATACTGTGTTAGAAAAGCTTCCTGGACACACTGCACAAACACCACCCCATCCAAACTATTTGATCTAAAGAGTTTCCACTCAATATTTGGGAAGTTGAAGTCACCCATGACTACTACCCTGTGACTTCTGCACCTTTCCAAAATTGGTTTCCCAATCTGTTCCACCACATCTCTGCTACTATTGGGGGGCCTATAGAAAACACCCAAAAAGGTTTCCTATTTCTGACTTCAACCCATACTACCTCATTAGGGTGATACTCCTCGAACTGCCTTTCTGCAGCTGTTATACTATCTCTAATTAACAATGCAACCCCCCCCCCCCCCCACCTCTTTTACCACCCTCCCTAATCTTATTGAAACATCTATAACCAGGAACCTCCAACAACCATTTCTGCCCCTCTTCTATCCAAGTTTCCGTGATGGCCACCACATCGTAGTCCCAAGTACTGATCCATGCCTTAAGTTCACCCACCTTATTCCTGATGCTTCTTGCGTTGAAGTATACACACTTCAACCCATCTCCGTGCCTGCAAGTACTCTCCTTTGTTAGTGTTACCTTCCCCACTGCCTCATTACACGCTTTGACGTCCTGAACATCGGCTACCTTAGTTGCTGGACTACAAATCAGATTCCCATTCCCCTGCCAAATTAGTTTAAACCCTCCCAAAGAGTACTAGCAAACCTCCCTCCCAGGATATTGGTGCCCCTCTGGTTCGGATGCAGCTCACCCTGCTTGTACAGGTCCCACCTTCTCCAGAGTGCGCTCCAATTATCCAAATACCTGAAGCCCTCCCTCCTACATCATTCCTGCAGCCACATGTTCCACTGCACTCTCTCCCTATTCCTAGCCTCGCTATCGCGGGGCACCGGCAACAAACCAGAGATGACAACTCTGACTGTCCTGGCTTTTAACTTCCAGCCTAACTCCCTAAACTCGTTTATTACATCCACACCCCTTTTCCTACCTACGTCGTTGGTCCCAATGTGCACCACAACTTCTGGCTGCTCCCCCTCCCCCTTAAGGATCCTGAAAACATGATCCGAGACATCCCTGGCCCTGGCACCCGGGAGGCACCATACCTTCCGGGAGTCTCGCTCACGACCACAGAATCTCCTATATATTCCCCTAACCATTGAGTCTCCTATCACTATTGCGTTTCTATTCTCCTCCTTTCCCTTCTGAACCCCAGAGCCAGACTCAGTGCGAGAGGCCTGGCATCTAGGGCCTTCCCCTGGTAGGTCATCCCCCACAACAGCATCCAAAACGGTATACTTGTTTTGAAGGGGAACGGCCACGAGGGATCCCTGCACTGTCTGCCTGTTTGTTTTCTTTCCCCTGACTGTAACCCAGGTACTCTTGTCCTGTACCTTGGGTGTGGTTACCTCCCTGTAACTCTTCTCTATCACCCCCTTTGCCTCCCGGATAATCCGAAGTTCATCCAGCTCCAGTCCCCTAACACGATCTTTGAGGAGCTGGAGTTGGATGCACTTCCCGCGGGTATAGTCAGCGGGGACACAGGTGGTATCCTTCACTACCCACATCCTACAGGAGGAGCATGCAATTGCCCTAGCCTCCATCCCCTCTTATCTTACAGAATATAGCTGCACTGTGGACCAACTGGAACTCCGCCCTCCGATTCTTCTCCCAGTCAGCTGTAGTCTTTGTAAACTCCCGGCTCCCTTCAAGCTCTTTGAGGAAATGGAGGAAACAAAATGAAAGGAGCACCTTACTCCCTCCTCACCTAACTCACTCAGTCACCAAACTCTCACTATAGCACTCAAATGCACCCAAATTCTGCACTCCCTGAGTCACCAAACTCTCACTATTGCACTCAAATCCACTCAAATTCAGCACTCCCTCAGTCACCAAACTCTCACTATAGCACTCAAATGCACCAAATTCAGCACTCAGTGCAAACAAAGCCTGCACTGTAGCTGGCTCACCTTTATACTGAAAATCTAGCCTCTGAAAACTGGCCTAATCCAATTAACTAATTAACAAGCTCCAGCTGACTTCCGGTTGCGGCTATGCAGGACTTCCGGTTGCGGCGATGAAGAGCTAAGTCGCACGTTCGGCAGCTCCCGCTTGGAACGGACTTTTGGGCTCTTTTCAGGGCCCCCAACGGAATTTTTTCGGCATTTCTCGGTGTGGGAAGAAGACTGCAACATTCCCCCGACAGTGTATGGCTTGGACCAGGAGCGGGGCGACTAAAAAAGTGGTTGTGAACCCAAAGAAGGTGCGAGGGAAGAAGTGCAAGATGGCGACGGGCGGGGACCAGGCAGCGTGGATGCAGTGGGCGCAGGAGCAACAGGAGGTTATTCAGCGCTGCTTCAGGGAGATTAAAGCGGACCTGCTTGAGCCGATGAAGGCTTCTATCGATAAGCTGCTGGAGACACAGATGGCCCAGGGGGTGGCGATCCGCGAGGCCCGACAAAAGATCTCCGACAACGAGGACGAGATCTTAGGCCTTGCGGTAAAGGTGGAGGCGCACGAGGCGCTCCACAAGAAATGGCAGGAACGGTTCGAGGAGATGGAGAATCGGTCGAGGTGGAAGAATTACGGATTCTGGGCCTCCCGGAGGGGCTGGAGGGGCCGGGCGTGGGGGCCTATGTGGTCACCATGTTGAACTCGCTGATGGGAGCGGGCTCCTTCCAGGGGCCCCTGGAGCTGGAAGGGGCCCACAGAGTGCTGGCGAGGAGGCCCAAGGCTAACGAGCCTCCGCGGGTGGTGCTGGTGCGGTTTCATCGGTTCGCTGATCGGGAGTGTGTGCTCAGGTGGGCCAAGAAGGAGAGGAGCAGCAGGTGGGAGAATGCGGAGGTTCGAATATACCAGGACTGGAGTGCGGAGGTGGCGAAGAAGAGGGCCGGGTACAATAGAGCGAAGGCAGTGCTGCAAGGAAGGGGGTGAAGTTTGGCATGCTGCAGCCAGCGCGACTGTGGGTCAACTACAAGGACCGGCACCATTATTTTGAGTCTCCGGAGGAGGCTTGGACCTTTGTTCAGGCCGAGATGTTGGACACAGATTGAGGGTCGGGATGGGCGTTTAGGGATTGCGGTTGATATGTTACTTTTTGAGGGGTGGTCCTTTGCTCTTGTTTTTCTTTCTGGTTGGGAGAGGGTGGTTAGGGCGGGTTGGGCACTGTTTTGGTTGGGTTGGTCGGGGGGGGTGGGTGGGGCGGAATCGAGTTGCTGTTGCTATGGGCAAGGGGGAGCTGGAGCGAGTGGGGGGGGGCCGAGACGGGGGTCTGCCGCCATGGGGAACGGGCCGGGCGTGGGGTGCGGGTGCGTGGCTGGCCGAGGAGGGGTTATGGCTAGTCGGGGGAGGGGGGCGGGTAGCCCCCTGATCCGGCTGATAACCTGGAACGTAAGGAGACTGAACGGGCCGGTCAAGCGGGCCCGCGTGTTCGCGCACCTGAAGGGGCTGAAGGTGGATGTGGTCATGCTCCAGGAGACGCACCTGAGGGTGGCGGACCAGGTAAGATTGAGGAAGGGGTGGGTAGGTCAGGTGTTTCATTGAGGGCTGGATGACAAAAATCATGGGGGGGGGTGGCGATCTTGGTGGGAAAGAGGGTGTCGTTCGAGGCGTCGAGAATTGTGGCAGACAATGGCGGTAGGTACGTAATGGTAAGTGGTAAGCTGCAGGGAGCGAGGGTGGTACTGGTCAACGTGTACGCCCCGAACTGGGACGATGCGGGTTTTATGCGGCGCATGTTAGGTCGGATCCCGGACTTGGAAGTGGGGGGCCTGATAATGGGGGGACGACTTTAGCACAGTGTTGGATCCGGCATTGGACCGCTCCAGGTCTAGGACGGGTAGGAAGCCGGCGGCGGCTAAAGTGCTGAGGGGGTTTATGGACCAGATGGGAGGGGTAGACCCTTGGAGATTTGCAAGGCCGGGGGCTAGGGAATTTTCATTCTTCTCGCACGTTCATAAGGCCCATTCCGGATCGACTTTTTTATTATGAGCAGGGCGCTGACAGCGAGAGTAGAGGATACCGAGTACTTGGCGATAGCCATTTCGGATCACGCCCCGCACTGGGTGGACCTAGAGCTGGGGGAGGAGAGGGACCACGCCCGTTGTGGCGCTTGGACGTGGGGCTGTTGGCGGACGAGGAGGTGAGCGAGCGGGTCCGAGGAAGCATAGAGAGGGACCTGGAGGCCAACGATAACAGGGAGGTCCGAGTGGGGATGGTCTGGGAGGCGCTGAAGGCGGTGGTTAGGGGAGAGCTGATCTCCATTAGGGCCCACAAGGAGAGGAGAGAGCAGAGGGAGAGGGAGAGGCTGGTGGGGGAGATGGTGAGGGTAAACAGGAGGTACGCGGAGGGGCCGGAGGAGGGACTGTTGAGGGCGAGGCATAGCCTCCAGGCCGAATTCGACCTGTTGACCACCAGGAAGGCGGAAGCGCAGTGGAGGAAAGCCCAGGGGGTGATTTATGAATATGGGGAAAAGGCAAGCCGGATGCTGGCGCATCAGCTTCGGAAGCGGGACGCAGCTAGGGAGATCGGGGGAGTTAAGGACAGGGGAGGGAGTGTGGTGCGGAGTGGGGTTGGCATCAATGGGGTCTTCAAGGACTTCTATGAGGAACTGTATCGGTCCGAGCCCCCACTGGAGGAGGGAGGAATGGGCCGCTTTCTGGACCAATTGAGGTTCCCGAAGGTGGAGGAGGGACTGGTGGCGGGATTAGGGGCCCCGATTGGGCTGGAGGAGCTGACCAAAGGGATAGGGAGCGTGCAGGCGGGGAAGGCACCGGGGCCGGACGGTTTCCCGGGCGAATTCTACAAAAAATATGTGGACCTGTTGGGCCCGCTGCTAGTTAGGACCTTCAATGAGGCAAGGGAGGGGGGGGCTTTGCCCCGACGATGTCCCGGGCACTGGTCTCCTTGATCCTGAAGCGGGACAAGGATCCCTTGCAGTATGGGCCTTACAGGCCGATTTTGTTGTTAAATGTAGATGTCAAGGTGCTGGTGAAGGTATTAGCCACGAGAATTGAGGATTGTGTGCCGCAGGTCATCCACGAAGACCAGACGGGGTTCGTGAAGGGGAGGCAGTTGAACGCGAATGAGCGGAGACTCCTGAACGTTATTATGATGCCGGCGAGGGAGGGGGAGGCGGCGATAGTGGTTGCGATGGACGCTGAGAAGGCCTTTGATAGGGTAGAGTGGGGGTACTTGTGGGAAGTGCTGAAGAGGTTCAGGTTTGGGGAGGGGTTCGTCAGGTGGGTTAGGCTGTTGTACGAGGTCCCGATGGCGAGTGTGGCCACGCACAAGAGGAGGTCTGAGTACTTTTGGTTGCATCGAGGGATGAGGCAGGGGTGTCCCCTGTCCCCCCTGCTCTTCGCGCTGGCGATTGAGCCCCTGGCTATGGCACTGAGGGAGTCGAGGAACTGGAGGAGGTTGGTGCAGGGTGGGGAGGGGCATAGGGTGTCACTTTATGCGGACGACTTGCTGCTATATGTGGCGAACCTGGTGGGGGGAATGAGGATCCTCAGGGAGTTCGGGGATTTCTCAGGGTACAAGCTCAACATGGGGAAGAGCGAGTTGTTCGTGGTTCACCCAGGGGACCAGGAGAGGGGAATTGGCGAGCTCCCACTAAAAAGGGCGGAGAGGAGCTTCAGGTATTTGGGAGTCCAGGTGGCCAGGAGCTGGGGGGCCCTGCATAGACTTAATTTCACGAGGCTAGTGGAGCAAATGGAGGAGGAGTTTAAGAGGTGGGACGCGTTGCCGCTGTCCCTGGCGGGTAGTGTGCAGTCAGTCAAGATGACGGTGCTCCCAAGGTTTTTGTTCCTTTTCCAGTGCCTCCCCATTCTTATCCCGAAGGCCTTTTTTAGGCGGGTCAACAGGAGCATAATGGGATTTGTGTGGGCGCGAGGGACTCTGAGGGTGAGAAGGGTGTTCCTGGAGCGGAGTAGGGATGGGGGGGTGGGGCTGGCGCTGCCCAACCTCTGTGGGTACTACTGGGCCGCCAATGTGGCGATGGTGCGCAAGTGGGTGATGGAGCGGGAGGGGGCTGCATGGAAGAGGCTGAAGACAGCATCTTGTGAGGGTACGAGCCTGGAGGCGCTGGCAACGGCGCCGCTGCCGTTCCCTCCAATAAGATATAACATGAGCCCGGTGGTGGCGGCTACCCTCAAAATCTGGGGGCAATGGAGGCGGCACAGGGGGTAAGTGGGGGCCTCAGTTTGGACCCCAATACGGGGGAACCACCGGTTTCTCCCAGGGAGAATAGATGATGGTTTTCGGGGTGGCACAGGGCAGGGATACGAAAGTTGGGGGACCTTTTTCTGGACGGGAAGTTCGCGAGCCTGGGTGAGCTGGAGAAGTATGGGATCCCCTCGGGAAACACCTTTAGGTATCTACAGGTAAGGGCGTTTGCCAGGTGGCAAGTGGTGGAATTCCCGCTGCTGCCGCCACGCACGGTACAGGACAGGGTGCTCTCGCGGGGGTGGGTTGGAGAAGGGAAGATCTCGGCAACATACCAGGTGATGCAGGAGGAGGACTTGGAGGACTCGGTGGAGGAGCTGAAAGTTAAGTGGGAGGAGGAGTTGTGGGCGGAGATCGAGGAGTGGACGTGGGCAGATGCCCTTGGGAGGGTGAACTCTTCCTCTTCATGCGCGAGGCTCAGCCTCAGACAGTTTAAGGTGCTGCACAGGGCACACATGACCGGGACAAGGATGAGCCGGTTTATCTGGGGGTGAGGACAAGTGTGTTAGGTGCTCAGGGAGCCCAACAAACCACACCCATATGTTCTGGGTGTGCCCAGTGCTGGAGGAGTTTTGGAAGGGCGTAGCAAGGACGGTGTCGAGGGTGGTAGGATCCAGGGTCAAACCGGGCTGGGGGCTCGCAATACTTGTGGTGGCAGGGGAGCCGGGAGTGCAGGAGGCGAAAGAGGCCGGTATTCTGGCATTTGCGTCCCTGGTAGCCTGGCGAAGGATTCTTCTTCAGTGGAAAGATGCGAGGCCCCCAAGCGTGGAATCCTGGATCAGCGATATGGCAGGGTTCATTAAATTGGAGAGGGTGAAATTTGCCTTAAGGGGATCGGTGCAAGGGTTTTTCAGGAGGTGGCAACCGTTCTTGGACTTCCTGGCAGAACGGTAGACAATGGTCATCAGCAGCAACCGGGGGGGGAGGGTTCTATTTTATTTTTGTTTGTCTACACTGGGGGATCTGAGGGGGTGTATATATTTGCTAAGTGTTAATTCGGGGTGTTAATTTATTATTTATGTATGGGGGAGGGGGGGCATGGAGTTGTTTTATTTTGTTCTGCATTTAATTCTATTGGGTTCTTTTTACATTTTGTTGTTGATATTTTGTGAAAACTTTAATAAAAATTATTTATTAAAAAAAAACAAGCTCCAGCTGCAAGTGCCTACAAGTAAAACCTTTCTTTAAAGCTGATTGAAAATTCACCTTCTTCTAAACCAAACAGCAGCTTTTAAGTTAATTAACTAAATAAAAGAAAGACGAGACTTGAGATAAAAATGAACCCATCTTATCCCTCAGTCACCAAACTCTCACTATAGCACTCAAATGCACCTAAATTCAGCACTCAGTGCAAAAAAAAACATTGGGGTTTTCCCTTTCCTTGCTTCCCCCTTCCTCCCCCTCCCCCCTCCTCCCCCTGTTGATAGTCAGGCTCCGTCCTGGCCACTTCTTCTGCCCTGGGTGTTGTATTGTTATATTCTTTCCTTCATTTTGTGACTTTTGCTGTTACCCTGATGGTTTCCCTGGGGGGAGGGTTGGACGGGGGCTCTCTTTTCCCATGTCCCTTCCTGATACTTCACTGGTTTCTTCCTTGCCCCCCACTGCCCCCCTTGTTCCTCTCTGTTCTGTGCGACCTTGTCTGCCCTCATTGGTCCCCTCTCCCCTCTTTCTTCCTAATCACTATTAGCTTCGAACATGTCTTGGAACAGGCTGATGATAATCATAATCATCATCTTTATTAGTGTCACAAGTAGGCTTACATTAACGCTGCAATGAAGTTACTGTGAACAGCCCCTAGTCTCCACATTCCGGCGCCTGTTCGGGTACACGGAGGGAGAATTCAGAATGTCCAACTCATCTAACAAGCACATCTTTCGGAACTTGTGGGTGGAAACCGGAGCGCTCGGAGGAAACCCACACAGACACGAGGAAAACGTGCAGACTCTGCACAGCTAGTGACCCAAGCCGCCAATGGAACCTGGGACCTTGGCGCTGTGAAGCAACAGTGCTAACCACTGTGCTGCCGTGCTGACCATAAAATAGCCCCCACGCTTTGCGGAAGCCATCGTCTGACCCTCGGATGGTGTATTTGATCTTCTCCAGATGGAGAAATTCCGACAGGCCTGCCAATCAGTCTGCAGCTGAGGGTGGTGCTGCTGATCGCCAGCTGAGCAGGATTCTCCGGTGTGCGATTAGGGATGCAAAAGCCAGGGCGTCGTCCAACACCCCAAAGATTGCCACTCTCGGGCGTGGCTCCACCCTCACCCCCACAACATTGGACATCGCCTTAAACAAGGCTGTCCAGAACCTGACAAGTCCGGGGCAGACCCAGAACGTGTGGGCATGGTTGGTTGTGTCTCCCTGGCACCGTTCACATATACTCTCCACGTCTGGGAAGAAACTGTTCATTCGGGTTCTGGTTAGATGAGCTCTGTGCACCACTTTAAACTGCATGAGGCTCAACCTTGCGCAGTCTTACTGAGTGCCCTACTTAGTGCTTCGCTCCACAGTCCCAACCCTACTTCCGTCACAGGTTCGTCCTCCCATTTCTGTCTTGCTCCGTCTAGTAGTGCTCTCGCCCTTTCTAACAGTCGGCCGTACAAGTCCCCACAGTTCCCAGTCTTCCTGCTGTCGCATCCAGCAGTTCCTCCAGTAATGTGTCTCTCGGGCTCAAGGGTACTTCGTTGTCTCCTTGTGAAGAAAGTTTTTGATCTGTAAGTGTCAGAGCTCCTGTCCATTCGGTAATTCCAGTCTCTCTGTCAGCTCGTCCAGGGTTGCGAGTCTGTCCCCCATGTAAAGTCCCTAATTGCCAGCGTCCCTCCATCCTTTCTCCACTTGTTAAAAGTGGCAAGTAGCATGGCTGGCAGAATTTGTGGTTGCCACAGATGGGGGCCATGGAGGATATCTCGGTTAAGCTGAACTGTTGTCCCATCTGGTTCCATGTTTTCAATGTGGCGACCACCACTGGGCTGGATGTGTATTTTGCCAGGGGGATGGGAGGGCTGCCGTTGTGAGGGCTTGGAGGGTCGTTCCCTTACCGGAGGAGTCCTCAGCCTCACCCATTCCTCACCCAGTCACTCTCACGGCTGTGGCTGCCCAATGGTAGTATTGCAAGTTTGGAAGGGCCAGGCCGCCCTCTGCAGTGTAGCCTTGGGGATTCTTAGATTCTTCCCCCTCCCCCACACAAATGCCATAATTATTTTGTCTATTCCCTGGAAAAAGGACTTGGGGATGAACATCGGTAAGGATCTAAACAGGAAGAGGAACATCGGCAGCATGTTCATCTTGATGGTCTGCACTCTCCCCGCCAGGGAAAGCGGAAATGGCATCCCATCTCTGTAGGTCCTTTTTTACTTCCTCTGCCAGACTGGTCAAATTCCACTTGTGAATCCGTGTCCAGTCTCGGGCTATCTAGATCCCCAGGTAGCAGAATTTGCTTTGGGCAAATTTGAATGGTAGACCCTCCAGCTCCGTCCCTCCCCCGTTCGGGTTCACCAGGAATGCCTCACCGTTGCCCAGGTTGAGTTTGTAACCCGAGAAGGCCCCAACTTCTTCCAGGAGCTTCATGATTACCTTCAGGCCATTTTGCGGGTCCAAGATGTAGAGGAGCAGGCCATCCACAGAGTGAGACTCTGTGCTCTCTGCCTCCTCTTCCGATGCCCTTGCAGCCTCTCGCAACTCGCAGAATGATCGCCAGGGGTTCGATTGCCAGGGCGAACATGAGCGGGGACAGTGGGCATCCCTGCCTGGTGCCTCTGTCCATCTGGAATTATTCAGAGCTGGTGGTGTTGGTTTGAACGCTCGTCTTGGGGGCATTTTACAGAAGTTTTGCCCACAAGGTGAACTCCGTCCCTCGCCCAAACCGCTCCAGTACCTCAATGAGGTATCTCATGCGACTCTGTCGAAGGCCTTTTCTGAGTCCAAGGAGATGATCACCTCTGGTGTTCTCTCTCTGGATGGAGTCAGTGTCACATTCAGCAGCCGTCTGATGTTCGCAGTTAGCTGCCTACCCTTGTCAAAGCCCGTGTGGTCCTCTGCGACCATCTCTGGTATGTAGGTCTCCAGTACCTTAACCAGGACTTCTGCAAGTATTTTCACATCTGTATTGAGCAGCGAAATGGGTCTATATGATCCACATTCCGTCGGGCCTTTGTCTTTTTTGGGTATCAGTGATATCGTGGCTTGTGTTAGCTGAGGAGGCAGAGTGCCCCTCGGTAGCGAACCTGCGGACATCTCCCGGTGAGTGGCCAGGGCTGTTGCGGATTCTTTATAGAGGTCCATTGGGAACCCATCGGGTCCTGGCGCCTAACCTGCCTGCATGGAGCTGATGCTCTCCATGACCTCTCCCAGTCCTATTGGTGCTTCCAGCTCCCTCCATCTATCATTCCTCACGACTGGCAAGTGCAGTCCATAGAGGAACCATTTCATCCCAGTGTCCCCAGCGGGGGGCTCAGGGGTGTACAATCCCCGGTAGAAGGCCTCAAATGCTTGGTTGACCTTTTTTGATTCAGTTACCAGTCCACGTCTGCTATCTTTTACCTGTGCTATTTTCCTTGTGGCTGCCTGCTTTCTCAGCTGGTGAGCCAACAGGCAGCTCGCCTTCTCTCCGTGTTCATAAAATGTCCCCCATGTCTGACGGAGTTGGTGCGCTGCCTTCCTGGTGGTTAGCCGGTTTAAGTCCATTTGTAGCTTTTTCCTCTCCGCCAGAAGCTTTACGGTCAGAGCCTCAGAGTATTATCTGTCGACCTCCAGGTTGAAGTCGATCAATTCTGCCTTGTCGGCCAAGAGGTCCGTCTTCAACCTCCACGTGGTGCGTTGGGCACAGTCTGTCTCCATCTCACACCCATGTAATGTGCAGTATGGTCGGAGATGACTGTCACGGAGTATTCCACTCTGACTATTTCTGGAAGCACCATTTCCCCACTGCAAAGAAGTTGATTTGGGTGTATATCTTGTGCACCAGTGGAAAGAATGAGAATTCCTTCGCACTGGGGTGTTGGAACCGCCATGGGGCCACAGCCCCCATCTGTTCCATGAATGCTCCCAGTTCCCTCGCCGTGCCTGTCTTTTTCCCCGTACTGGGGTTTGATCGGTTCGTCAATGGATCGTGTACACAGGGTTCCCTCCCGCAATGATCAATCGATGTGTGTCGATGTTGGGGATTTCCGCCATGGACTTCTTTATGATATCCTTATTGTTGGGTGCGTACACGTTTACCAGGACCATCGCTATCCTGTCTAGGACACCGCTGACCATGACGTACCGGCCCCCTGGGTCTGTAACCGTCTTTGTCACCGTAAACACCGTCCTCTTACTGATCAGGATAGCTACTCCCCTAGCCCTCATCCCGTAACATGAGTGGAATGTCTGTCCCACCCAGCCCTTCCTAACCCACAGTGAGTCCTTCTCCCTCAGATGTGTCTCTTGGAGGAAGACTATCAAACTTCTCAAATGAGCGAAGACTCTGGACCTTTTCACTGGGCCGTTAATTCCCCTGAAATTCTAGGTGATAATCCTGGTGGGGGGTTTCTGTCCCACCCCTGCTGCAGGATCAACCATACATACCTGGTGGACGCTCCTGCACTCTGGGGTTTCCCTTTGTACAGGGGGCACCCAACATGGCCGCCAGTTCACACCATTTAACCTAAAATGTTTCAGTTGATCACAGATTTCTGTCTGAGCCAACCTTAAATAATACAAATTCCACAGATTGTGCTGATATCCACACAGTACAATGCTGTTCACAGTTGTGTTGTCATATTACGGTACAGAGTGGAGTGAAGGCTTACCCTTCTTGAGGAAAAAGGAAAATCAGAAAGCAAATTATCTACTCTTCTTCTAGACTGTCATGTGAGAGTACCTTTAAGAAATGGGTGTTTATAAATGGGTGTGTATATAAATATCTGTAGTGAGAGTACCTTTAAGAAATGGGTGTGTATTACTGCAGTGATGTCAGAGAGTGGGTGGGGCGGAGCAGTCTGTCAGCTTTTTACTTTCGGTTTAGGCTGTTTGCTGTAGGGTGTGTTTTAGTTTTGTTTTCAGAGCTGGATAGCTGCAGTCACAGCCAGAAGGTGTATTAGAGTCTCTCTCTGTAACCTAAAGACTGTAAATCGATCCTGGTGATTTAAAATTCTGATTAGTAAGTTTACAGACAACACAAAGGTTGGTGGAATTGCGGATAGAGATGAGGACTGTCAGAGGATACAGCAGGATTTAGATCATTTGGAGACTTGGGCGGAGAGATGGCAGATGGAGTTTAATCTGGAAAAATGTGAGGTAATGCATTTTGGAAGGTCTAATGCAGGTAGGGAATATACAGTGAATGGTAGAACCCTCAAGAGTATTGAAAGTCAGAGAGATCTAGGTGTACAGGTCCACAGGTCATTGAAAGGGGCAACACAGGTGGAGAAGGTAGTCAAGAAGGCATGCGGAAAGCTTGCCTTCATTGGCCGGGGCATTGAGTATAAGAATTGGCAAGTCATGTTGCAGCTGTATAGAAACTTAGTTAGGCCACACTTGGAGTATAGTGTTCAATTCTGGTCGCCACACTACCAGAAGGATGTGGAGGCTTTAGAGAGGGTGCAGAAGAGATTTAACACGATGTTGCCTGGTATGGAGGGCATTAGATAGGAGGAGCAGTTGAATAAACTCGGTTTGTTCTCACTGGAACAACGGAGGTTGAGGGGCGACCTGATAGAGGTCTACAAAATTATGAGGGGCATAGACAGAGTGGATAGTCAGAGGCTTTTTCCCAGGGTAGAGGGGTTAATTACTAGGGGGCATAGGTTTAAGGTGCGAGGGGCAAGGTTTAGAGGAGATGTACGAGGCAAGTTTTTTACACAGAGGGTCGTGGGTGCCTGGAACTCGCTGCCGGAGGAGGTGGTGGAAGCAGGGACGATAGTGACATTTAAGGGGCATCTTGACAAATACATGAATAGGATGGGAATAGAGGGATACGGTCCCAGGAAGTGTTGAAGATTTTATTTTAGATGGGCAGCATTGTCGGGACAGGTTTGGAGGGCCGAAGGGCCTGTTCCTGCGCTGTACTTTTCTTTGTTCTTTGTTCTTTGTTCTAAAACTAATAACAGTAATGACTTTAACCTGATGTGCTTCTGGTAAAAGGTGTTTTAAGTCATATGGATGTTAAAAGGAAAGCTTAAAGGATTACTTAGTTGTATTTCTTGGGGGTTCTTTTTGAATTAATGGTTGCTAAGATGTTCACTGTATGTTTTAAAAAGGTTAACTTGAGTTCATAGAATAAACATTGTTTTGCTTTAAAAAATACGTTTTCCAGTTCTGCTGTACCACACCTGTAGAGTGGGCCGTGTGCTCCCCATACCACAATCTATTAAAAGTTGTGGGTCAGGTGAACTCCATGAATCACTTTGGGGTTCTCTAAACCCTGGTCCATAACAAATTGGGTGCTCGAGGGGGATAAAAGTCTATCTATTGGATTGGCTTAGTGAACTTAAAGACAGTGAGAGGTGAGCGTATTGTGGTTGTTGTTCAGGTGTCGTATTCTAGTTTAAGTAGGGAGTGTGTTCTGGACAATGGCTCTTTCAGAGGCTCGGAAGTTTCTGGGGGTGGAGACGGTCACACGCAGTACCTTACGGACAGAGACTAAAAGCAGACTGTTAGATTTGGCAAAAACATTGCAGTTAACATTACCTGACAAAATGTGAAAAGGTGAGGTAATTATGGTGGTGGCTAAGCATTTAAAGTTGCCTGAGATACAGTTTGACTCACTGGAAATGGCAAAAATTCAGTTACAAATTAAACAAATGGAACCTGAGAAAAAATTAAAGCAGCTTGAATACAAAAGAGAGAGAGTGGAAAGAGAAAGAGAAAGAGAGGAAAAAGAGAGAGAAGAAAGGCAAACAGAAAGAATAGCCCTAGCAGAACAAAAAGAAAGAGAAAGGGAGATACAGATCTTGGAAAAAGATAAAGAGAGAGAGTTTGAACTTCAGAAAATGGCCATGAAACATGACAGTCAGTTAAAATTGGCAGACGTAAAGGGAAACGTACAGTTGGTTGATAGTGCTGAGGATAGTGAGAAAGCGTCATAGTCGAAGGCTTGGTGGGGATCTATTTAAATATGTCCAAGCATTGCCAAGGTTTGACGAGAAGGAGGTCGAAGCCTTTTTCATTTCATTTGAGAAGGTGGCTAAACAAATGAAATGGCCACAGGACATGTGGGTATTACTGATTCAAACAAAGCTGGTAGGTAGGGTTAGTGAAGTGTTTGCATCACTAACGGAGGAGCTATCTGAGATGTATGAGGAGGTGAAAAAATCCATCTTGGGCGCATTTGAACTCATGTCTGAAGCCTACAGACAAAGGTTTAGAAATTTAAGGAAAGAATTTGGTCAAACATACATGGAGTTTGAAAGGATCAAACAGAGTAATTTTGATAGGTAGATAAGGGCTTTGAAAATATACCAAACGGATGGAGCTCTCAGAGAAATTATACTTTTGGAGGAGTTTAAAAATTCAATTCCTGATGTAGTGAGAACTCATGTGGAAGAGCAGAGGGTGAAAACTGCAAGATTAGCAGCAGAAATGGCAGATGATTATGAATTAGTTCATAAATCAAAGCTTGGTTTCCGACATCAGTTTCAGCCTGTGAGGGATAGAAATTGGGGCCATGAGAAATACTCAAGTGGTAAAGGTAAAGGTGATCTGATGGGAGATAATAAGGAGAATGTACCTCAGATTAAAGAAGAAATCCAGGAGGGTGGAAAAAAAATGAAAAATTTCAAATGTTTTCACTGTAATAAACTAGGCCATGTAAAGTCACAGTGTTGGTGGTTGAAGAAAAGCACTGGGAAGGCTGATGTGGTAAAACACGATAAGACAGTGGGGTTTGTTAAGGGGGTAACGGAAAGCGTAAGTGAAGCGAAGGAGGTGCAAAAGATTGTCCAGCCTGATCAAGAGGTGATTGATAAGAAGGTGCCAGATCTCTTTAAAGAATTTACTTGCGTGGGGAAAGTTTACTCATGTGTATCAGGAGGAGTAGGTAAAGAAGTCACAATTTTAAGAGATACGGGAGCTAGTCAATCTTTAATGGTAAGAGATGAGGAGTTATGTAGTTTGGGAAGAATGTTGCCAGTAAAGGGGTAATATGTGGAATTCAGGGTGAGAGGAGTAGTGTTCCATTATATAAGGTAAGGTTGGAATGTCCAGTGAAGAGTGGTGAAGTGGTCGTAGGAGTAATAGAGAAACTATCTTGTCCAGGAATACAGTTTATCTTGGGTAATGATATAGCTGGATCGCAGGTGGGAGTGATGCCTACTGTGGTTGATAAGCCAATGGAAAATCAGACAACTGAAGTGTTGAAGGACGAATATCCTGGGATTTTTCCGGATTGTGTAGTAACAAGGTCGCAAAGTCACAGGTCAAGGCAAGAGGAGAAATCAAAGAGTGAAGATGAAGTTGAAGTGCAATTATCAGAAACGATTCTTGATCAGATGGTTGAAAAAGAACAAGAACAGGTGGAGGATGAGGCGGATATTTTTAGTTCAGGAAAATTGGTGGAGTTACAACAGAAAGATATAGAAATAAAACGGATGTATCAGAAAGCATACACGGAAGAGGAATCTGAGTGTGTACCAGATTGTTATTACCGTAAAAGTGATGTCTTGTTGAGAAAATGGAGACCTTTGCATATGCAGGCGGATGAAAAGTGGGCAGAAGTTCATCAAGTAGTATTGCCAGTAGGGTATAGAAAGGAGGTGTTGCGAGTTGCACAAGAGGTACCAGTGGGAGGTCGTTTGGGAATAAGAAAAACTCAAGCTAAAATCCAGAAACATTTTTATTGGCCTGGACTACATAAAGATGTAGTTAAATTTTGTCAATCATGTCACACATGTCAAGTGATAGGGAAACCTCAAGCAGTGATAAAACAAGTGCCCTTAATACCCTTTCCAGCATTTGAGGTACCTTTTACAAGGGTCCTAATTGATTGCGGAGGACCGCTTCCTAAAACAAAAAGTGGGAATCAATATCTTTTGACGATAGTGGATGTGTCTACTAGGTTTCCAGAGGCCATTCCAGTACATAATATTACAGCTAAAAAGATTGTGGAGGAGTTACTTAAATTCTTTACTACATATGGACTAACCACAGAAATACAATCGGATCTAGGATCAAATTTTACCTCAAAGTTATTCAAAGAAGTTATGGATAGCTGAGGAATAAAACAATTTAAATCAACTGCGTACCATCCGGAATCGCAGAGAGCTTTAGAAAGGTGGCATCAGACATTAAAGACAATGTTGAGGGCATATTGTCAAGATTATCCAGAGGATTGGGATAAAGGAATTCCATTCGTACTGTTTGCAATTAGGGATGCGCCTAATAAGTCAACCAAACTTAGTCCTTTTGAACTAATTTTTGGTCATGAGGTAAGAGGACCACTTAAATTGATTAAGGAAAAATTGGTGAGTGAGAAATCGTAAATTACATTATTGGATTACGTGTCAAATTTTAGGGAACAATTAAATAGAGCAGGTGAATTGGCTAGACAACATTTAAAAGGTGCGCAAAATGTGATGAAACGGGTAGCGGACAAGAAATCCAAAGTTCGCACTTTTGCCAGTGGAGATAAAGGGCGCGATTCTCCGCTCCCGCACCGGTTGGGAGAATCGCCTGGGTCACCAAATTTTCCCGCGACGCCGGTCGGACGCCCTCCCGCGATTCTCCCAAGCGGCGAGAATGGCCCCGGTGAGTTCCGCGCGGTGCAGACCGGAGAATCGCCCGAGACACCCAAAATGGTGATTCTCCGGCACCCCTGCTATTCTCAGGCCCGGATGGTCCGAGCGGCCTGCCCAAAACGGTGGGTTCCCCCAGGCGCCTTCCACACCTGGTCGCTGCCGGCGGGAACAGCGCGGGAATGCTGGGGGGGCGGCCTGCAGGGGGGGGGGAGGGGGGATCCTGCACCGGGGGGGGCCTCAAATGGGGTCTGGCCTGCGATCAGTGCCCACCAATCATCAGGCCGGCCTCTCTGAAGGAGGACCTCCTTTCTTCCGCAGCCCCGCAAGATCTGTCTGACATCTTCTTGCGGGGCGGACTCGGAGAGGACGGCAACCACGCATGCGCGGGTTGGCGCCGGCCAACCTGCGCATGCGCGGGTGACGCCAGTCATGCGGCGCCGGCCGCGTCATGTATACGGTGCCGCCTTTAAGCGGCGCCAAAGCCTGGCGTGTGTAAATGACGCAGCACCGCTCCTAGCCCATTATCGGGCCCTGAATCGGTCGGGATAGGGGCCGTTTCGCGCCGTCGTGAACCTCAACGGCGTTCACGATGGCGCGAACACTCTGCCTTCATTTCGGAAAATCCCGCCCATAGTTTTAGTATTGTTACCAGTGGTAGGTGAGCCTTTAAAAGCAAGGTTTTGTGGACCTTATCAGATTGAAAGGAAATTAAGTGAGGTGAATTATGTGGTAAAAACACCAGATAGAAGGAAGACTCACCGAGTGTGTCATGTGAATATGCTTAAAAGGTACTTTGAAAGGGAAACAGAGCAAAAGGAGGAGGTTTTAATGATTCTAACTCAAAGTGACGAACCAAATCCAGATGACTGAATTTGACATACCTCAAATTAAATTGGAAAACGAGGATGTTTTTAAAAATTGGGATAAATTGTTGAGTTACCTTCCAGAGGAGAAACGAACTGGCCTGAAAGAGTTATTGATATCACATGGGCATATTTGTGGAGCTAAATTGGGAAGTACTAAAATGGCTATACATGATGTAGATGTGGGAAATGCTGTTCCAATCAAACAACATCCATACAGACTTAACCCTTTAAAATTGGCACAGGTTAACAAAGAGATTGAGAGTATGCTTAAAAATGGCATAATTGAAGTGGGTTGCAGCCAATGGAGCTCACCCATAGTGATGGTACCTAAACCAGACGGTACCGAACGGTTGTGTGTGGACTATAGAAAGGTTAATGCAGTTACAAGAAAGGACTCTTATTGTATCCTATGTTTGGAGGATTGCATTGAGAAAGTGGGACAATCAGCTTTTATTTCCAAACTGGATTTACTTAAAGGTTACTGGCAGGTACCTTTATCCAAAAGGGCGAAGGAGATTTCAGCTTTTGTGACTCCAGATGGTATATACCAATTCAAAGTTATGCCATTTGGCATGAAAAATGCCCCAGCCGCATTTCAACGACTAACAAAGTTGTTTCAGGATTACCCAATTGTGCGGTATACATCGATGATCTGGTAATTTTCAGCCAGACATGGAAAGACCATTTAAAACATCTGATGGAGTTATTCGATCGACTTCAGGAGGCAGGTTTGGTGATAAACCTAGGCAAAAGTGAATTTGGAAAACCCCAAGTCACTTTCCTTGGCCATACAATCGGACAGGGTCTAATGGTCACACGGGATGTGAAACCATCAGTTGTTGAGGAGTTTCCGATACCCTCAAGACGTAGGGAAATAATGCGATATCTTGGCATGAGTGGATTTGTTCGAACATTGGTGAAAAAGCGTGGTTGCTCCACTGATGGACTTGCTGAAGAAATGTCAAAAATTTCAGTGACAGTGGAGTGTCAACATGCATTAGACTGCCTGAAAGCTGCGATAACCAATGCTCCTGTGTTGGAGAATTACAAGGGACTCTGTGATCAGGTTGAACTAAAGTATCTGACTTTAAAGAGAAATGCCGAGGCGTAGAGAAATGGATGGATCGTGCAGAGACCTTCTTGTTCAAAGAGACTGTCAATCAAGAAGGATTTCAGTTGGAGGAAGAAAGAAAAATGGACTATATTATTATGCCTGTTTGCGTGTGGTGTTTTTTTTGAAACGATAAAGCATATTTACTGTGTGCATTTCTTAAAGGATAGTGAAAAAGTGAAAAATGAAACCATCTTGAAATTGATGGGGTTTTTTTTCTTGGGGGGAGGTGTCATGTGAGAGTACCTTTAAGAAATGGGTGTTTATAAATGGGTGTGTATATAAATATCTGTAGTGAGAGTACCTTTAAGAAATGGGTGTTTATTACTGCAGTGATGTCAGAGAGTGGGTGGAGCTGGGTTGTCTGTCAGCTTTTTACTTTCGTTTTAGGCTGTTTGCTGCAGGGTGTGTTTTATTTTCGTTTTCAGAGCTGGATATCTGCAGTCACAGCCAGAAGGTGTATTAGAGTCTCTTTCTGTACCCTAAAGACTGGAAATCGATCCTGGTGATTTAAAACTAAGAACAGTAGTGACTTTAACCTGATGTGGTTCTGGTGAAAGGTGTTTTAAGTCTTATGGATGTTAAAAGGAAAGCTTAAAAGATTACTTAGTGTTGTATTCTTTGGGGGCTGTATTTGAATTAATGGTTGCTGAGATGTTCACTGTTTGTTTTAAAAAGGTTAACTTGAGTTCATAGAATAATCATTGTTTTGCTTTAAAAAATACTTTTCCATTTCTGCTCGACCACACCTGTAGAGTGGGCCGTGTGCTCCCCATACCACAATCTATTAAATGTTGTGGGTCAGGTGAACTCCATGATATACTTTGGGGTTCTCTAAACCCTGGCCCATAACAAGACCTATTGGCAGCTGACAAGCAGGCGATGGCACAGTGGTTTGTTGTTAGGCTAGAGGTGAGGGTGATGTTCTGGGGGCCTTGATTCAAATCCCACCATGGCAGATGGTTGAAATTGAATTCAATAAAAATCTGGAATTAAAAGTCGAATGAAACCATTGTCGATTGTCGTTAAAAAAATATCTGGTTCAGTAATGCTTCAGGGAAGGAAATCTGCCATCCTTATCTGGTCTGGACTACATGTGACTCCAGACCCACAGCAATGTGGTTGACTCTTAACTGCCCTCTGCAATGGCCGAGACACAGTTGAAGGGCAATTATGGATGGGCAACAAATCTACTACTTAATCTTCAGACGTCTCTCGAAGTTGAGGATGACTTGCTTCCACATTAAAAAATGAATTATCTGGTGATTCACATCAACTCCTGACATCCGATCAAAAATGGACAAGGAAACCTCTTGCTGATTACCACATTTTGCCCCTCTCAGCTGCTGAATTAGTACACCTCCATGCTGAACACCATTTGGAGGAAGCACTGAGGATGACAAGGGTACTCTGGGTGGGATATTTTAATATCCATCACCAAGAGTGGCTTATTAGCTCAACCATAGATCAAGCTGTCTTAAAGGACTTAGCTTGCTCGAGTGGTGTTGTGTCAAGTGATGAGGGAAAAACATACTGGACTTGATTCTCACCGACCTGCCTGCTGCAGATGCATCTGTCCAGACAGTATCATTAGGAATGGCCACCATATAGTCCTTGTGGAGCCTCATAATGAGGATATCTTCTATCATGTTGTATGGCACTACCACTATGCCAAAAGGGATAGACTTTGAACAGACCTGGCAATGTAAGACAAGGCATCCATGAGGCACTGTAGGCCATCAGCAGCAGCAGAATTGTACTTAACCAAAATCTGTAACATCATGGCCTGACATATATTCTAGTCCACCATTCGCACCAAGCCAGGGGATCAATTCTGGTTCAGGAAAGAGAATAGGAGAGCATGTCAGGAGCGATACCAGAAACCCTAAAAATGAGGCGTCAGCTGGTAAAGTTACAACATAGGACTACTTGTGTGCCAAACAACATAAGCAGCAGGTGGTAGACAGAGCTAAACGATCTCACAATCAACGGATCAGACCTAGGTTCTGCAGTCCTGCCGCATCCAGACATAAAAATGAAAAATTGAAAAATGAAATTTGCTTATTGTCAAAAGTAAGCTTCAAATGAAGTTACTGTGAAAAGCCCCTAGTCGCCACATTCTGGCGCCTGTTCGGGGAGGCTGGTATGGGAATTGAACCGTGCTGCTGGCCTGCCTTGGCCTGCTTTCAAAGCCAGCAATTTAGCCCTGTGCTAAACAGCCCCAAATATTGGTGGGCAATGAAACAACTCACTGGAGGAGGAGACTCCACAAATTTCCCTGTCCTCTATGATGGGGGAGCCCAGGACATCAGTGCAAAAGATAAGGCTGAAACATTTGCAATAACCATCAACCAGACATGCCGAGTGGATGATCCAGCTTGGCTTCCTCCATAAATCCCCAGCATCTCAGGTATCAGTCTTCAGCCAATTTGATTCATTCCATGTGTTGTCAAGAAACAGCTGAAGGCACTGGATTCTGCAAAGGCTATGGGCCCTGGCGATACTGCGGAAGTAATACCGAGGACATGTGCTCCAGAACTTGCCCCGCCCCTAGTTAAGTTGTTCTAGAACTACAACATTGGCATCTACCCAGCAATGAGGAAAATTGCCCAGATATGTCCTGTACACAAAAAGCAGGACAAATATATCCCGTCAAATTACCATCCCATCACTCTACCTGATCATCAGTAAATTGATGGAAGGCGTCTTCAAGTGCTGTCAAGTGACACTTGCTTAGCAATAACCAGCTCACTGATGCTCCCTTTGTGTTTCGTCAGCGCCACTCAGCTCCTGACCTCATGCTGTAGCTAGATTTCTAGGCGTTTACAGCAGAGAAGGGCAGCACAGAAGCAAGCCAATCGGCCTATCATGTCCATGTCAGTCAACAAAGCTCTGACTGCACTAATCACATTTCCCAGTCCTTGGCCCATAGCCCTGGAGGTTATGACAGCGCATGTGAATATCTAAATAATTCTTAAATATTGCGAGAGATTCTGACTCAACCGCCCTTTCAGACCAACCTCTGAGTGGAAAAGCTTCTCCTCAGCTCCCTGTTAGCCTTCTACCTCACATCTATGCTTCCTAGTTATTGACCCTTCTACAAATGGAAAAAGTGCCTTCCTATCTTTCCCATCTATACCCCTTATAATCTTATACACCTCTATCAGGTCCTCTCTCAACCTTTGCTACAGCCTCAAAACGGCCTCATCCTATCCAATCTCTCCTCATAGATCAGGCCCTCCACCCGGCAGTATCCTGGGAAGTCTCCTCTCCAGTGCACTAATGCACTTCATATAATGTGTTGACCAGAACTGCACATAATACTCCAGTTGTGGCCTAACCAGCATTTCATGCAGATCCAGCATGACATTCCTACTCTTGTATTCTATGCCTCACCTAATGGAGGCAAGTATCCTATGCCTTCTTAATCACCTGATCTACCTGTCCAGCCACCTTCGGGGATCTGTAGATATGTACTCCAAGGTCTGCTGATCTTCAGTACTTTCCAGGATCCTTGTTTCAAACATGGAAAAAAGAGCTGAAATCTGGAGGTGATGTGAAAGTAAGTGCCCTTGATATCAAGGCCGCGTTTGACTGAGCATGGCATCAAGGAGCCCTAGCTAAACTACAGTCAATGGAAATCAGGGGAAAACTCTTCGGTTGGTTGGAGTCATACATGGCATAATGGAAGATGGTTGTGGTGAATGGAGGTCAATCATCTCAACTCCAGGAAACCACTTCAGGAGTTCCTCATGCCCAACCATCTACAGCTGCTTCTTCAATGACCTCTCTTCCATCATAAGGTCATAAGTGAGCATGTTCACTGATGATTGAACAATGTTTAGCTTGGACGGCCAAGAGACAAGTAACACCCGTGCCACACAAGTGCCAGGCAATGACCATCTCCAACAAGAGAGAACATAACCATCACACCTTGAAATTGAATTCTGGGGCAATTTAGCGTGGCCAATCCACCTAGACTGCACAGCTTTGGGTTGTGGGGGTGATACCCATGTAGACACGGGGAGAATGTGCAAACTCCACACGGACGGTGATCCAGGGCCAGGATCGAACACGGGTCCCCAGCACCATGAGGCAGCAGTACTAACCACTGCGCCACCGTGCTGCCATCTGTGGGTGTATATACACCACAGGGACTGCAGGTTGCTCACAACCACCTTCTCAAAAGCAACTAGGGATGGACAATGAATGCTGGCCTAGCCAGCAATGCCCACATCCCTTAAATAAATTAAAAAAAGCAGCTGACAACAGACTGAAGAAGCATTGTTAAAAGCCCTTTGCTAATGTGAAAGTAGGTGGTACACAGAGATTTTGATTGGGTGGAATGTTTTCTTATTAAGATTAAATCCTGGCATTTAAAAGTTTATTGGATAAACATATGGATGATAATGGCATAGTGTAGGTTAGATGGCTTTTGTTTCGGTGCAACATCATGAGCCGAAGGGCCTGTACTGCGCTGTATCGTTCTATGTTCTATGTTCTATTTATTACCAAGCCACCTCCTTCTGTGTCAAGAATAATTTTCCTTGACTGATTTCCTCACACTAGAAATGCACAGCTCTTGATTTAATTCTACTCCTTGGAGGGATACCTTTGCACACATTCATAAAAACTCTTCAGATTGTCTTGTTCCTACCTCCATGAAAATGGGCTGGATTTTACATGCTCCTGCTCCAGGCGTGTTTCAGTGAGAGGCATGTAAAATAGGATGAGTGCCAACCCCACGACCTTTCTGCCCACACCCAAGCTCACACCCATAATACAAGGTGGGGCGGGCACTGATATAGGCAGCTCACCTGCCATATTTAGATAATCAAGGGTCAATTGAGCTTGTTATCAAACTAACTGACGCCGATAATACGGTGCTCACGCAGTTGGCGTGAGCAGTCAGGCGGGAATGGGAAGCGCATCTTTTTAAAAAACATTTATTTAAAGGTGAGAAGGAAAGGGGTGAGAAGGAAGGGGGACCCACCCCCCCTAGAAGGAAGGGGGTGAGAAGGAAAGGGGACCCGCCCCCCCTAGAAGGAAGAGGGTGAGAAGGAAGGTGGCCCCCCCCCTAAGATAGTGCCCTCTTCCTTCCTATCCATCTGCTCTATAAAACAAACCACCCCTGGTCTTCCGGGTCGCGGCGATGCGGAGCTAAGCCGCGCGAGTCGGCAGCTCCCGCAGAAACGGACTTTTGGGCCCGCTAATGGAGCCCCAACGGACCTGTAAAAAAAAAACCAACCCGTGGGGAAGAACGGAGGAAGCCCCCTACAGCCCTGCATGGACCGGACCCGCAGTGAAACGGCGAGGAAAGCGGCCCTGGAGCAGCGGGAGAAGAAAGAAGAAAAAAACAAAATGGCGGCACCCACAGACAGAGAGGAGATGAAAGAGTTCATCAAGTGCTGCTTCGAGGAGCTGCGTAAGGAGATGGTGGCGACTATACGGGCAATGGTGGAAAAACTTGGAGCAGCCCAGAAAGCCCAAGAGGTGAAGATTCAGGAGATCCAGGAAAAAGTGAGCGAGAACAACGACGAGCTAGTGGGGCTGGCGGAGAGAGTGGAGCGGCACGAGGCGCCGCACAGGACGTGGGCGGGAAGACTCGAGGACCTGGAGAACAGATCAAGGAGAAACAACTTGAGGATCCTGGGTCTCCCAGAAGGAATGGAGGGGGCCGATGCCGTGGCATATGCGGGCACAATGATCGGGACGCTGATGGGTGCGGAGGCCCCCCCGGGATTGCTGGAGCTGGATGGGGCGCACCGAGTGCTAGCGAGGAAGCCCAATGCAAAAGAGCAGCCAAGGGCGATGGTGGTGCGATTTCACCGGTTTACGGACAGAGAGAGGGTCCTGAAATGGGCCAAGAAGGAACGGAGCAGCAAGTGGGACAATGCGGAGATCAGAATATACCCGGACTGGAGCGCGGAGGTCGCTAAGCGGAGAGCGGGTTTCAACCGGGCCAAAGCGGTGCTGCATCGGAAAGGAGTGAAATTTGGAATGCTGCAGCCAGCGCGACTGTGGGTTACACATAATGGCCAACACCACTACTTCGAAACGCCCGAAGAGGCGTGGACCTTTATACTAGCTGAAAAATTGGACTCTAATTGAGGGTTTGTGTGGGAGGGGGGTGTTTGAGGGGTGAAGTATGATGTTTGTTGTATATAGGGGGTCAACCACGCGCAGGAAAGGATATATGGGCTGGGGGAGAGGGACAAGGCCATGACAGGAGCAGCGCCATGGGGCGCGGGGCAGGCTTTGGAAAGCGCGGGGTTGTCTTTCCCGCGCGCGGCAAAAAAAATAAATAAAAAGGGCGGGAAGGGGACAAAGGAATGTACATTGATTGGGAGAGTCCCACACGGGGGGGGGGGTTAAAGGGATGGTGGGGGAAGCCGGGGTCAGCAGGTGCCAGCTGACTTACGGGAGGGATATGGGGGGAGCAAAAAAGCTAGACGGGGATCTAGCGGGAGGGGGGGGGGGAAGGGGGGGGAGAGGAGGGAGGTGGGGAAGGGGGGGGGGAAGGGTTGCTGCTGCACTGGCCGAAAGAGAATGGGACACAGAAGAGGTGGCTGGGACGGGGGTCCCCCAGCTGGGGGACTGGAGAGTGAGGGAGACGCGGACAAGGAGATCAAGGAGATGGATAGTCGGCGCGGGGGGGTGGGGGGGGGGGGGGGGGGTGGGTGGGGAGGGTGCGAGTCCCTCCAATCCGGCTGATAACTTGGAACGTGAGGGGCCTGAATGGGCCGGTGAAGCGGGCTCGAGTGTTCGCGCACTTGAAGGGACTGAAGGCAGATGTGGCAATGCTCCAAGAGACACACCTGAAGGTGGCGGACCTGGTCAGGTTAAGAAAGGGACGGGTAGGACAGGTATTTCACTCGGGATTGGACGCAAAAAATAGAGGGGTGGCAATTCTGGTGGGAAAGCATGTGTCATTTGAGGCCAAGACTATCGTAGCGGATAATGGAGGGAGATATGTGATGGTGAGCGGTAGGTTGCAAGGGACGTGGGTGGTGTTGGTAAATGTATACGCCCTGAACTGGGATGATGCTGGATTCATGAAGCGCATGTTGGGGCGCATTCCGGACCTGGAGAAAGGAGGCCTGATACTGGGAGGGGACTTCAATACGGTGCTGGACCCAGCACTGGACCGCTCCAGATCAAGGACGGGAAGGAGGCCGGCGGCGGCCAAGGTACTTAGGGGGTTTATGGATCAGATGGGGGAAGTGGACCCATGGAGATTTGCAAGACCGCAGGCCAGGGAATTTTATTTTTTCTCCCACGTGCATAAGGCTTACTCCCGGATAGATTTCTTTGTTCTGGGCAGGGCGCTCATCCTGAGAGTGGGGGGGACGGAATATTCGGCCATAGCCGTTTCGGACCATGCCCCGCACTGGCTGGAACTGGAGCTGGGAGAGGAGAGGGACCAACGCCGGCTGTGGCGGCGGGATGTGGGACTGCTGGCCGATGAGGTGGTGTGTGGGAAGGTGAGGGGGTGTATTGAAAGGTACTTGGAGGCCAACGACAACGGGGAGGTGCGAGTGGGGGTGGTATGGGAGGCGTTGAAGGTGGTGATCAGGGGAGAGCTGATCTCCATCAGGGCTCATAGGGAGAAGATAGAGGGAATGGAAAGGGAGAGGTTAGTAGGGGAGATCTTGAGAGTGGACAGGAGATACGCAGAGGCCCCGGAGGAAAGATTACTTGGGGAAAGGCGACGGCTCCAGACGGAGTTTGACCTGCTGACCACGGGCAAGGCGGAGGCACAGTGGAGGAAGGCGCAAGGGGCGACTTACAAGTACGGGGAAAAGGCTAGTCGGATGCTGGCGTACCAGCTCCGTAAGAGGGCGGCGGCGAGGGAAATAGGGGGAATCAAAGATGGAAGGGGAGCCACGGTACGTAGTGCAACGAAAATAAATAAGGTATTTAAGGACTTTTATGAAGAGCTGTACAGATCCCACCCCCCAGGGGGGGAAGGGGGGATGAGGCGATTCCTGGACCACCTGGGGTTCCCGAGGGTGGAGGAGCAGGAGGCGGTTGGTTTGGGGACACCAATTGGGCTGGAGGAGTTGAGTAAGGGTTTGGGGAGCATGCAGGCGGGGAAGGCCCCGCGGCCGGACGGGTTCCCGGTGGAATTCTACAGAAAATATGTGGACCTGCTGGCCCCGCTACTAGTGAGGACCTTCAACGAGGCAAGAGAGGAGGGAACCCTGCCCCAGATAATGTCGGAGGCGACAATCTCCCTGATCCTAAAGCGAGACAAGGATCCACTGCAATGTGGATCGTACAGGCCGATTTTGCTCCTCAATGTGGATGCTAAGCTATTGGCGAAGGTACTGGCCACTAGGATTGAGGACTGTGTCCCGGGGGTGATTCACGAGGACCAAACGGGATTCGTAAAGGGCAGGCAGTTAAATACCAATGTGCGGCAGCTCTTAAACGTGATAACGATGACATCGGAGGAGGGAGAGGCGGAGATAGTGGCAGCTATGGACGCAGAAAAAGCCTTTGACCGAGTAGAGTGGGAGTACCTCTGGGAGGTATTGCGCAGGTTTGGGTTCGGGGGAGGGTTTATTAGATGGGTTAAGCTCCTTTACAGTGCCCCGGTGGCGAGCGTAGTGACAAACCGGCGGAGGTCAGAGTACTTTCGGCTGTACCGAGGGACGAGACAGGGGTGCCCCCTGTCCCCCCTGTTGTTTGCATTGGCGATCGAACCCTTGGCCATATCACTTAGGGAGTCTCAGAAATGGAGGGGGATAGTCCGCGGGGGAGAGGAGCATCGGGTATCGCTATATGCGGATGACCTGCTGCTATACCCAATGGAGGGGATGGTGGAGGTCATGCAGACTCTGAAGGAGTTGGGAGAGTTTTCGGGCTACAAGCTTAATGTAGAGAAGAGTGAGCTTTTTGTATTACAGGCAGGGGACCAAGAAAGAGGGATAGGGGACCTGCCGCTGAGGAGGGCGGAGAGGAGTTTTCGGTATCTGGGGATCCAGATAGCCAGAAGTTGGGGGGCCCTACATAAATTGAATTTGACGAGGGTGGTGGAGCAAATGGAGGAGGATTTTAAAAGATGGGGCATGCTCCCGCTCTCGTTGGCGGGTAGGGTGCAGTCGGTCAAAATGGTGGTCCTTCTGAGGTTTTTGTTCGTGTTTCAGTGACTCCCCATCGTGATCACCAAGGGCTTTTTCAAGAGAGTAGGTAGGAGTATTATGGGGTATGTGTGGGCAAATAAGACCCCGAGGGTTAGGAGAGGGTTCTTGGAACGCAGCAGGGACCGAGGAGGGTTGGCTTTGCCAAACCTAGAGAGTTACTACTGGGCAGCAAATGTGGCGATGATCCGTAAGTGGGTTATGGAGGGAGAGGGGGGCGGCATGGAAGAGGATGGAGATGGCGTCCTGCAAAGGAACGAGCCTGGGGGCGTTGGTAACGGCACCGCTGCCGCTCTCGCTGACAAAATATACCACAAGCCCGGTGGTGGCGGCAACATTAAAGATCTGGGGCCAGTGGAGAAGACACAGGGGTGCAATGGGAGCATCGGTGTGGTCCCCGATCAGGGGTAACCACCGGTTTGTCCCGGGGAAGATGGACGGGGGGTTCCAAGGCTGGCATAGGGTGGGGATAAGAAGAATGGGGGCCCTGTTCATTGATGGGACATTTGCGAGTCTAGGGGCACTGGAGGAGAAATTTGAGTTACCCCCGGGAAATGCATTTAGATATATGCAGGTGAGGGCTTTTGTGAGGCGACAGGTGAGGGAATTTCCATTGCTCCCGGCACAAGAAGCTCAAGATAGGGTGATCTCGGGGGTATGGGTCGGGGAGGGCAAGGTGTCGGAAATATACAAAGAGATGAAAGAAGAGGGGGAAGCGCTAGTAGAAGAACTGGAAGGTAAATGGGAGGAGGAGCTGGGGGAGGAGATTGAGGAAGGGCTATGGGCCGACGCCCTGGGTAAGGTTAATACCTCTTCCTCGTGTGCCAGGCTCAGTCTGATACAATTTAAGGTGGTTCACAGAGCGCATTTGACGAGGGCGAGGCTGAGTAGGTTCTTTGGGGTAGAGGATAGATGTGAAAGATGTTCAGGGAGCCCGGTGAACCATGTCCATATGTTTTGGTCATGCCCGGCACTGGAGGGGTTCTGGAGAGGAGTGGCGGGAGTAATATCCCAGGTGGTGAAAGTCCGGGTCAAGCCAAGCTGGGGGCTAGCAATATTTGGAGTAGTGGATGAGCCGGGAGTGCAGGAGGCGTAAGAGGCCGGAATTCTGGCCTTTGCGTCCCTAGTAGCCCGGCGAAGGGTCTTGCTATTGTGGAAGGAGGCGAAGCCCCCTAGCCTGGAGGCCTGGATTAATGACATGGCGGGGTTCATAAAATTGGAGAGAATTAAGTTTGCTTTGAGAGGGTCTGCACAGGGGTTTTACAGGCGGTGGCAACCGTTCCTAGATTATCTCGCGGAGCGTTAGAAGAAGGACGATCAGCAGCAGCAGCAACCCTGGGGGGTGGGGACAGGACGAGAGACTGTCTGAGGAGATGGATGAGCGGGAGATAGCATGGAGGGTGGGGGGAAATGGTACGCGCGGCCAAGAGCCAGTGTATAAAGCTATGTAAATATACCATCTTGCCTTGTATATATCTTGCTCAGGGAGAATTTGCGTTATTTTGTTACGGGGGGGGGGGGGGGGGGGGTTATTGTTTGTAAGGGGAAAAAATTGTGTTGTTATAAAACCTTAATAAAAATATTTAAAAAGAAAAAAACCCACCCCTGATGTATTGGGTGTTCTGGATCACATACAGGTTACCAACCTTGAAATAGTGCAACACTATTTTATTGAATCATTAACTGTTTAAACATACTTAGACTGTGGGTTAAAACGATACTAGCTTTAACTAAAGACCTTTGCCTTGTCCTAACCCGTCGATGCACTCAGCACATGGTGAATGTCTGTGTTGCAGGCTGTGAGCTCTGTCCTCCTAGCTAGATGCAACTCGAATGAGCGGGAACTCTGATGCCCCCTGTCTTTCTATTGCGTATGCTCTCACTGGTGATTGGCTGCGGTGTTGTGTGTGTTGATTGGTCCCACTGTGTGTCCATCAGTGTGTGTCTGCACCATGATATACTGGTGTATATTATGACAACCCCCAACCCAGTCACACCCCTCCCTAAACTGTCCAACCCTCCCCGCTGAATACCCCAGACTTACTTTGCTCTGGGATCCATTAGGCATTCTTCTTTGGAACTGATTGCAGCCCTGGAAATGCCTATTTATGCCAGGGCCAAGGAGAGAAATCATGGGCTCTGGTGCTTCTCCTCTTCCTGGCCCCTTATTCCCTCCACATTTTAACTCTTCCTTTTAACCATGCATGATAATTTTCCCCCTCCAACATTCACCCATCAATTCACCAAACAATCAAAGAAATTCCCTAGTAAAATGATAATGTCCATTGTTGGCATCTGGTTACAAATGTCATCTGATATATATATATATAATGATATATATAACATGGGTCATTAATATCAAGAGCAGCAACAACATAATGCACTGTTTCATAGCATTTCATAGAATTTACAGTGCAGAAGGAGGCCATTCGGCCCATCGAGTCTGCACCGGCTCTTGGAAAGAGCACCCCACCCAAGGCCAACACCTCCACCCCATCCCCACAACCCAACCCAACACCAAGGGCAATTTTGGACACTAAGGGCAATTTAGCACGGCCAATCCACCTAACCTGCACATCTTTGGACTGTGGGAGGAAACCGGAGCACCCGGAGGAAACCCATGCACGCACGGGGAGAAAGTGCAAACTCCACACAGACAGTGACCCAAGCCGGAATCGAACCTGGGACCCTGGAGCTGTGAAGCAATTGTGCTATCCGCAATGCTACCGTGCTAGTTTGTACACATCCTTTCGGTGATCCCACCGCGACTATTAAACAAACCGGAGAATACAAATTTTACTTTAACAGCTTAACAATTAAGCAATATTGTTAATTTGATGGGGAAATGCCCCATTAGTTATTTAAAACACTGTGCAGCCAATAACACCCATGTTCTGTACATTGCATCATCAGGACACAGTGAAAGTAAATTCATATTTGGAGGAACGCTCCAGTAGAAATTGGAATGATAGAACAACATAGGTCTTCATTGTCAGTGAGATGCATTGGAATCCTCAGGTGTCTCTGTGTGACACAACGTTTTAAGAGGCCAAAGGACAAAGATGAATGGTTCACTATTTGGGGGAACGATTCAGTCCAAAGTTTTTGAGGTGTGAGAGAAACAGACAATTAAGTGGAACATTTTAATTAATAAATAAGAAAGTCCAACAGCTTAAAAAAAGAACATGACAGTAAAACTTAGAGAAAAATCAATTCTCAAAGCACTTACATCAAGGATTGAATTTCTATAAAAGCCCTTTATGGTAAAAGCTCATTGTGCTGTTTCACTGGGATTTCTTTTTCTTTGCTAAAGTTGCAATGGGTTGGAATTGTTACCTGCAGAAACATTTATGTCACACTGTGTGACCACCTTCAGTTAGGTTTTAAATAGGGAGGCGCAGGGTCAGGGTGAACCTAGGATGGAATAAAGATTTGTAAAATCTGACTTAAAGTGACAAATAGGATTCTATTCCCAGACGTTGCAAGAGTAATAAAACGGGTGACAGTGAGTCAACATCCGGTTTTGCATCATTCCCTGTTTTTAGTTTCATTACATTTATTTTGGTGAGGCCCAAGATTCTCAAGCGTGCAACATCCCTCCCAAGCCCTCACACCCTCAACCTCTCTCCAAATTCCTCCAATCGTCCCACTTTCCCCCCAAACACGCCCAGCTCCGCTCCTCCAATGCCCCTCCAAACCTAACACTAACCGTAAAACCCCTCCCCTCCGCACACGTTCACACACACAGATTCTCAGATTACAGGGATTTCACTTGCCATTTTTCAACCAAGAGCACTCTCGTTACAGTTACTGTGCTGCTGTTGACCTTTGAGCAGATTTGTGGTTTTCTGGCAGTCTTTAAAAAAAAAACAATCCGAACCATGAAGCTGGCTGAAGTTAAGAAGCAGCAGCAGCACAGCCTGACGGTTCTAGTTGATTTAAAGCTGGCCCTTCAGGTCTGAGGCTCTGGCTGTTCAGTGTGGACGGCTTGAGAACTCCATTCGAATCACCAAACGTGGGCGTTTCCAGCCCCAGAGCCACAATATTTCTCACCCTTCGCACCCCCTCTCCTGGGTCTTGTTGGCACTGCTTGGATTGCTGGAGCAGCCAACCAGTTGGATTGGGCGGCATGGTAGCACAGTGGTTAGCATTGTTGCTTCACAGCTCCAGGGTCCCAGGTTCGATTCCCGGCTTGGGTCACTGTCTGTGCGGAGTCTGCATGTTCTCCCCGTGTCTGCGTGGGTTTCCTCCGGGTGCTCCGGTTTCCTCCCACAGTCCAAAGATGTGCAGGTTAGGTGGATTGGCCATGCTAAATTGCTCTTAGTGTCCAAAAAGGTTAGGTGGGGTTACTGGGTTGCGCGGATAGGGTGGAGGTGTGTGCTTATGTAGGGTGCTCTTTCCAAGAGCCGGTGCAGACTCGATAGGCCAAATGGCCTCCTTCTGCACTGTAGATTATGTGATTGGCCAGCAGCTCCCGAGCATGGGGCTTGCTTTCCAGTGAGGACATAATGGCTAAAAGCAAATTACAGCGGATGCTGGAATCTGAGACGAAAGAGAAAATGCTGGAAAACCTCAGCAGGGCAGGCAGCATCTGCCGGGAGAGAAAAGAGCTAACGTTTCGAGTCCTAGGACTCTTTGTCAAAGCATGATGCCCAGTAGATGCATATGCCATACTTTTTTCAGAGGCTTTAGTTAGCTTTCCACCCAACCAGCTCCCCCCCGCCTCCCCCGCACCTGCCCCCATGACCCACCCCCCCGACCCAGGATGACAAACCAACAAGATAACGTTTTTGACACTGGGCAGGCCCAAATTGGCCAGATAACCTGAAATCGCGTTTCCAACCCAATCTCACCCAGGAGTGGATTCCACGTTCGCTTCCAGGCCTGCCAATCGCATGCACCTGACAAAACGTGCAAAATTCAGGCCCATGTTAATTCCTCAAGTGCACCATCTGTACCCCTCAACTGGGTGCCTCTGAGATGCTGAGGGAGAAAGCTAATGACGGTACTGCTGTTGTTGAAAAGAGTCATCTAACTCGAAACGTTAGCTCTTTTCTCTCAGGACGTGATGCAGGTTGGCGTTCAACAGGGCAGCTCTCCACCAACCGACATCTAGGGGTCGTGGAGTTCAGGGGCAAGCTGTCCACCCCCCCCCCCCCCCACCACCCCCCACCCCGCCCAACCCCCGCCCAATATTAAGCTGTCCAATAGCATTCATTAGTTTTGCGATTGCATTTTTAATAGGCTTACAGTATCATCAAGGTTTCAGAAAGCTGGCGGAGGGAGAATAATAATAATGAGCACAAATTTGCAGAGATGGATCTTGACCATATAATGATGTGGGTACTCCTCACTGTTCCAATATGGGCCTGTGTGACAAGGGCCTGAAATATTTCTTATTGTGCGGCTTCAAAGGAGGTATTTCCGTATGAAGGGGATGGGGAAGAAAGTGAAGAGAACCCGGAGAACTTTCTTTACTATGTCGACCGATGAGGACTCATGTTGACAAGCCTAATGCTTGACCATGTGTGTAACAAAAATTGAATTGATTCATGCCTCTAAATATCTGCCTGGATTCTTTGATTTAAAGATTGGTCCATTGCCTTTATTTAATTAACAACATCAATCGGCTGCACAGTGAAATGCAATCATTGAAAAGGTTCATTTGAGTGAACAAAGGCAAAACTCTGAGCAGGGCACCAGAAAAAGAGGCAGCGAAAGGGGAAACATGTTGGAGATAGATGAAAGCATTCCTCCGCAAACAAGGGGTGGAGCAGCAAAGGTATGAAGTGTAGGGTCTGAGCCTGGAAATCCTTGGGGCCCTGCACACCCAGCATTAATATGGTGGAGTGGCACTTAAGACCAACAGAATTGGGGAATGTTTACCCAGCCAAATATTCTGAGGTCAGCTGACTTAGACAGTAAATGCAGAGCAAGGGCCTGAGTCTCGCCTGCTGGAGCCAGAGGCCTGAGCCAGCCGGGTTGGTGGGGAAGGGGTGCGCCTGGTGTCACCTAGAAAGTTGGATAAGTGGGGGAGAAACAAGGATACAACTTTTGTTTTTAATGTAGGGCTTTGTGCCGTTGAAGGAATGAGCAGGTTCTGGGGCAAAAGAAGGGAAAAAGGGAATTTCTACATTTTCACAGTTTGTAAAAGTGCAGCTAGCATCAATTCGAGAACGGAGGAATTACATTGCTGGGACGGGAATCACACGTAGCAGGATGTGGCTGCGTGTCCAAGTGGAACTTCCATAATCCCGAGGATCTCCTTGAACTGCCAGGGGCAGTTTGGTGATTTCAGTTGAATTAGGCAGAAGCACACGACTGCTTCGCATCTATTAGTACATCAGCTGGCACCAGAAGCAAAGTTAGGTGACAGCACTGCTATTGAGTGTTTCCCAATCTGTACTGCTCGCTAACACGTAGCAATCTCGCAGCTTAGGTCCTTATTCCCTGACACCTACTCCTATCAACGAAAGTAAATAAAAAAAGCTTACTATTTACTATACTCCTTACCTACTGTCTTTATTTACTACCATCCATTCCATGAATTCTAATTGTGACTGCAGGATCTGGAGACTGCAGCAGTTAAATTACATATGAATCGTCCTGTAAGTGAAGAGAGCACAGTGACAGGGAACACCAGGTCACTAGAGGAGAATATGCCAATGCCCAGCTATAAAGCCTCACAAAGAGGGAGCAGAGATCATAATTGGCTTCTACTCTGAGGTTGGAGATGCACAAATCCTTGTCTTTTTTTGTCAACAGATAACATTTGTTTTCCAATATTTCTAATGCTTTCTAATCTCTTCACAGACTAATGCCCTTTTTATATGAAATCTATAAAGTAACTGATTATGTTACAATTCTGCTCAAGTACACGCCAATTTATTTCCTGAATCGGATACATGCCAGGAAACAATTAAGATTATTTCTGAAGAACAAGCCCTTCCATTCCCTTCAACCGCAGCAGTACCGTCATTAGCTTTCTCCCTCAGCTTGTCAGAGGCACCAGTTGAGGGGTACAGATGGTGCACTTGAGGAATTAACATGGGCCTGAATTTTGCACCTGTCGTGTGCATGCGATTGGCAGGCCTGGAAGCGAATGTGGAATCCACTCCTGGGTGAGATTGGGTTGGAAACGTGATTTCAGGTGATCTGGCCAATTTGGACCTGCCCAGTGTGAAAAACGTTATTTTGTTGGTTTGTCATCCTGGGTCGGGGGGTGGATCAGGGGGGCAGGTGGGGGGGGGGGGGGGCTTGTTGGGTGGAAAGCTAACTAAAGCCTCTGAAAAGATTATGGCATATGCATCTACTGGGCATCATGCCAGGCAAGAGTGGGTACCAAATTGACATTGAACTGTGTGGAGCTGTGTTTCTGGGTGGTTATTCCTCATTGTGGTTTGCTTAATAGCACTGAAATCAATGCTGGCTAAGGCCGGACGATCTTCCCTCTTGCCCTGGGTGCATTGAATGGTGAGGTGTGCTACTCTGACGTACACAACTGACCTGGTCCTTGGGGAATGGAGGGTGGGGGTGGTCAGGGGTGGTGAGGAGGGGGGGGGGGGGGGGGGGGGGGGTTGGCCATGTTGGAATGGTGCTGCAGGTAGTGGGTGAATTCATGAATTATCTTCTGCCTGTTCAGGAGAAGAGAAGCCATAAAACTGGTGAGCTGGAGTGCTCATTCTGTTGAGATAAAAGATGGATGACCTGGAGCTGGAATTCCAGAACAGAGCTTTATTAAAGAGCTGGCGGATAAGCTGCTTGACATCTCTGTGGGCTCCTCTCAGGTCACTCCGGATGGCGACAGCTGCTCCTCTCCCTCTCTGCCAGTGACCGTGGCATCTGATGAGGCCGCGGCAACTGAGGAGTGACCAGCTACGGTGCTGGATGCATCCTCTCAGGCACCATCTGCACTGGCTCCACCGACCAGAGGAAAACTGTCAAGGTCATCAGAACCGACAGGACAGCAGAGTCAGTAATCTGCCTTCAATGCCAGTGGCAGCGAGGGAGTGGGTGGCACCGCGGCATATCTCCTGAACGTAAGGTTGAGGCACCATGATCTCAAGAGGGGGTTTTCCCAGACGGCATTAGTTTATTTTTTCAGTTTTAGATGTTCTCGTTGTGTGACTATTAACACAAGATAAAGTGATGTTCCTTTTGTGCAACCCCTGACAAGAGACATGGCCTCAGTGTCCTTCACGTTTTTCATAGGTGTTGGGCATTGCATGCTCATTACAGATGGAAGAGATTGCAAACTTTATTACAAAGGTTACGAATCAACATTGGGGTCATAGGAGATCCTCATCAGGAATGTTTTGAAAGGAGGTACCACTCTTGGCCTGAGTTTCAAGCCTTGCCTTGGATGCCTAACTGAATGTGTGGAGAATCAAGGCCTCCTTGGTGTCCCTGCCTCCCTGAACATTCCTCTCATCTGCCTCCACATCCCCACCCTGGGTCCCCCCAGGTTCCTTATCAGAACCATCAGTTGAGTCATCCTCAGCGGCCTGTGGAGCTGCCTCGCTGTCTTCATCCTCCCTGTGTTTCCAGAGCCAGATTATGAAGGGGGGGAGCAGACAATGACTATAAGTGAGACGCGCTCTGGAGGATATTGCAGTGCATCCCCTGATCAGTCCAGGCATCTGAACCTTATCTTTAGCAGCCCAATGGTCCACCCAATCACTGCACTTGTGGAGGTGTGACTCATATTGCACCTCTCCTCCACTTCTGTCCGAGGGCCACGGAGCAGCGTCATGAGTCACCTTTTCAAGGTGTCACCCAGGAGCCACCCGTCCAGCTGAGCTGGAGCCTAGCACAGCCTTGGTACCTGCGAGTGTTGCAGAATGTACACATTATGGAAGCTGCCAGGGTACCTTGCACAAACTTACAGAATCTGGGTTTTGTGATCGCAAACTATCTGAATGTTCATGGAGTGGGACCTCTTTCTGTTCATGAAGGCACCCGGCTCACTCGCTGGCACCTTAATGGCCACATGAGTGCAGTCGATGTCACCCTGGGTGCGGGGGAACCCAGAAATTGCTGCAAAGCCTCTGGCTCACTCGACCTGGCTGACCGAGTCTGTCCAGAAATAAATGAATTTGCTGACCCGTCAAGACAGCATCAGTGACCAGCAGATTGGGACACACCACACATATCCCCACTGACCCCTGGAAAGAACCAGCAGTGAAAATGTTGAGGGCCTGTAACCTTTCGAGTCACTGGCATTGGGTGGCCACTATACAGTTGGAGGCAATCTCCAGCCCAATAATCTGGCACGTGATGGTCACAGTTTCCCCAGAAAGGTGGAGCCTCCTTCAGCACTGGACCTCAGACACATTGATGTTACTACAGCGCTGCCTGTAGACCCTGGATGCAGAATAATGCCATTTTCTGTGGACCCTTCCACCTTTCACTTCCTCCTCGCACTGCACCCCCTTTGCCTGTGCCTCTGCTCCCACAGGTCACTCCCTGGGATGCTATGTGCAGACAGCTGGCCTCCTCTCCTTTCTGGCCCTCAAGTCCTCTTCAGAGCAGGCCTACAGGGAGGTAAAGGAGCAGATATGTAGGCAAATCAGAGAGGTGTGAGAGGAATAGGCTTATAGTAGTAGGGGGTTTCAACTTCACCAATATTAACTGGAAATGCCTCCAAGTGGACCCCCCAACCGGGACAATTACCTGCCCTTGATCTTTCCATTGAGAACTGTCGACGGGACATTGACCGCCTTAATTGTTCTGCCCCCCTCACCTATTCTAATCTCTCTCCTGAATTTTCTGCTCTTCACTCCGTCAGGTCTAACCCCGACTTTGTCATCAAACCTGCCGACAAAGGGGGTGCTGTTGTCGTCTGGCGCACTGACCTCTACCTCGCAGAGGCTGAGCGCCAACTCTCAGACTCTTCCTGTTACTTCCCCATGGACCATGACCAGACCACTGAACATCAACCCATTATCTCCAACACCGTTAGCGACCTCATTTCCTCTGGATGCCTTCCCCCTACGACTTCCAACCTCAGTCTCCCAACCCCGGACAGCCCGCTTTTACCTACTTCCCAAAATCCACAAAATGGACTGTCCCAGCAGGTCCATTGTGCCAGCATGCTCCTGCCCCACCGAACTTATTTCCTCTTATCTTGACTCCATCCTCACTCCTCTGGTCCATTCCCTCCCCACCTACATCCCGGATTCCTCTGATGCCCTGCGTCATATTCACAGCTTCCAATTTGTGGGCCCTAACCGCATTCTATTCACCATGGATGTGCAATCTCTCCACACCTCCATCCCACACCAGGATGGCCTGAGAGCTCTTCGCTTCTTTCTCGAAAAGAGGCCCGGACAATTCCCATCCACCACCACTCTCCTCCGCCTGGCTGAACTCGTTCTATCTCTCACCAACTTCTCCTTCAACTCATCTCACTTTCTCCAAATCAAAGGTGTAGCAATGGGTACCCGCATCTTACCGAGCCATGCTTGCCTTTTTATGGGGTATGTGGAACATTCCTTGTTCCAGGCCTATCCGGGCCCCCTGCCACAACTCCTTTACCGATACATTGATGACTATTTTGGTGCCGCATCATGCTCTCGCCCGGTCCTGGAAAAATTCATCAACTTCGCTTCCAGTTTCCACCCCTCCATCACTTTCACCTGGTCCATCTCAGACCACTTCCCTTCCCTTCCTTGATCTTTCGGTCTCCATTTCGAACAACAGACTATCCACTAATATCCACTACAAGCCCACTGACTCCCATAGCTATCTGGGCAACAGCTCTTCACACCCTAGATCCTGTAAGGACTCCATCCCTTTCTCTCAACTCCTTCGCTTCCATCGCATTTGTTCCGATGATGCCACTTTCCAAAATGGTGCTTCAAAAATGTGTTCCTTCTTCCTCAATCGTGATTTCCCACCTACAGTTGTGGACAGGGCCCTCAACAGTGTGCGGTCCATCTCCCGCGCCACTACCCTCGCCCCCTCCACTCCCTCCCAGAACAAGAATATAGTCCCCCTCGTTCTCACATTTCATCCCACCAGCCTCCGTATGCAAAGCATAATCCTCCGCCATTTTCCCCAACTCCAGCGTGATGCCACCACCAAACGCATCTTCCCTTCACTCCCTCTGTCAGCATTCCGCAGAGACCGTTCCCTCCGAGACAATCTAGTTCACTCCTCCACCATACCCAGTACCTCTCCCATCACCCATGACACCTTCCATGCAATCGCAGAAGGTGTAACACCTGCCCCTTTACCTCTTCCATGCTTAACATCCCAGGCCCAAAACACTCATTCCAGGTTAAGCAGCATTTCACTTGCATCTCTTCCAATTTGATCTATTGCATTCGCTGCTCCCAATATGGTCTCCTCTATATCGGAGAGACCAAATGCAGACTGGGTGATCGCTTTGCTGAGCATCTTCGGTCTATACGCATTCAGGACCCTGACCTTCCCGTTGCTTGCCATTTTAACTTGAGACCCTGCTCCCATGCCCCCATGTCTGTCCTTGGCCTGCTGCAATGTTCCAGTGAAGCTCAACGCAAACTGGAGGAACAACATCTCACCTTCCGGTTAGGCACGCGACAGCCTTACGGCCTGAACATCGAATTCAACAACTTCAGATGATCAGCTCTACCCCACCTCGACTCATTTGTTTCCATTTCATTTCAACTGTCTTTTACCATTTCATTCTTTCTTAATATATATTTAATTCCCACCCCCCAATCTTATCCACCTTTCCTTAATTTTTCTCCTCTTTGCTTCCCCCTTCCCCTCGCCCCACATCTACAGTTCATCCTCTGATTTTAGCTCTGCTGTTTGACCTTTCACGTCTTTTGTTCTCTTAGCACTCTTTCCCCTTGGTTTCTGTGGCCATTAGCACCCGATTTCCCTGGGTTTCTGTGGCTATGACTCATCTTTCATTCTCACTCCACAGTATAAATATTTCCCACTTTCTCTGTCTGTTAGCTTTGACAAAGAGTCATCGGACTCGAAACGTTAGCTCTTTTCTCTCCCTACAGATGCTGCCAGACCTGCTGAGATTTTCCAGCATTTTCTCTTTAACTGGAAGTACCTTAGCGTGAAAAGATTAGATGGGATGGAATGTATAAAATGCATCCAGGTGAACTTTTTGTGCCAGTGCATAAATAGCCCTACTAGAGATGGGTCAGCACTAGACCCAATCCTAGGAACTGAAGCGGGGCAGGTGGTCAAAATGTTAGTGGACAAGCATCTTGGCAATAGTGACCACAATACTCTAAGTTTCAAAGGCAGTATGGAAAGGGATAGGGATAGTCAAGAAATCAAGGGCCCGATTGAACGGCCTCATCTCGCCCAAGTTGGTGATGCAACAAGGCCGTTAAATCTCACAAAAGGCCTCTCGTGAGATTTACGATGCTCGGGACACCTTGCGAAATCTAATGAGATCTCGTGAAACATCCTGATCTGGATCTTGCTCTCACTGGGCGGGATCAAGATTTCCATATTTAAGTGAGCAGTTAACTTCACTTCAATATGTCTATGCTGGAATATCCCAAGGACCAGGATTGAATACCACACGCCTGGGTGACTTCGCTGTGGCGCCATTTAGCACTGGTTTTCACAAACATGGGCCAGGCGAAAAAGCACTTGGAGGGGTCTCCCAGGAGATCGGAGGCCCTCGGGTGGTCGGGCTGTGGGCCGAGTGGTAGCCTGACACCACTGATGCCACCCAGGTACCGTGACACTACCAGTCTGGCACCTTGGCATTGCCACACATATACCCTGGCAGTGCCAGGTTCTGGCAGGGGTACTGCCAGGATGCCAGCTGGCAATGCCATGGTACCCAGGTGCCAGGTTGCCCATGCTGGGGATCGGGCCTGGGGATGTCCTACCTTTATGAGGGGGACTCGAGGACCCACTAATCAGTAAGTTGGTGGGAGGTCCAGAGACAACGGAGGGGTCCCCGCCCCAATCTTTTCCTGCACTGATTAGTTCAGCTCGTCAGCGCAGGAAATGAAGGTAAGTCCAGCCTCAGTGAGCGTTCCTGGCAAAGGCCCCCCAAAAAACAAAGCCCTGTTGATAGCAGAGTCATTCTTTGCACTACAGGCTCCGAGAAACACCTGCTACTCGTGCACCAAAATTGGACTCTTTTTTCCAGTTAATTCGTGCCCTAAGTGTCTGAATTGGGGGAAGGTCAATTTCCATATCATTTGACAGAATCAGGTAAATGTAGACTGGGGGCAGTTACTTGCAGGTAAATCTACATTTGGAAAGTGGGAGTCTTTTAAAAATGAAATAGTGAGAATTCAGGGCCAACCTGTTCCTCTCAGAGTGAATGCAAGGGTGACGAGGCCAGGACGCCCTGGATGTCAAGGAATATCAAGGGTTTGATAAAGAAAAAAAAGGAAGCATATGGTAGGTATCGAGCATTAAAATGGGGAGACCCTTCAAGGGTAGAGAGAGTGTGGTGGGGTGGGGTGCTTAAAAACGAAATTAAGATGGCAAAGAGGGGCCATGGAATATCATTGGCAGAAAAGATTGAGGAAAAACTCAAGGCATTTTATAAGTATATTTAGAGCAAGAACGTTATCAGGGAAAGAATAGGACCCAGCATGGACCAAAGAGACAAACTGTGCTGGAGGTCTTAAATTAATATTTTTCATCTGTATTTATTCACTAAAGAGAAAGACTTCATCGTTCCTGAGACTAAGTGTTGATTCCTGCACAGGATTTGTGGAGTTCCAGAATGGCAAAACTGGCACCACACCTGGACCGATTCGGCTACTGTGGAGGGGCTAGCACCGGCGTCACGTGGCACACAATCGATTCCAATGAGAAATGGTGTGGGATTTGCTAGTGTCGTGATTGACACTCAGGAGGCTGACAATCTGCAGCCACATAAACACACTGCTCCCCACACATACCACAAACAGCCAACAAAATGGCAGCCACGAGAGCAGTCCCAAGATTCACCGATGCCGAGCTGGAGACCCTCCTGGACGTTGTGGAGGAAAGGCGGTTGACCCTGTATCCCGGCCCGGGAAGGAGGCTGCCAACTATGGCCGTTCACCATGCTTGGCACAGATGGCAGAGGTGGTGACCACCATGAGCAACACCAACCGGACGGCCCAGCAGTGCCGGAAAAAGCTGCACGACCTCCTCAGGATGGCCAGGGTGAGTAGGCAGCATTGTGCCCCAGGACTAACCCCTGTCCCACATACCCGTAACATGATCCTTTCAGCTACCCACCCCCTGGGCTGCATGCGTCAGACTCTCACACTGTCATTTTCTGTTTCCCCCACCACCCAGGAGAAGGCTGCTCCTGACTGCCGGGAGCGGGGGAAAACTGTAGGGGGACGGCTGGACCTGCGGCCTTCACCGTGGCAGAGCAGAGGGCCCTGGGTGTGGTCAGTCGCCCAGAGGAAAGGCAGGTCGCCGGGGTGGTGGTCAGCTGCTGGCAAGGAAGTAAGACCCCCGCAGTCGCAGGTGGAGGAGTTCATCCGCAGGAGCAGGAGGTGGTGCTGACAATGCGTGCCACCCAGGCCAACACTGCACGGGTGGCGTCCACGGAGGGGGCATTGGAGGCGACGGTTTTGGCTTTGGATCAGTATGTCCAAGGCCTGAGGCATTCTGTGCAGATGCTGGTCGAGGCCCAAGACAGGGTTGCTGTCTCACAGGCAGCCACGTGCCAGAGCCACCTGGAAATCGCAGCAGCGCTCCTGAGCATGGCCCAGTCACAGCGGGCCATGGCTGGGTAACATCAACGGCATTGCCCATGCGCTGGCCGACACGGAGGAAAGTAGTCCAGTCCCAGAGGGAGATGGCTCAGTCACTGGCTAATGTGACACAAACACAGAGGGAGTTGGTCAAGTCTCAGAGGGAAATGGCGCAGTCACTGGCTGATGTGACACAGACCCAGAAGGTGGTCGTCCACTCCCTGTGCTCCATGGCCGTCAGCGTGCAGACCCTGGTTGAGACCAAATGGGCCTTCTGGACTGGCAGCGCCAAGTGGCAGGAGAGTTTCAGGGGATAGCACTGCTTGCACCCTTGTCCCATAAGTAGCCCTGGGGCCATCCCCTGAGGGAGGAGGAGGTGATGGGGCCCGTGCCAGTGACTCCCGCAGGGGAGGTGCCGGAACTACCACAGCATCTCGGACTCCTCTCCTCCTGTCCCTGGCACATCTGATGGGCAGCAGGCAGAGCAGGGCAGCACCATGTCACCCAGGGCACCCGAGCAGCAGCTGGACCCATCCAGGCCCAGCCGCCCCTGAAGACGCGCGCCAATGAGGACCCAGGTCGCAGGGTGGGAATCACAGCAGGCCGCCTCCACTCCTGCTGAACCGTCTGGGGAACCTAACGCTAGACATAGCGTTAGGGCCCGTAAGACCAGAAAAGTAGACACCAATTAAGTTGGCATGGGTGCAGGTCACAGTTTAGTGATAGGGGCTAGGACGCAAATTTGTATATATGTTGTCACCGTAAACACCTGTTCACACTGTTACAACCTTCCTCGGTGCTCTGTCAGAACAATGTGAGGGGTGGGCTGGTCTGGGCTGGCCAAAGAGGGGGTGCGGGGGGAAATGGGCAGACGTTGTGGGTGGCCTGGGCTCCCCCCCCGACTGTCCCCACCACAGCCACCTCAGAGCCCCGATGGGACTGTGAGATGGAATGGCCAGCCCGAATGCAGGGATCACCCAGGTGGACGGTGGAATGTGCTACCGGGCAGGAGTCAGACGTTGTAAAACGATGTGGAGCACGTAACCTGGTGTTGGAGGTTGGTCGTGAGCATTGGAGGGGGTGGCGGTTAGACATAGGGCTGCTATCGGACTTGGGGTTCTGTGTGAGGATTTTGAGGGCCATATGGGAGTATGTAGTACAGAACGGTAATGGGATGGTCTCGCCCTTGACTTTGTGGGAGGCGCTGAAGGAGGTGATCAGAGGAGAGATGATTGTGTATAAGGCACATTAAGTTGGGTAGGTGAGGGAGGATCAACAGAAACTGGTGGATGAGATTTTCAGGGTGAATCGGAGATATGCGAGGGACCTGGACCCGGAGCTCTTGGTGTGCAGGAAAAAAAAGGAAAATGCAGTTTGACTTGCTGTCCACGGGCAAGGCGGTACACCAACTGATGTGGCAGGGTAGGTATATGAGTATGGGGAGAAGGTCAGTTTTCTCTTGGTTGACAGAGACTAGACATAGACATAGAATTTACAGTGCAGAAGGAGGCCATTCAGCCCATCAAGTCTGCACCGGCCCTTGGAAAAGAGCATCCTACATAAACCTCACGCCTCCACCCTATCCCCTTTATCCCTGTAATCCAGTCACACGACCTAACCATTTTGGACACTAAGGGCAATTTAGAATGGCCAATCCACCAAACCTGCACATCTTTGGACTATGGGAGGTAACCGGAGCACCAGGAGGAAACCCACGGACACACGGGGAGAACGTGCAGACTCCGCACAGACAGTGACCCAATCGAACCTGGGTCCCTGGAGCTGTAAAGCAACTGTGCTAACCACTATGCTACCGTGCTGCCCGGTTCAGCAACTAAGGCGACAGGAGGCGGCTAGAGAGATTGTTCAGGTTAGGGATTGGGCGTGTAGGCTGGTCTCTGCCCCGGAGAAGGTGAATGAAGTGTTAAGGGCCTTTTATGCGATTCTGTACAGGTCAGAGCCGTTGGGGGACAAACGGGGAATGGCCGAGTTTCTTAGGGATTGGAGTTTCCCAATGTGAGGAAGGAATTGTGGGAGGATTTGGACGTAACACTGGGCTTGGAGGAGATTCAGATAGCATTGCGGCACATGCAGTCAGGGAAGGCACTGGGGCCGGATGGGTTCCTGGTGGAATTTTATAAGATATTTATGGATCAGTTGGGTCCGTTGTTGCTGTGCATATTTAGGGATTCTTTGGTGAGGGGTGTCCTACTGGAGACACTGGGGAAGACGCCTATCTGTCGGTTCCTGAAAAAGGATCAGGACCCCACAGAGTGTGGGTCGTATTGCTCGACCTCCCTGTTGAAAGTGGATGCCACGTTATTGGTTAAGGTGTTGGCATTAAGGCTGGAGGCGTGCCTTCTGGAGGTAGTGGGGAAGATCAGACAGACTGTCATGATATTCAGGTAAACATTATGGTGCAAACATACATACATACTGATGGGCAGATCAACGGACCAATCAACACACACACAACACCACAGCCAATCACAGGCAAGAGCATACACAGTACAAAACAGGGAACACGACACTTCCCGGGCAGTCCAGCAGGAGACAGCTCAGGGCTCAGAGCTCACAGTAAGCCACTCAGACATCCACCATGCGCTGAGTGCCACTCCGAGATAGTTTTAGGTATAGGTCCACAGATTCAAGGGTTATGCTCGAACCTCAGTAACCAGTAAATATATGTTAGTAATAAAACTGAGTTGTACCATTCGCAACCGTGTTGGTTCGTCTGTGTAGCAGAGCACCCAACACATCATAGTACCAGGATTGGAACCCGGTAACTGTGGGACCTACCTACGGATCCTCCGGAATCTGCCATCCTGCGCCATGGACACCGTCAGCACACCGCAGCCGCTACAAGTCGCTGGAAACCTCGGCGTCAATGGGAAGCTGTTCAAACAGCGCTTCCAGCTCTTCCTGGAAGCCAACGAAAAGGAGAGCGCTTCGGACACCAGAAAGATCGCCATCCTCCTCTCCATGGCAGGTCAACACGCCATCCATGTCGACAACTCCCTGGTGTTCGCGGACGGTGAGGACAAGACCAAGTACAAGACGGTCCTTCTCAAACTCGACCAACACTTCAACGTCGAGGTCAACGAGAGTTTCGAGAGGTATCTCTTCCAGCAGCGCCTGCAGGGTAAGGATGAGCCCTTTCAATCCTTCCTTACGCACCTCCGTATCCTCGCGCAGTCCTGCGGTTACGACACCACCTCCGATTCAATGATTCGGGACCAGATTGTTTTTGGGGTCACCTCGGGCACCCCACGCCAGCAGTTCCTAAAAATTAAAGGCCTCACCCTAGCCTCCGCAATTGAAGCCTGTGTCCTGCATGAAAACGCGACCAGCCGCTACTCACAATTTCAAACGTCCGAATCGGTGTGGCAGGGGTCCTACGCGGCCAGATCGGCAAGGCAGGCGTCCTACGAGGCCGAACAGGTCCAGGCGATCGAGTTCCTCCCGGCCCGCGGCCCGGATGAGGGCGGCCATTTTGCGCGCTTTCCGAGGCCTCCCGCGTTTGTGCGCGCCAAAAAAGACGTCGACACAGAGGGACGTGATGCGCAGGCGCGCTCGACGCAAGACCGAACTGCGCATGCGCGGTGGCGCAATGGACGCCATGACGCCACGACGTTCGGCAACTGCGGAGCCGCACATTTAAAGCGGCAATGTCCGGCAAGAAACCGACAATGCCTCCACTGTGGCAAGGTGGGCCACTATGCTGCCTGCTGTCGAGCAGCTCAACCTGCCAATGTTCCCCAATTCTGACAACCTCGCAGGGACGTGCGGACAATTCAGCCTCCTTACTACAAGTCGTGCCCAGACGATATCCAGACCAGTGACACAGATGACCGGGACGCCTTCCGTGTTGCGGTCATTGATGGGAACCGGATGTCTCCAGCCAGGACCCACCAGCCGTTGCAAGTGAACACTGTCAGTCCGGGTGATGAATGGTGTGCCACCCTAACGGCCAACCGATCACCGATAACATTCCGTCTGGACACTGGCGCCTCCGCCAACCTCATAGCATGGTCAGCCTTCTACGCCTTGAAGGTCAGACCACCAATTCGGCCATCCCGTTGCAAGATGGTCGACTACAATGGAAGCGTTATCCCGGCTATGGGATCCTGCCAGCTCCAGGTGACACACAACACACACACGGCCACACTCTCATTCGAAATAGTCGGGTCATCAAAGGACTCCCTGCTAGGTGCACAGGCATGCAAGGTTCTCCACCATGTGCAGCGGGTCCACGCTCTGTCTCCAGAAGGCACATCTGACTTCCCGGATGCTGAATTTAGGGCACAGCTTCAATCGCTCCTCGCCCACAACGAGGAGGCATTCGAGGGCATGGGAACACTGCCCTACACCTACAGACTACGGCTCAAACCGGACGCCACCCCGGTCATTCACGCACCTCGCAGGGTCCCAGCGCCACTCAAAGACCGCCTCAAGCAGCAGCTGCAGGATCTCCAGGACCAAGGGGTGCTATCGCGGGTCACGGAGCCCACGCCATGGGTCAGCTCCATGGTGTGTGTTAAGAAGCCCTCCGGCGAGCTCCGGATCTGCATTGAACCAAAAGACCTCAACAACAACATAATGGGGGAACACTACCCCATACCCAATCGGGAAGAGATCACGAGGGAAATGGCCCGGGCTAAAATCTTCACAAAACTGGATGCCTCGAAGGGTTTTTGGCAGATCCAACTGGATCAGTCCAGCCGAAAGCTGTGCACCTTCAACACCCCTTTCGGCAGGTTCTGCTATAACAGAATGCCATTTGGCATCATCTCGGCATCCGAGGTCTTTCACAGGATCATGGAACAGATGATGGAGGGCATCGAAGGGGTGCGCGTCTACGTGGACAACGTCATCATCTGGTCCACCACACCACAGGAGCACATCAATCGTCTCCAGCGCATCTTTGCACGCATACGGGAAAACGGCCTGCGCCTCAACCGAGCCAAGTGTTCTATCGGCCAAACCAAGCTGAAGTTTCTGGGGACCACATATCCGGTCAGGGGTCCGTCCGGATGCAGACAAGGTGAGCGCCATTACAGCCATGCCGCAGCCGGCAGACAAGAAAGCAGTGCTACGCTTCCTAGGCATTGTCAACTTCCTGGGGAAGTTCATTCCCAACCTTGCCTCCCACACGACGGCTCTGCGCCACCTCGTCAAGAAGTCCACGGAGTTCCAGTGGCTGTCCACACACCAGAAGGAATGGGAGGAGCTCAAAATTAAGCTCACCACAGCCCCGGTATTGGTGTTTTTCGACGCATCTCGTGACACTAAAATTTCGACTGATGCCAGCCAGTCCGGCATTGGGGCGGTACTCCTACAGCGGGATGACACTGCGTCATGGGCCCCGGTCGCCTATGCCTCGCGGGCCATGACCCCCACAGAACAGCGCTACGCGCAGATCGAAAAGGAGTGCCTGGGTTTGCTGACCGGAATAGACAAGTTCCATGACTACGTGTATGGTCTCCCCCAGTTTACCGTTGAGACTGACCATCGCCCCCTGGTCAGCATCATACATAAGGACCTGAACGAGATGACCCCTTACCTCCAGCGCATCCTACTCAAACTCAGGAGGTATGACTTCCAACTGGTCTACACCCCGGGAAAGGACCTTATCATTGCGGATGCCCTATCCAGAGCAGTCAGCACACCGCCCTACTCGGAGGGGTTCGTCTGTCAGGTCGAAGCGCAGGTGGCCTTCACATTGGCAAATCTGCCAGCCGATGACTCCAGTCTGGCCCGTATTCGCCGGGAGACTGCGGCTGACCCCCTTCTACAACGGGTGATGCGCCACATGATGAGAGGGTGGCTCAAAGGACAGTGCCCGCAGTTCTACAATGTCCGAGACGACTTGGCCGTCATTGATGATGTCCTCCTAAAGCTGGACCGGATTGTGATTCCACACAGCATGCACAAACTGGTCCTCGACCAACTACACGAAGGCCATCTAGCGGTCGAGAAGTGCAGACGGAGGGCCCGAGAGGCAGTACACTGGCCGGGCATCAGTGACGATATTGCCAATATGGTGCTCAACTGCCCCACCTGACAAAGGTTTCAGCCGGCGCAACCACCTGAGACGCTTCTGCCCCATGAGCTGGTGACGTCCCCCTGGGCGAAGGTGGGTGTGGACCTTTTTCACGCGCTTGGCAGGGACTATGTAATCATCATTGATTATTTTTCAAACTATCCAGAGGTCATACGCCTGCACGATTTAACATCGTCCGTTGTCATAAGGGCCTGCAAAGACACCTTTGCACGCCACGGCATTCCGATTACTGTCATGTCGGACAATGGGCCCTGTTTTGCCAGCCAGGAATGGTCGTCCTTTGCTGCTTCGTATGGCTTCACACACGTGACGTCCAGCCCTCTGCATCCCCAGTCCAATGGAAAGGCGGAGAAGGGCGTTCACATCGTCAAGCGGCTCCTCTGCAAGTCTGCTGATACTGGATCGGATTTCTACCTCGCCCTGCTGGCCTATCGCTCAACCCCACTAGCCACTGGCCTCTCATCAGCCCAGCTGTTGATGGGTCGCGCCCTCAGGACCACTGTGCCAACCATTCTGGTACCCACAACCAACCATTCTCCGGTACTACAAAGGATGCAACAGCAGCGCGTTCGCCAGAAGATGGCATATGACACACGGGCAACTGATATTCCCGCCGTGGCACCTGGAGACGAAGTCCGCATCCACCTACCAGAAGGTGGCTGGTCAGCACCTGCCGAAGTTCTCCGACGCGTGGCTCCCCGCTCGTTCCTGGTTCGCATGCCGGAGGGATCCGTGCGTAGGCGCAATCGCCGAGCCCTTCGCCTACTTCCATGCTCCCTACTGGAACTTACACCGGTACCACGCCCTCCTGTTGTTCCTGATGTCGACTTCATGGAGCTTCCTGCCACCATGCCCGGGTGCCCTGCCCCCCAGAGCACCCGTAGACCAGGGTCTCCTCTGTGTCCTCTCGTCGCCCGGCACACACCTGTATGCCCATCGCCATCAAGATCCACATTGTCGGGTGCCCCATCTGTAAAACAGACAAAACACATCCTTGTCTCTACAGTACTTCCTACCCTTCCTAAAAAACACCCTGACTTAAAGTGCATGAATTCTATTCAGCCGGCAGCAGCAGCTACCGCTTTGAAGTTTGGAAATTGACTTGAAATCGCCTTTGCTGGCTGTCTGTTCTACATGCTCACAGCACAGCTCCACCAGGGTCCTAGCGCCCGTCGTATCGACTGCCTGAACAGGACCCTTACACCAGTTGCTGAAACTAATAAAATCCCGTTTAAACTAATTTCCATACATTACAAACATATTTTACACTACAAAACCTCCCTCTGGGCCGGGGGGGTGGGGGGGGGGGGGGGGGGGGGGGGGAGCGGGGAGGAGGGGGGGGGCGGGGAGGAGGTTGGGGGGGGGGGAGGAGGGAAACCCCAAACCAAATACTATGTACCAAGCCACCCGTCTCCGGGTGGCCAGCTTAAAACCTGCCTTCACTTAGGTGAGGCCACTCATCTGGCTGGCCGGGCTGCGCTAGCCAGAACTCTTCTTGCTGGGGGGGGGGGGGTCTGCCTGCCCCTTTCTTCCTCTGCTATCGGATCTCGGGGTCCCCCTGAGCTCCCTTCCCAAGCTGACCCCCCTTCGTTGCTGGCCCTCTTGTTTCTGGCCCTGACCCCAGGTGTCATTAGTGATGGGGAACACCTCACTGTGGGTTTTGAGACCCTGCTATTCTTTCGCCTGACTGGGGGTTCCCACACCAGAGATGACACCTCCATTTCCTCTCCTCTGCCATTTCTGTCTCCCTGAGGCAGTTTATTTTACCTGCCTGTGGAAGGCTGGAGTCAGTGTCCTTACACAGGCTTACCACCCTCCACACTGTCTCCTTAAACCCTTCACTCAGGCTTGCAGCCTGCGCCATGGTTACTGGACCCTTGTGTTGCCTCACACCGGCAGCAAGCCATTTCACAATGCAGGGGGACAGGGTTAGCTGTTTCCCCTATGGTTTCCACATCTACAGGTGCCTTCTCACCTCCCTGCTCCTGTTCCCACGCTCTCCTTTTGCTCTTTCCTGCCCTTGTGGGATCAAACAACTTACACTGGTTGATGTGGAACCATTTGACTCTACGGGGGAGTTGGATGGCATCCACCATCGGACTAGCTTTATCCACTATGCTATATGGGCCAGCATACAAGGGTTCGAAAGACCCTACCCGAGCATAACTCCTGACCATTACCTGGTCATCCACTGCCCACTCGCGGTGTGTGCGAGGTTCTAACAGTAGCTTATTCCATCGGTGCTGGGCCCCCATATTACTGGCAGCCTGCCAGTGAATCTGTTTGAGCTGCTCAATCTTGTCCCTGTTTACCTCCCTCAGGGCTGGGACCATGACATGGACCGGGGTCCTCATAACCCGTCCCGTCATGTGCTCATGGGGGGGAGTACCCCGTACCCCTAGACTGGCTGGCCCTGATCCCCATAAGCACTTCTCGTTCCCTGTGAAACCGACAAGACTGTAAGGCACCCCGCTGAATAGTGGGGATGCTCCGGGATTGTCCATGTGGACTATTGTGCTAGAAGCTCCTGTGTCCAGCAGGTAAATCCCGACCACATCCTGCACCTCCATCCTGACCCATGGTCGCCCGCACGTGTCATATTCTAAGGGACATAAATAGGTGGGCTGTTTCGAGGGCAGTCATAAGGGTGTCTGAGGTATAGATACTGGTGGACCCTGGCCTGTTGCCATGGCCACCTGTCCTGATTCTACTTCTTTAGATTGTAAATATGATAATAATTCCTTCAGATTTATCATCCTCAATCCCGGTTCCCCTAACGTTGGCGTTGGGGTTATCACTGCAGGTGCCCTCTCCTCAACTTGCTTGTTTGGGCTCTTACAATCCCTCTTGAAGTGTCCGGGTTTCCCACATCCATAGCACCCCGGCATATTGTCTGGGATTCTGTTGCCTTCCTGTCTCCACTCCCTTCTCTTTGGGGGTGCTGATGAAATCTTGTGCACCCTTCCCTTGGAGGGCTTTTCCTCATCCCTTTCCCCATTCCGGTATTCCAGGGTGAGCTTATGGATCACCTCATCTTCCCTGAGATTTGGGTTTTGCGGGTCGAACCAATTTTCTGCCTTGGCTTTGGGAACTCTGCTACCTGTTGTTTCATCTCCCGCACCCTCACAAATGGGCTGCCCTGATTTAATCCCATGGCCTCCAAAACAGCAGTCTGCGCTGCCGTCACTGTTGTAGGTCTTCTCCCTTCCCGGGAGGTTACTGCCGTGCAAAGATAGGAGTCCAAAGTCATCAGCAGCAACTTTACCCTTTCCACCTCATCACAGTCATTTGTATCAGCTGCCTGCTGTATCTCCATAAAGTGTAACAAGGGGTCCCCAGTCCTGGTCAATTTTGGGATGTGGGCCACCATTCCCCTTAGTGTTTGTGTCCCGTGGGGAATGATAATGTCACTTTCGAGCGGTCCCCTGTCTGCCTGTCCCACTGGGGCACCATACTTGCGCTGCCTTACCGGGCACATCTGGCCTACCTGGCCCTTTAATTATCCTACTTCCAGCTCTCCCACCATGATCGGTAACCCCACCCTCTGGTGTGCTACACATGGCGGAGACGGCGCTAACTGAGGGTGCTCTCCTGACCCCCCTTAGAGCTGACCCTCCCTGGACAGCCCGAACCCCACCTGCCGACCCGGACACATTACCGGAGCCTCAGGAAGCGGTCTAACCTCCCCCTTGCCCCTGGGGAATCGTCTGCTGCTTGAAGCCCTCTATCTCCTGGGGACCGTCCCGGTCCTATCCGTCCCCTTGCCTGGGACAGAGCCTCTTCCAGCTTTTTGATCCTCAGCTGACAAGGTCTGTGGTCGCTCCCACCCAGCTCACTACAGGCCACACTGTACGCTGCCTGGATGTCTTTTAATTTCCCCTCTAATTCTCTGTACCTTTGGGTACCCTGTACATGGAGTTTTGGAAATTTCTCTCCCTCTCCTTTGCCTCTGTTACTTAGCATTGGAGATACCCTTGGGTATTCCGGTTAGACTCATTCACCTGCCGAATGAACTGTTTGGCTTCATACAAATCCTCATAGAACCTTTCCTCTGCCCGAGTGCTTTCTTCAGCATTTCTCTGTACTACCTTAAGTTGGCTCTCCAACTCAATAATTTGCTTTCCATTTTTGCTGCCTGTTGGGACAAGCATACTAGCCAGACTGCCTTTTCCTGGTTTTTATGATGACTCTTACTCTCTGTGCATTCCCTTGCAGCCTGTACTGGCTGATCCGCTCCTGTGAGAGCTAATACCCACGGTTTTGTCAGATTAATTTTATTGAATAAATAGGAGGAAATCCCCTCTTCCATTTTACTCCTTTCTCTCACCCCCTCTGGTAAGTCACAAATTCCAGTCCACCGTAGATACGCCGCGGTCGCATTGTAACGAAAAGGGTTTCCTTTCCTCCACAACAGGCTGGTATTGGATGTCACAGGTAACTGTGGGTGTCTCTCTCCTGCAGGTGTTGAAACCACGACCCGGAAGTGTCGCACTGGGACAGCTTCGCAAGAGAGAGGGGACAAGTCTCACTGTTTATACCTAGCCAGTGAGGTTGTCCTTATGCCACACCAGTTACCTTGACTGCCACCTGCACCTGTGTGAGTCTCTCTCCTGTGATGGTGAAATGTCACCCGGAAGTGCCCCACTAGTGCAACTTCACAAGAGAGAGAGAAAGAGGGACCACTGTTTATTACTGACCAGTAGCCTCTCGAGTGAGCGTGTTCGAAGCTCAGATTCCCTTTTCCGGTCCTTGATTACGGGATTATGTCCTGGCAATTATTGTGACTTGACCAGAGCGGACAGTGAAAGGAAGGTGAGACCACAATAATGGTAGTTTTAAAATAATTGATTTATTCGAGAGAAATTAAGTCTTCTGCAACTCAGATTAACCCACACACACAAACACCGATTATGAAATACTATGTGTAAAACAAGAGACTAAACAGCACATCGAAAATTCTTACAGCTTACACAGATTTACTTTAGCGCCCGCAAACACAGATACACAGATATATTCACTCACCCACCCCAAACCTCAACAAACTATACCAATTGGGAGTTTTATGTGAGCTGGAGGAATATACTCACCGCTCCAGGGACAGGATAGTTAAAAAAACGTTGGCACAGATTTCTTTAGATCTTCTTCCAAGCTGGCCGGTCCTTGCGGCTGTTCCTCCTCCGGTTCTCGTGGTCTGTTTTCAGCAAGGCGAAGCGTGTGTCAGGCAGGAGAGTAGAGTTTCCCCCAACCGTTTCTCAGACTGGTCATTTTAAGGGCAAAACCCTGAATGGGTCAAATACTGACCCTCCCATAGGTGAGTTCCAGGACAAAGGAAGACTTTCTGATTGTTGACAGGATGGAAGTGATTAAGTTCCCCAACCAAAGGGTGTCATAATGTAATTTGATTTTAATCAGTGTCCTTACAAAAGCTTGCAATGTCTCTGGTTTCTGCTGGGATCTTGACAATGGTCGCTAGAGACAACTTTAATTGTTATCCCATTGTGCTTCCGTCTGGCCAGGGCAGCATGTGATTCGCATTTCAACATAAGAGGATGAATCTCTTTGAATGAGATCGGGCCGTTTCATGACACATGGTCTGTTTGTCTTGATTCAGTTGTCTGCCTGCAGACATGGTTTGTACAGCAATCTGTCCTTTTAAAATGGAATGTTCCAACATGTCCAGTTCATTTTTTTTGTCCTTTGATGAGTTTGCTACAACTTACACCAGCAAGGCTGGTGACACATTTGGTGCATCGAAAGAGAAAAGGGGCGGGAGAGAGAGAGTGATTTATTCCTGGAAGGGCACTTTGCCAGCCTCTAGGAGTTGAAGGAGAAATTTGGGCTGTCAGGCTTGGACACGATTAGGTGCCTCCAGGTACGGAGATTTGTTCAGAGGTTCTTCTTGTACTTCCCGGTGGTGCCGCCATCTTCCTTATTGGAACGGATTCTCTCCTGTTCAGGGTGGGAGGAGGGTTTGAAATGTCCCGGAGCTGCGGACAGGGGTGGGCATTGATGTCATTGCCTTTGCCTCATTGGTGGTGCAGAGACGGATCCTGTTGGGCTGAAGGCGGGCAACGCTGCCGAGTGCTTTGGCACGGATCGGGGATCTAATGAGATTCTGCACCTTGAGAAGGTCAAATACACCGTGAGAGGGTAGATTGTTCATATTGTATTTCAGAAAGTTGGTAACTGTTAACTATTAGAGGGGGATGGGACTGAGGGAGGGTACAAACAAGAGGAAAGAGGATGAATAAGTAATGGGGAGTCTTTTGTTTCTTGGATTGATGGATAGTTTTTGTTTTTTTGGGGGAGTTGAGTTTGGTTAAGGGTTATTGTTTTTTGTAATTTAGTATAAAATATTAAAACTTTAATAAAATATTTTAAAAAGATTTATAAAGATAATGACAAAAAGATGAGATATTAGATGTTTTAGCAGGCATAAAGGTGTATAAATCCCCAGGGCCTGATGAGATGTATCCCAGGATTCTATGGGAGGCAAGGGAGGAGATTGTTGAAGCCCTGATGGAGGTATTTAAAAGTTCGCTGGCCTCAGGTGAAGTGTCAGATTATTGGAGGATAGCGAATGTGGTACCTGTATTCAAGAAGGGAAGCAGGGATAATCCAGGTAATTAGAGGCCAGTTAGTCTAACATCAGTGATAGGAAAATTATTGGAACAAATTCTGATGGATAGAATCAATCAACACTTGGAAAGGCAGGGATTGATCGGGGATAGTCAGCACCGATTGTTGGTGGGTGATCCTGTCTAACTAATTTCATTGAGGTTGTTTATAAGGTCCCTAAATAGATTGATGAGGGTAGTGCAGTTGATAATAATAATAATAATAATATGGTTTACATGGACTTCAGCAAGGCGTTTGACAAGGTCGCACATGGAAGACTAGTCTAAAAGGTTAGAGCCCATGGAATCCAAGGCAAGTTGGCAAATTGGATCCAAAATTGGCTTGTTAATAGAAGGCCACGGGTGATGGTGGAGGGTTGTTCTTGTGATTGGAAGCCTGTGATCAGTGGTGTACCACAGGGATTGGTGCTGGGACCCTTGCTGTTTGTTACATACATTAAGGACTTGGATGTGAATGTAGAAGGATAATTAGCAAGTTTTCAGATGACACAAAAATTGGTGGCATTGTTGATAGTGATGAGGATAGTCTCAGGCTACAGACTGATATTCATCAGCTGGTAAATTGGACAGAGCAATGGCAGATGGAATGAAGTCATGATAAGTGTGAGGTGATGCATTTTGGGAGGTCTCATAAAGGTAGGATATATAGAATGAATGGTAGGTCCCTAGGAGGTATTGAGGAACAAAGGTAACTTGGTGTACAAGTCCCTGGATCCCTGAAGGTGCCAGCACAGGTAAATAGGGCAATGAAGAAGGCGAGTGTGGGGCTGGTGCAGGTTGCTTGAGAACCACCTCAAGAAGTGAGGCTTGGGGTTGTTTCGGACTTGCATTGGGAGCTCGAGGGATTGGGACGCCATTTAAAAATGGCATCCGATCTCTCCCTGCACTGAGAACTTTTGGCGAGTGGGGCTCCTCATTGCAGGGAATGGAACTAAGTGCGGCCTCGGCTACGCATTCGCCGCTGAGGGCACATAACCAACTGGAATCGCATTAGATAGCGCGTATTTCTCGACGCCACGAGCGCCGGTAAACACACAGCTAAATGCGCCCGCTATGGGACATAATTCTCATCTGAGTCAATCGCACCTTTTGACTCTAAATCTGAACAAGTATGTTATGTGTAGTAACATTACATTCTGCATTGTGTTTGCTTATGGTGGGTGGGATTTCCGACCTCGCGCTGGGTCGGAGAATCGCCTGGGGGGGGGGGGGGGGGCGGAGCGCGCGAATCACGCGACCCCGCTCCGACACCGGTCTGCTGATTCTCCGGTGACCGGAGAAGGCGGCAATGGTGCCGGCGCGGTTGGCGTGGCGCTGGTCGGGGGGCCGCTCAATGCCTGAGTGCCCGCCAAGTTCGGCCGAGACCCGCCGGTGCCATTCGCGTGTGGTCCTACCCGGCCGGACCTCGCCGTTCATGCTGCGGGGGCCGTCCTGGTGTGGGGGAGGGAGGATCCAACTCCGGGGGGGGGCCTCTATGTTGGCCAGGCCCATGATCGAGGCCTACTGATCGGCAGGCGGGCTTATCCCCGGGGGGGGGGGGGGGCTATGTTCCTCTACGCCGGACCCCTGTAGGGCTCCGCCATGTTGCCTGGGGGCCGGCGTGGAGAAGGCAACCCACATGCATGCGCGAACTCACGCCGGCCGTGGCATGCATGCGCAAACTCGCGCCGGCCGTGCTCGCGCCCCTATTGGCCGCTGGAGCTGCATGAAGCGCTCCAGTGCCATGCTGGCCCCCGTGCGGCGCAGGATTGCTGATCCTAGGGGCTAGGTGATGCCATCGTAAAACGCCCCGGCATTTATGACGGCGTCAACACTTCGCCCCAGGATCGGAGAATCCCGTCCCCTGATTTCCCTCTCCACCCTGGATATAGAAAATTACTTGTGTGGCCAGTTCTACAAAGCAGAACCTAACTCCAAATAGAATCGTGGGCAGAATGTTTTCTACTCTAGATCAACAAGGTTCAGTGAGTTGAAAATGTTACAGGCAATGGTGAGTTGAACGACACCTACTAATATCCAGATTCTGCAAGAATTCCACCATAGCTCTTGCAGAAACTGCTCACAGCTCCAGGAAGGTAGGTTTTATCATGCCTTTTAAGCCATTTCAATCTCCATTCATTCATTACAAGGTAAATGAGGGCCAGGTTATCCCAAGCCTAAGGCTTCTGCTCCTGAAGCCAGGATCCGGGGCGAAATTCTCCGTTATCGGCGGAAAGTCCGCCAATCGGCGCAAATAACGGCGCAAATCCGACTTGCGTCACGTCGGAAAAATGGGTCGATAGTCTCCGGCCCGAAATGGGCTAGCAGCGACGTAACGGGATCCGCGCTTGCGCAGTGGTTCACGCCGTGCAGCGTCATACGCGCTGCACGGCGTGACGGCTCATAAGGCCGCGCTGCTCCCCCCCACCCGACCGCAACACCCAACCGCAACACCCGACTGGATGGCTGGCCGTCGCTCAGCCCCGGGTTTCGAGTCACGCGATGTGGAGGCGCTCCTGGACGCGGTGGAGCAGAGGAGGGACGCCCTGTATCCCGGGCACGGCCGCAGAGTTGCCCCACGCCACAGCCGGCGTCTGTGGAGGGAAGTGGCAGAGGCTGTCACCGCTGAGGCCCTGACACCACGGACAGGCACCCAGTGCCACAAGAAGGTGAACGACCTCGTCAGAGCAGGCAGGGTGAGCCTCCCCCATATCCCACACTCCCCCATATCCCCCCTCCCCCATATCCCCCCTCCCCCATATCCCCCCTCCCCCATATCCCCCATATCCCCCCTCCCCCATATCCCCCATATCCCCCCTCCCCCATATCCCCCATATCCCCCCCTCCCCATATCCCCCCTCCCCCATATCCCCCATATCCCCCCTCCCCCATATCCCCCCTCCCCCATATCCCCCATATCCCCCCTCCCCCATATCCCCCCTCCCCCATATCCCCCCTCCCCCATATCCCCCCTCCCCCATATCCCCCCTCCCCCATATCCCCCATATCCCCCCTCCCCCATATCCCCCCTCCCCATATCCCCCATATCCCCCCTCCCCCATATCCCCCCTCCCCCATATCCCCCCTCCCCCATATCCCCCCTCCCACATATCCCCCCCTCCCCCATATCCCCCCTCCCCCATATCCCCCCTCCCCCATATCCCCCATATCCCCAAGTGAATCCAGCCCTAACCTTAACCTCTGCAATGCACGCGCAACCGATTGCGTGCATTCATATACCTGCCTAACACTGTTGCCTTTTACCCCTGCCACCCCCCCCACAGGAGAAGCGCGCACACAACAATAGGGAACATGTGAGCACTGGAGGAGGGCCCGCTGATGAGAGGCCACTGACAGTACACGAGGAAAGGGCCCTGGAACTGGCTGGCGGACCTGAGGACCGGGAGGTTGCTGATGCAGAGGTCGGGAGCGTACTAGCGAGTGAGCCACCGACAGCCCGTCCCCATATCCCCCCTCCCCTATATCCCCCTCCCCCGTATCACCTGATCACTGCCTGATGTCTAACCATGCATGCTTTGTTGTGTATCGCAGGACCAAACGTCCAGGCACCCATCCCCGCAGATGCAGACCGCCCGCAGGATGCCCCTCGGAGACCACAGGAGACGGAGAGACCCGCACCCTCCAGCATGCGACGCCCGCAGGCTGCTTCTCGGAGACCACAGGAGACGGAGAGACCCGGACCCTCCAGCATGCGACGCCCGTTGGATGCCCCTCGGAGACCACGGGAGACGGAGAGACCCGCACCCTCCAGCATGCGACGCCCACAGGATGCCCCTCGGAGACCACAGGAGACGGAGAGACCCGGACCCTCCAGCATGCGACGCCCGCAGGATGCCCCTCGGAGACCACGGGAGACGGAGAGACCCGCACCCTCCAGCATGCGACGCCCGCAGAATGCCCCTCGCACACCACGGGAGACGGAGAGACCTGGAGCAACAGGGAGACGACACCCCCGTCACGTGCGGGAGCGACCACCCAGCGATGAGGGGGGCAGCCACAGGCCCCGTCACATCCGAGCCAGGACACCACTACCCAGGACACCACTACCCAGGACACCACTACCCAGGACACCACTACCCAGGACACCCCTACCCGGGACAGCACTACCCAGGACACCCCTACCCGGGACAGCACTACCCGGGACAGCACTACCCAGGAAGACGAAATACCGGACAGTGACTCAGAGTGGATGGGTGGAGACGGACCCCCACCCCAAAGTGCCATGGACTCAGAGTGGGACGAAGAGCACGACACAACGCCACTGCTGTCACCAACACCCTCCTCCATCGCAGAAACACTCACCACGGTTGGGCACTTTAGTGATGAGGCGTCTGGTACACTCACTGGTGCGCACAACACAGCCGTCCCGGTACAGCAGGTGGAGGTAGGAGCAGCAGAGGGACCGGGCGGTCGGAGGGCAGCCCAGGCCAAGCGAACATCTGCCGCCCAGATGGATCCCGGGTTCCTGCAGTTACCACACCCACACATAGATCCGATGCAACCACCGACCCGGAGACGAGCGAAGAGGGTGACGGGCGGCTTGCGGCGGCTGCCGTCGCAGGTGGAGGAGTCCACCCGCGTCCAGGAGCTGGGAGTGGTGCCGGTCATGCGTGCCACCCAGGCTGACACCGCACGGGTGGCGTCCGCGGTGGAGGCAATGGGTGCGACGGTGTCAGACATGGGGAACGGTTTGCGAGGCCTGGGGCCTTCCGTGCAGGTGGCGTCTGTGGCCCAGGAAATGGCTGCCCTCTCACAGGAGGCCATGAGCCAGTGCCAGCGCCAGATGGCAGAGGCGCTCAACGCCATAGCCCAGTCTCTGCAGGCCATGGCCCAGTCTCAGCAGGCCATGGCCCAGTCTCTGCAGGCCATGGCCCAGTCTCTGCAGGCCATGGCCCAGTCTCAGCAGACCATGGCCCAGTCTCTGCAGGCCATCGTTGAGGGCATCGGCGCCAGTGGCCATGTGCGAGCCGGCGTCGCACTGTCACAGACAGGGTTTGCCAACACCCTGGGCTCCATGGCTGCAAACCTGCAGACCCCTGTCGATACCAGCACGGGCCTCCAGGACTGGCAGCGCCAGATGTCGGGGGGGGCGTCGGATGGCCAGTCCGTTCGCAATTCCCACCCATGTAGAGGCCTGGGGGCCATCGGGCACCCCGAGGGAGGAGGAGGTGGTGTGGTCCGTCCCGGCTCCCTCTGTAGGGGAGGTCCCGGTACACCGCGACACCTCGGACTCCCCCCCCTTCCGTCCCAGGTGCATCGGGTGGGCAACGGGCAGGACAGGCTGGCAGCTCGCCATCCCAGTCGCCCGGGCCGCAGCCTGGCCCATCTAGGCCAGGACGCCCCAGGAAACGGCCGCCAAAGGGATCCAGTGTCAGAGGGCAGGAATCACAGGAGTCCACCTCCAGTTCTGCTGTACCGTCTGGGGAACCACGTAGACGTAGTCAAAGGGCCCGTAAGGCCAAACAATTAGACACTGAGTAAGTTGGCACGGGTGCAGGGCACAGATGAGTTTTAGGGGCTAGGGCACGTGCATGAACTCCGTTCGTTATTAAAGTCAATGTTACACCAACCGAAGCTGCCTTTGTGCTCTGTCCAAAGTGTGCGGGGGTGTCATGTACGTTGAGCGCAAGTGTGTGTGTGAGGGGTGGTCTTACCTCAGCCCCAGGTGAGTCTGCCCCCTTCCCCCTGGGCCGCCATCAACATCCCCCGGGCAGAGGACGGGACCGCGCGCTGCAGTGTCACAGCCGCATGCAGGGATGGTCCGGGTGGATGGTGGTACTGTGGCCATGGGTCAGACATAGTCCAACGATGTAGAGCCAGGAGCTCATCGCAGGGCGGGTTGTCATCATCCTCCATGGCCTGCGATAGACACGCGTCCACCCGCAACTGTGTGAGCCCGGCCCGTTGTGCCGCAGGTGGATCGGCAATGGGGGGGGGGGGGGGGGGATGGTGTGCATGCGGGTGGGGTGGGTGGGGTTGGGGAGGGGGGTGAGGGTGCTGGGTGGGTGGATGGGTGGGGGGTGTGGGTGGTCGGCTGTTGCCATGGTGTGCGGTCTGTGGCCATACTACCCGATTCCCACGCCCATCTAGTCAGTGAAGCGGGCGTCTATCAGTCTGTCCCGTGCCCGCTGGGCCAGCCGGTAACGGTGAACAGCCACCCGCCTGTGTCTACCACGTCTGCCCTGACCATTGCCCCCATCCCCCTCATCTGGGGAGGACTGGGCCTCTTCCTGCTGCTCCTCCACTCCGCCCTCCTCTGCCTGCGGCACATCGCCCCTCTGCTGGGCTATGTTGTGCAGGACGCAGCACACCACAATGATGCGGCCGACCCTATCTGACCGATACTGGAGGGCGCCCCCAGAGAGGTCCAAGCACCTGAAACGCATCTTCAGCACGCCAAAGCACCTCTCGATCACTCCCCTTGTCGCTACATGGGCATCATTGTAGCGGTTCTCCGCCTCATTGCGTGGCCTCCGTATAGGCGTCATCAGCCACGATCGCAATGGGTAGCCCCTGTCGCCAAGCAACCAGCCCCTCAGCCGGGGATGGCGTCCCTCGTACATGCCGGGGATGGATGACCGCGACAACACTAATGAGTCGTGTACACTGCCTGGGTGACGGGCGCAGACGTGCAGGATCATCATGCGGTGGTCGCAGACCACCTGTATGTTCATCGAATAGGTCCCCTTCCTATTAGTGAACATGGCCCTGTTCTCTGCAGGTGGCCGCACCGCGACGTGCATCCCATCAATCGCGCCCTGGACCATGGGGAACCCGGCCACGGCAGAGAAGCCCACGGCCCGGGCATCTTGGCTGGCCCGGTCCACGGGGAAGCGGATGTAGCGGTGCGCCATGGCATATAGGGCATCTGTCACTGCCCGGATGCACCGGTGCACCGAAGTCTGCGATATGCCGGACAGGTCCCCACTCGGTGCCTGGAATGACCCCGTTGCATAAAAGTTCAGGGCCACCGTAACCTTGACGGACACGGGGAGAGGGTGTCCCCCGCCAGTGCCACGCGGTGACAGGTGTGCCAGCAGGTGGCAGATGTGTGCCACGGTTTCCCGGCTCATCCGGAGTCTCCTCCTGCATTCCCGGTCCGTGAGGTCCTGGTATGACTGCCGGGGCCGGTACACACGGGGCGCCCTCGGGTGCCTCCGTTGCCGTGGGGCCGCGACGTCCTCCTCCCCCTCCTCGTCCTGTCGGTCAGGTGTCCCTCCAGCCTGGGCGGCTGCCGCCTGCCCCTCTGCGGCAGCCTGCGCCGCCTCTCTGGCACGCTCCTCCTCCTCCTCCTCCTCCTCATCCAGGGCAACATAGACATGAGCGGCTGCCACCACGGCGGCCAACATCGCTGGATGATCTGAAAACATGACGGCCTGGTGGGGGGGAGGGGAACGACGACATGTCATCATTGCCCATATCCCCTCCTCCCCCCAGCCAGGTGGCATGGACCGCATGGGTCCAACTGTTGGAGGCTGGCACCTGGCCAGGTGGACCAACTCACTTGCCCTCCCATCCCCCTCCTCGGCACGGACCCCCCCCCAACCTCCACCCCAGCACGGACCCCCCCCCCCCAACCTCCACCCCAGCACGGAGCCCCCCCAACCTCCACCCCAGCACGGACCCCCCCCAACCCCCAACCTCCACCCCGGCACGGACGCCCCCCAACCTCCACCCCGGCACGGACCCCCCCCCCCCAACCTCCACCCCAGCACGGACCCCCCCCAACCCCCAACCTCCACCCCGGCACGGACCCCCCCCCCCAACCTCCACCCCGGCACGGACCCCCTCCCGGCACTCCCCCGGAGCCCAGCCTACTCTAACCCCCCCCCCGCCGCACACACACACACGACCCGAGACACACCTCTCCTCACGCAATCAGACTGCGGCCATGCCATTTCCTGCCCAGAGCCAACCCCCCAGGCCGTCACTCACCTCCACGCTGGTCGGCGTGAGCCTGGAGCACCGGGTCACGCCGATGAAAAGGAGGTTTGATTCACGCCGACGTGAACGGTCATCACGTCGACGGGACTTCGGCCCATCCGAAAGGGAGAATATCGGCAGGCCGAAAATCGGCTGCCTTGCGCAGACCTGTGACATTCTCTGTGGCAGCAGCGCCATTAACGCCCCGCCGACTTTTCTCCCTTCGGAGACTTCGGCGGGGGCGGGGGCGGGATTCACGGCGGCCAACGGCCATTCTCCGACCCTCTGGGGGGTCGGAGAATGACGCCCCCGATGTCTGTGTGTTATAGCTGTTGTATTGAGTGGGTGATGGTTTGCTGACCTCCACAAGGGCATGTGTGGACCCAACTGCGGGGGTGAGGCCAGGCATATGGCAAGACCTTCAACATAGCAGATTTTTTTCTCAATTAGCTCGAGTAGCATTATTGCTTACAGGGTTGAGCGAAATATGGATTTAAGATTAGGGGTTGGGGCACCCATAGACAATCCCATAGGCATACGGGTGTCAGAGTTCTCAGCCCCAGTGAGATCAGTTCTGGAAGAAACGTTGGACATAATTTTTCTGCACTGCAGAGGTAGCAGCTCAGGGAATTTTGGGTTGAAAATATTTTTATAACAATATTGATGGCTAAGTCAGGTTAATTTCCCTTGAAACTTCAGGCTCCTCCACAAAGGAAGTGTTATATCAGTGATGCATGAACTTCAGACTTTCCAGACTTTCACACACAGTGTATCAACATACTGTTAAATTGTCTCCAAATGTAAGATTCATTAGTACTCATAGGCAGAAAACTATTTTCCTCGTTATTTAAATTATGCTGAACATTAAGTAAATTGCTTAAAGCAAATTACATTTCTCTGTAAACTGGGACCCTTTGATGAAGGAGTTAGCAGCCAGTCAGGCATTAATCATATTCTGATTAACTGATGCAATGTCCAGCAGCCCCATTCAACAATAGCAAACAAGTGATTTAAATTCAGATACCAGACAGAAAGCCTTGAATCTCAAACAGATTTATGCACTAACCGTATGTGCAAATTTAACGAGCATGTGAGGAAAAAAAAAATCCCCGGAAGGTTCCCTCTGCCCTTTTTGGGATGCTCCTGCTTCCGCTGCACTTCCTTTAATTTGATTGATCTATATGTTTCTTCCCAGTATTAGTGGTGCCCCAATATGGAAACCTGTTGTGCTGATTCGTGTTAGTGACAATCAAAACTGGCTCAACCTGCTATCTGCTTCAGGAGCAGAAGGGCAGCATGGTAGCACAAGTGGATAGCACTGTGGCTTCACAGCGCCAGGGTCCCAGGTTTGATTCCCCGCTGGGTCACTGTCTCTGTGGAGTCTGCATGTTCTCCCCGTGTCTGCGTGGGCTTCCTCCGGGTGCTCCGGTTTCATCCCAAAGTCCAAAGACGTGCAGGTTAGGTGGATTGGCCATGATAAATTGCCCTTAGTGACCAAAAAGATTAGGAGGGGTTATTGGGTTACGGGGATAGGGTGGAAGTGAGGTCTTAAGTGGGTCGGTGCAGACTCGATGGGCCGAATGGCCTCCTTCTGCACTGTATGTTCTATGTTCTAACCTCAGCTTTGTGACTTGTAATATCCTTATAAATTTGAATGAATGGTTCAGTGACTCAACAATTAGATTCTTTCAAATTGTGTGGATGTGATGCCAGTTGTGATGCCATGGTCTTCTGACCCTATGTTATCAATAAAATAATTGCAAAATCAACTGACTAGCATTGAACATGTTTGTGAGTCTAGAAGCCTGCAAATGCCTGACAAGGTTAATGTCAAAGAAACACTGGCCACTGATGAACCTTAGTAGCCAATGTTCAGGCTTAAGATATTTGGTGGAATGTAAAAACCTGTTCACTGCCCTCGAGAAAGAGCAATAATAACGCAGGGGATAATGATGGATAGCAATTGATTACATCTTGGTGGTTTTAGGATGCTTCATGCTTGTATAAAGAGCTGATTCTGATTCTTTTTCTGAGTAAGGGGGAGAGTGTCTGACATCAAATGCATTAACATGATCATTTTTATGGTTTCATTATATTTGCATAAGCGTTTTTTTTATAAATTGAGATTACGTACGAATCCTCCTCTGACTTTAATTCCGTTAAGGTATTTGAGAGGTGGCACCACGGAATGACTTGTAGCCATGATTCTCCACATTGTAAATGTTAGATTGCAACCACATTACCCTCAGAACATGTGAGTGGAGGAACATTAGGTGGACATTGGGCATCTCCACACATGCAGGGAGTAAAATTGGATGGAGGGTCGGTCACCTGTAGTTTCTCTTTGATTCTTCCTAGCAACTAGCCTTGGGAGTAAACAGACAATCTCCTTCTTGCCCAGAACGTGGGATGGGAGCTTTAAAAA